>NC_134720.1:28095000-28395000 GCF_049634645.1 Pelodiscus sinensis | reverse complement strand
AGTTTCATTAGAATTCAAATCCGCTCTGACTTTGGGCGTGTCCTTAGAACCGACTGAGATCTGGTCAATGCCACAGTTAGGTTGTCAGAAAGTAGCTTATGTTGACCTAACTCTGTAAGCACCTGCACTAAAATGTAGCTCCCAAAGATGTAACTAAGCCACTATACCAACTTAATAACTTGATGACCTTCTGAGGTCTCTTCCAGCTCTATGGTTCTATGATTCTATGACCTGCTGCAGCCAAGAAGAGACGGGGAAGAAGGTATATAGAGGCCATGTGGCACCCTCCATTTTGTGCTCAGCTCAGTGTCCCAGATGCAGGATTGCAGGGATCAACGAGCCAGAAAGCACTGTGGAACCATCCTGACACAGGATGTACATCAAGCACTTTTAAGCCAGCAGCTATAACATCTCTGCTGCAAGCCTGCATCGAGAACTGGGAGATTCAATGCATGTAATGTATGATACTTTAACAACCTTAATCTCATGCTTTTCCTTCTTTTAGTAATAAACCTTTAGATGTTAGATTCTAAAGGATTGGCTCAGCATGATTTGTAGGAAAGATCCAGAGTGTAAATTACTCTGGGATCTGTGGCTAGTTTCTTGGAACTGGAAGAACCCATTCGGGGAGGGTGAGATTAGGCTTTAAAACCCCTCACCTGTATATGAGGCCCGGGGCCATCTGGGGCACGGATATTGCTGGAGTGTCGGAGGGGTTTTGCTCGTGAGGCTTCTGGCTGGCCAGGCAGGCAGATGAAGCGCTCTGTGGGACTGGTTTGTGGCTTATTTGGGAAGGTCTTCAGTCTGGGGGCTGTAAGGAGCCCCGAATTTGAGCAATTCGCCCTGAGTAGACGCCCTTGGCTGTGCCCAGACCCGGCCCGGTCTGTCACAACATGTAATCGCGGTTACACATTTGACTGGGGGAAGGGGAAGCAGTGCTCTGGGAGCCAGTGGTAATGAGGAGCCGGCTTTTAAGGCAGCAGCGCGTGTGTTGCGGGGGGGGGGGGCGGGTGGGAGAGGGAGCAGGCAGCTACATGGGAACTGGTATGCACAGGAAGGTGGCTTTTAAACTGATTCCCTGCCAGCACCAGCTCCCCCCTCCCATGCTGCTGCCTCTGATACAGGCTCATTGGTTAACCTGTACATGTATACACTTTCACATTCCTACTATTTAGTCACTTACACATATGATAACTAAAGTTACACATGCATTCATAGCAACAGAATGCGAAAATTAGGTGGGTCTACACTGTTTGAAAATCTGGACTCAGTATTTCAAACTTTTGCTTTGATCATCAAGTATCCTTTTAAAGTATCATTTGATAGACCTTTTGCTTATAAATAACATACAAGAAAACTTGAAAACCATGCCAAATGCCAACACTAACTTATTTAGTTGAGACCCTCTCCCCTAAGTTCCCAGGGAAACGAGTGAAAGCACAGGGCAGACTATAAAAAGCATTGCTTGACAGGACGGGCAAGGTTTTGGCAGGGCTGCAGACAGAACTGCCTGGCCCTTGGGCTCCAGCCCCGCAGAAGAGGTGGGTGTTCAGGTAGCAGGGGTGGGGCTGGGGGCTAGCCTCCCCCAGCCAGCCAGCCCTTCAGCGCTGCCCGGCCTGCACTCCCCAGGACTCCAGTGGTGATTTAAAGGGCCTGGAATTCTAGCTGCAGCAGTAGTAGTAACAGCGGGGAGCCCCAGGATTTTTTAAATAGCAAGGCCCTGGGACAACTGCCCTTTTTGGCCTGCTACCACTCCCCCAAGCCTCTATCAGTGGCTCTGACTTCTGGTGAACAGAATGTATATAAATGGTATGCTGTACACACAAAACAGTGGAGACTGAGCCAGTTTCTATTGTGAAAGCAGGAGAATGCATGCCATGCTACTGGAGCAGAGATGATTAGACAAAGACAGTCGACAGATATTGTATGCTTTCAACCTTACTCAGGGCTCTTTTTCTGGTCTGGGAAACTAACTCCAAGTGTCACTGCTAAATATGAGGTGTGAACAGATTGTTTAGCCCAAGTTGTTAACACATATTTTAAGGCACCTTTCAAGATGATTAAATTATGAAACAGGCCACCCAAATACTCTAAAAGAACCTACTTTATTTCAGAAATACCCCCTAACTGTACACCTCTATTTGTCATCTACTGCCTGATATTGGAATGCTTATGAGGTGTCCTCAAACAATTATAGCCCATACTCGATGGGAACCCCTTCCTGAAAGAAAACTATCCCGAGCCTCCTCTTCTGGCTCTCAAATGCTCTTTCAATATCATCATCAGAAGCAAGCTCCACACAGACCGTGATGCACCAACTCAAAGCAGCACCAGACCCTTCCAGAACAACAGATGCAAAACCGGCAAACATAGCTCCACCATTACAATGATCAACACTCCCCCATACATCAATTGGGGGGTGAGGAAAATTCACATATTTTGACTTTTCATTTTGAAACAGTGCTTTATTTTGAAATTTAGGTCTTCTTTTTTCTAAACAAACAATTGAAAAGAAAACCCACTGAGAAATGATCCAAAATGAAAAACTATATATAGTTGTACAGCTCAAAATTACACTTTAAAACAAATTTGGCAAGAAAAACTAAAACAAAATCAGTACTGCTCTTTCACATTTCATTAATATTTCCTGTTTTTTAACTTGTTTGTGACTACAGCAGCCTTTCAGGTTGATAATCTTGCAATTCTGAAATTCTTTAATTAGTGAAAATATTCTTTATACATTGGAGAACTAGGTACATGCTTATCCTGTTCTACTGTATAATGCATGAACACGGGTACTTGCTTTGGTGCGTGAGACAATGGAACAGTCATCTGAAGCTATTGAGGCAGAAGCAGTACTGCCTCCTGAGAAAGTCAGTTTTGAATAAGGGCCTTGGACTGTGAGCAAGTAAAATATGCTATGATTTAGCCATGACAAAGAAAAAAGGGATAGAAGGTGGGCTGCTGTGAATATTTCATGTAATTGGCTAGAAAAAAAGTGACCATTGCCCCTGTATACCATCCCATCAGCTGGTACAGTGAAACAATGTTTTTATATATGCACGTGCTGTATT
The DNA here is from genome assembly GCF_049634645.1 of Pelodiscus sinensis. Classification (NCBI taxonomy): domain Eukaryota; kingdom Metazoa; phylum Chordata; order Testudines; family Trionychidae; genus Pelodiscus; species Pelodiscus sinensis. The sequence continues at coordinate 28,391,926 of NC_134720.1, read as the reverse complement.
TTACCATCTCATACACTATCACTGGTAATGATCTGTGTGTGGGAATACCATGGGGCTAGCTTGCTATGGCCCATTACAACTGCAAATCCCAGCCCTTAAGACGCAATATGTAGTGTTTTTTAAAATGTAATATGCATACTAATTTCCTCATACCTCCTCTTTACACTGTTCGAAAACATTGAGCCAACATTTAAAAAAAACCCAAAATTTAAAAGTCAAATTTTAAAAGGCACATAAAATAATTCACACTGTTCCTTATTCTGTTAGAATGATTTCAGCAGGGGAGATGTTTGTGTTCTGTCTCTTTGCCCGTGAACTAAAATTCCGCATGCAAACTCAACCCAAAAACAACATTTATAATTCTCTTCACTAAAGGTTGGCCACTAGCAAAGCAAGCATATACAGTGCATCCAATTATAGATAAAGAACATACACTTGTGTTATTTCCCAAGCCTCCATAACTGCTTCTTTAAATAGAGTAATGGAAGACACAGGTGATGAGTGTGCCCACAAGCCAACTGTCATTGTGTCAGTGCTACTGATAGCTGTCTTCATGCTGACAATTAGTGGTTTCTCAGAATGAGCACTTGCCGAGTCACATTAGTTTATCTCTCCCACTGAATTAAAACAAATGGGTAGTGACTTTGTGTGGCACTGGATTAGAATTACATACTGGTGCATATGAAGTACAGCATAGGGAGATCAATAAGAATAATCACCAGGCTTGATGATATGCTATTGATTGTACTGTAGCTGTCATTGCTTAGTGTAATTGTTGGAGTTAATTGCAGTTTCAGGGGGAAGATATTTAATTCCATTTTGTATCTTCTAAGTTACCTGAGATGAGATGAAACATTTGCATTCATTACAATAAAATGGCCCAGTTTTTACAGTAACTTGTTCTTGCACTGCAATTAGACCAAGGCAGTTCAGCTACACTCATTCTAAGGCTCCCTCATCATTGCATCCATCAGGGGAGATTCTCCAACAAAAAGTAAAACTATGCTTCTTCTAGCTCTGAGGTAGAACAAAACCAGAGATTTTGAAAGACTGAAGAAGCTGCTCAGGCAAAGATATTCTCAGCTGATCTCAACAGTGACGTTTACACAGTACATGTAATTAAAAGTGTCTTTAGTATCAACATAATTAATCTCTGAAGTTCAGCATTCAAAGAGCTAAGGAAATAGACTTTTGCTGCTCATTATATATATCACACAATTATATAATGAAGACATTTAGTCATAATTATGTGTCACAATAATTATTCTGTGCCATAAAAGTTCTATAAATTTAGAAAGAATCTAAATAGGGGGCCTAAAAAAATTTGCTTACAAGCTTAAGGGGGTAATTTTAGAGACACTCTAGCTGTTACTGTGTCCTAAGGGAGGGGGGGAAAGTCCATGGCCTCAGGGAGAGAATGAAAATCTTTCCCTCTGACACAATTCTCATGTGGGAATATAACAACACAGGGCTAGGAAAGGACAATGACAAGCTGAGCTGTAGGGTCGCCTAAAGCTGTCTAATTTCTGTTTTTTTCTTAGGGGGTAACACTATATACGGCAGTGCATTAGGTTCCAACAATAGGCTTGCTAGGCAAATAAAAAACAAGCAACTTCTAAAAGCCCTCCAGGATATAAGTATGGTTGTAATTTAAATCTGAATAGAATCTTAGCTTCTCCTTATAATAGTTTTCAGGCATCATAGTCTCACTCAGTCATAGTGGTAATGCACTGCCTACATTTTTTTTAAATAAATTAATTCAAAGCAAAAGTAATAAACAAACAATGTTATCTATATTAGCTATGCACCAGTTACTGTTCTTTGGTATTAGGAATGGAAGCGCATGGCTGATGCTTTACCATGGGGGATGAAGATGTCTCAAACTATGGCATTGTAGACAATGCTATTCTTGTTCCAACATCTTCAAAGCATTAAGCATGAAAACTGGCATTATTCCTTCTCCTCCGCAGATACTATGTAAGCTCCCTTCCAACATGTCCTCTCCTCCCCACATTCATGAAAACTCTGCTCTCTGGAACATTAATTTGGCTAAAGAAGAGGTGACACTTCCCTCAAAACACAAACCTATTGATTGTATCGAAGTCTCTTGCCATTTTGGTCAATCCTCCAGAGTCCAAGGGCATTGAGTTTATACCAAATAAATAACAAGCGTATCTGAAGTGACATCTTCAAGTGGCTGTCTTGTCACAAACCAATTCTACTAGCCAAATACACAGAGAAGTGTTCGATTTATAATTAATCTGAAAGTTCAATTCTCATGCTAATGGCCTCAATCATGATGAGGGATGGTTGTGACATTATCAATCTAACATTCAATGAAGGTGCAAACAGCTCTTTGTGTAGATTCCTGTGTTAGTACCCTTCCTATCTATTGCCTTTAATTCTTACCTGCTTCATTTTAACTACCCAGTCTTCAGGTGCTTACTGATTCCCAGTTCTGCCTTCCTGTTTTTCCCTTTGATATTTCCATACCCTCTGATCCTTGTTTCCTGCCCCCTCCTTTTTTTCCTTCTCCCCTATTTATTTTGGTCTGCACATCCTAAACTCAAAACTCCTGTCATCTGAAGAAGTGGGCTGTGCCCACGAAAGCTCATACCGTCTACATATTTTGTTAGTCTATAAAGCGCTACTAGACCGTTTGTTGTTTTTTTAAGTTTATCCTGTACAGACTAACTCAGCTACCCCCTGAAGCTACATAACAAACCATTGTTGAAAGCCTGGGAGTACTAAATATACAGAAGGGTTTAGGCCTTGTACTCGTTTCCGCTATTTGCCATTGTTTGTGTTTGTGTGTGGTGGTGGGAGTTGTGTGTGTTATTTTGGTAATTCCTAAGTCCCATTATAGTCAAAAGAAATACAATGCCCATTATTTCATATCTCTCTTATGAGATTTTTTTTTAGATATCTTATGACCTTCATCACTACCTCTATGTCTCTCAGGATAAAGAGTTAATAAATCTCAAATTAAAAATGCATACTTCTGAGAGAGACTAAATGGCTCAGGAGATGGACAAAAGGATGGAAACATTTTTTACCTCTGGATCAGGTCATAAGGTTGGTAGTTGCATAGGTGAGTATTGAATGAACAGAAAGACCATTGGATAGCTGTTCCTCTGGCTAATGTGAAACAAATTTGTAGGGTTGAAATCAAGTTCCTGGTGAACAGGTATCCATATTGCAAAAACTACCTTCACCCTTGTTTTGTTAGTCTATGAAATGCTACAAGACCAGTTTTTGTTTTTTAAGTTTATCCTGTACAGACTAACTCAGCTACCCCTGAAGCTTCAGCCTTGTACTTACCCTGGTTGGGATTGACGCACACAGTACAAGAAACCTCTCTTTGTCACGGTACATATAGTATCGCCTCTGTGCACAAAAAGTATATGAACTACAGTGCCATATTCACTCAGCATATACTTATTTAGTAGGCTAGTCTTTTGGAATCAGATGCCATATAACCCTCCTCTCCTCACCTCCAATTCTAGTTTTGTGGTCAATTCCATCATTATCTGTAAGGGACATTTTCAGAGACACGAGGAGAAAAACTGCCAGTATAAAAAGAACAAGAACCAACAGAACCACAACATGGCCCTTCACCCCATGCCTGCTAAACGTCATACATTTGTCAAAAGTGAACGCAAATACATTGCAGGAGTCTGCTGGTATTCTGTGCAATTAATGAAACACATTCTGTGACATGAACAAAGCCCAATTGTGCTCCAATAGCTCGTGGCAATCCACTGGCTGAAAAAAAATACCCCCAACAAAAAATCTTCCCTGTTATAAGTGCTGCTGACACCCCAGATTTAAAATAAGTTGCTCAGCAAGCTGTGGTTTCAAAGGCTGTATGCCTCAAGGGACTGCTAATGTGTTATAGACTTTCCCCTCCAAAGATCAGTGCAATCTGGCCCAGACTTTGTAATTAGAAAAAATCCCCATCAAAGGGTTATGAGTCTGAAGATCTCTATCAAGCTCCCTTATTTTGAAATAACAAGCGAAGCGTGCACACTATCAAGCCTGTTATTTCGAAATAACAGGCTGATTATTTCAAAATAATAAGTCTTGCTTTCCACAAACAATAACACTTATTTCAGAATAGTTATTTTGAAATAGCTACCCCATGTCTACACAAGCCACCTGCTATTTCAAAATATTTTTTGAAAGAATGGGTGCACTATTTCGGCATCCCGGTAACCCTCATTCCACAAGGGCTAACAGATGTCTCGAAATACCATGTTATTTCAAAATTTGGTACTGCGTAGAAATAGATTCGAAATAAGATATGCAATTCGTGTAGCACAAACTACATATCTTATTTCGAGTTTAGGGTGCTATGTAGACACACACCCTCAGAATAATTACTTCCCAGTGCTTCCTGGGACTCTAAGTTGAGGTAGCACATCCACAAAGCCTGCCTTGGACTAATTTTAAGGCTTCCCTGTAGTGTGGCTATGCTATTTTGAAATAGTTATTTCAGGAATTATTATTTCGAAATAATTTCCTAGTGTGGAGATGCCCTCAATTGGCCATAGGATGGGCACTGGTTGTGAACTAGCCAACAACTGAGGACACCTAAATAATTTTTCAGATAGTCAAAAAAATAACCTGTGCTATCACCAGCCAATCCTGGACACCTGAAATCAGCCATCTACCACATTCAATAACTTGCCAGGCATATTCTACTTCTATTGTTCCAAAGTATACTGCCACATGGAAGCTTTCTAGCTGAGTGGCAACTTTATAAGGAACAGGGAAAGCAGGAATTTACTCAGTACACAAACTGTCCTGGCTACCTGGATGCACCAGAAATCGGATTGTCTTAGCGTCAAAGACTGTGGAAAGATCAAACTGAAAAACAATAAGCTTTCTGATAAGCTAATTCGTGGCGCTTCTGCTTGCTCTCTTAGCTGCCACTGGCAGAAAGCAGCTCCGTTTACTGGGTTAAATGAGGCAAATAAATTTGTTAATAGTTACGTAGTGGGGGCAGGGCTTTACTGGGAGTTGGACATTCATGTGGTGCCAAGTTTCTAGATTCGGATATGAAAATATCCCTGTTGGTAGCTTAGTGTGGGCCAGCCTACTCCCAAACACTCCCCTGCACATATCTGAACATCACATTTGCATGTGCGAATAATCTCTGCATATGCAACAGTATTCTGAATAGGAGAGAATTTTTCATTGACAAACTGAACATCCTGAGCACAGCAGTGATGAAACTGCCTCAAGAGGAGCAGGGATCTAGCCATTGGCCAGGAGGTGGAAGAGGTGTCAACATGTACAATGGGATTAATAGCAAAAATGCACCCAGGAGAAAACCCAAATTTCACAGGGGATGGATGAGACAGTTGCCTCATTCCTGGAGGTAGATGCCCATTATGACTGTCTGCTGCAGTCCTGCAATGCATCTACAGCACAAAAATAGCAGCCGCGGAGCCAGATAATAAATGAAGTCAATGCAGTCAGGGCCCGGTCAGGGGCAGGAAGCCCGAGGACAAGGGAAAGATGGTCAGAGCCAAAAAGGAAATGACAAAATTTATAGCAGCCCAAGGAAAAACTGCAGGTATCAGATCTGATAGGGAAATCCCACAGGGCAACTGTAAACCAAGTATGACGCAAATGGCCACCCAAAATGGAGCACCAATATAATACATAAGCAGATCCACACATCTGCGTGATCTGTTTAAGCAAGGCTTGCACCTCATTCCTGCATGGTGCAAAACATAAAATGAAGAGTCAGTCCTCACCAATCAATGTTTCTCCACCACCTTATCCTGAATGTTGCTGTAGACACTAGCCTCAACAGTTCTATTACATCACCTGCACCACATGATGCTGACTTGCCTGTAGAGAAGCCTATTCACAGTTCTTTCTCAGAAGGGAACTTGACTACTGAAAAGTCCTCCACTGAAGGCCTCTTGTAACAGAATAGTAATAGAAATGTAGCCGTGTTAGTCTGGTGTAGCTGAAGCAAAATACAGGACTATGTAGCACTTTAAAGACCATCTTGTTAGTAATAAACCATCTTGTTAGTTTTTAAAGTGCTACATAGTCCTGTATTTTTCTTGTAACAGAGTTCTCAGTGAGTCAGGCGGCCTACTGCTTAGGGTGCTTAGTGCTACCTTCCTAGTGGTAGGTCTTGCAGTTCAATGCCTCTTTTAATAAGAAATGGGGTAAAATGAAGTTGTTATGGAAGCCAGGGCCTGCACTCATCACTGGGCTCTGACACAGAATCCTAGGAGAGTTGTCTGTTTCTGGGCCCCAGAAGGTACCTTCCAAGTTAACTTCCACGGGTCACTTCCTACAGTATGCTTATCTCCACCAGCATTACTTTTAAGTAAAAAAGAAAAGAAAATCAAACCACCAGTCCCAGCAGGAATCAGTATGCAATCTTATTACCTCAAGGAAGATTCATTGATATCCTAGTCAGGAGCATGCAGGCTAGGTCTGTCCTCCTCCCCAACCTTCCCTCTTCTGAGCTGAGTTACTTCCTTTTCAAACATTTCTCCTGATGGAAATGTTTCAAAGTGTGGGACGATCATGTTCAAGAAGCATGCCAAGCTGCTAGCATGTCATGAAGCATGACTACTTCACCCTCTGCATGTCTGGAGGGTGAAGCTACCTGGGTCCAAGACTGTACTTTAACCCTTACAGGTTTCAGGTGGAGTTTGAATACTCCATAACACTTAAAACATTTTGTAACGGATGGTCAAACATGTTTGATACAACAGATTTCTGTTGGAAAATGTTGATTTGATTAAATTGAGATGGTCTGCAGTACTATATTAATTTTGTTCCATTATTGAACGTTTTATTTCAATAACGACAAAATCAAAACAAAATATTTTGTCCTTATCAGAATGCTTCAATAATATAAAAAAACCCATACTATTTAATCTCATGAACAAAATTTGAGATTGTCATTTTTGCCTGATTTAGGACAAATCCAAATTTCAAAATCTCACAATTTTCCATGGAACAGAAATTCCATTTTTAAGCAGTTCTATTTTTTCTCTCATTTTCTCAGTTTTTGGTCTCTGAATTTTGTGAGGGGATAAAATCACTAGTTCTCTAGGCATCATATTTTTTTCAGGATAGAAAAGACTTGAATTTCTACTGCAAAAACCAACCAAACAAACAAAAACAAGCAGCAAAAGTGGGTCTCAGGTGTACAAAAGCTTTGTAGATATGCAGAAAATGGCAAAAGCCTATTTTTGTCTTCCATTGTGGATCATCTAATTTTTATTGTGTATAACCAAACATACAAAGAGATATATTTACACACTTTCCATAAAGGTATACAGGCAGTCCCCGGGTTACGTACAAGATAGGGACTGTAGGTTTGTTCTTAAGTTGAATCTGTATGTAAGTCGGAACTGGCGTCCAGATTGAGCCACTGCTGAAACTGACCGCCAGTTCCGACTTACATACAGATTCAACTTAAGAACCCCAGGCGTCCCCAAGTCAGCTGCTGCTGAAACTGATCAGCAGCTGATTCCAGGAAGCCCGGGGCAGGGCAACTCTGCCTCGGGCTTCCTGTAGTCAGCCGCTGGTCAGTTTCAGCAGCGGCTAACTTGGGGACGCCTGGGGCAGAACAGCTCGGGTGCTGCTGGGTTGGTCCAGTAGCGCGGCCGCTCCTCGGCACTACTGGACCAACCCAGCAGCACCCCAGCTGCTCTGCCCCAGGCGTCCTGATTCAGCCACTGCTGAAACTGATCAGCAGCGGCTGAATCAGGACTCCTGGGGCAGAGTAGCTGGGGTGCTGCCGGGTTGGTCCAGTAGCGCCAAGGAGCGGTGCTGTTGGACCAACCGGCAGCGCCCCACCTGCTCTACCACAGGTCCCGGGCTTTGCTCCACAGCTCCCTGGTCTGCTGAGGGGGGCACTAGCTGCGTCCCCCCCAGCAGACCAGAGAGACGCGGAGCAAAGTGGCGGAGAACCGGGGCCAGACCCGCAGAGCTTCCAGATCAGCTGGAAGCGCCGGGGTCCGGTCCCAGGTCCTGCGCGGCTTTGTTCAGCGTCTCTCTGGTCTGCAGACCAGAGAGACGCTGAGCAAAGCGGCGCAGGAACCGCGGCCGGACCCGCTGCGCTTCCAGCTGATCTGGAAGCGGCCGCGGGTCCGGCCCCGGGTCCTGCGCCGCTTTGGTCCCCATCTCCCTGGTCTGCTGGCTCCCACAGCTGACCAGGGAGACGGGGAGCAGCTTTTCTCGCCCCGGAGGAGGCAGGCGGCGGGACCAGGCGTCCCGCCGCTCCAGTCCTCCGGGGCGAGAAAATCCCCGTTCGTATCTGCGGATCCGACATAAGTTGGATCCGCGTAACTCGGGGACTGCCTGTAAAGTTTAAAATACTGTCCCCTCATAAATGCTCTGTGTGTAAACTGAGCACATTCCTGCAGTCCACTAGTGAAAATTCAATATACGTTTCAGGAGGAACACACTAGTTTTATTTCAGTTTAAAAAGGTGACCAGTATTGAAGTACATATTCAGAGTTGGAGTAGGGCATATTGGGAGCCTTATACAACTAAAGGCAAGATAATTCTTTAATAGGCATATTTGTATGGCTGCCATGGTACACATCAGGGAGACATCCCACCATTCAGCTAGTAATGAGAGTATTGGGGGAAAATGCACTTTGCTTATTAATCAAACACACTTCTGGCACTTGGGTTTTGGTATATTTGCAACTTAAGTTACAATAATAGTTTTAAGGAGAAATAATATTTCAGCAATTGACATTAGTGACCAATGACTACTACATTGCACATAAACTTTATGGCGTCTTAGCAAATATACTTACCAAAAGAGATGCAAGTGCCAGGAAATGCTGCCAATTGCATGGCAGGGCTCACTGCCTCTCCAACTCTTATCAGCTCTTCACCAGTGGTGACTGCGTTGGCTTCATAACATGCTAGCAGCTTGGCATGCTTCTTGAACATGATCTTCCCATACTTTGAAACCAGCATTTCCTGCTTAACCAATAGTGCAAATTCTCTGTCTTTTGTGTCTCTTTTCTCTCCCATTTGTCCTCAAGCATCAGAGGTGTATTGTCTGCACTTGGTAGCCAGCCATCCTTTGTGTGTTACCTTCTATTGTTAATATTTTGATTGCCATTTCTGCTGGTTAGTTAGGCCTCTTTGAAGCAACAGCCAGCCTATAAAATCCCCTCTCCTCGGCTATGTCTACACTGGCACGATCTTGTGCAAGAACTCTTTTGCGGAAGAGCTCTTGTGCAAAAACTCTTCCAGAAGAGAGCATCTACACTGACATGTGCGTTTGCGCAAAAGATGTGCTTTTGCGCAAAAGCATCCATGCCAGTGTAGACGCTCTCTTGCACAAGCAAGTTCTGATGGCCATTTTAACCATAGGGCTTTCTTGCGCAAGAAATTCATGTTGCCTGTCTTCACTGGCCTCTTGCACAAGAACAGTTGTTCAAGAGGGCTTATTCCTGAGCGGGAGCATCAGAGTTCTTGCGCAAGAAGTACTGATTTCATACATTAGAATGTCAGTGTACTTGCGCAAGAACTCGTGGCCAGTGTAGACAGGCAGCAAGGTTTTGAGCAAAAGCAGCCACTTTTACGCAAGATCGCACCAATGTAGACACGGCCCCTCAAGTGCAGCTCATCTCCCATACCAACAGAGTCCTAGAATGGGAACAAACATCTTCTCTCTTGATTATTGTCATTTCATTTTTATTGAGAATAATGTGAAAATAAGAATTGTTTCATAGCAGTTCAGGAATCCTAGCAAGACCTGGGGGATGATTCATTCGGTACAGTGCACTGTTAAACTCCTAATTTAAATAAAATCAAATAAAGAAATTCAAATAAACATAGGATTAATTAAAAAGAAGACGACAATTCAATACAGGAGTCAGATTAAAAGTGAAACCACTTCTGATGAAAGAAAACTCAGATTGTGTCTGGAAACTACAGACCCTGAGAGCCTTATTCTCTTTGGACCCAATATTAATTAGTGAGGTCAGCTGAAATTAAAGGTGCTTTTCTTGCTATTAATTTTATGACCCAATTCTGCTTCCACTGAGATCAGTTGTGAAACTCCCACTTACGTCAATGGGAGCAAGACTGTACTTCATATTCATCACTCAACTATCCCCCCCGAGGGACTTTACTCATTTTAAACCCAAAGTCTACTAAATTTCCACCCAAATTTGGGTGTTTCCTCCCTGGCACCGCTGAACCTTATTTACATCAGAAATTGAGATTTCTGAAATTGCCACAGTTATTTACACTAAAGGAAAGGATTCCACAGCAGTTTAAGTTACTGCATGCGTGTTTTTAAATTGATATTCCTTGCATTGGGTCTGTCACACACCGTGTTCCAAATTTGGGCTTTGGCAGGTCTGGTTCCTGGTTTATTATTAAATATCAGAACACAGCACAAAATATACCCCCCTTTAATCACTGAACTTCCTCTTTGTTTAAATTCATTAAGATTTTTTGTGTGTGCTAAATATCATTTACAAAACAATAAGGTATATACAATGGAGGTTTCCAGTGCATTTAGCTGATCTTGCTATATCTAGACCTCCATGAGAAAAATCTGTATTTTGTAGATATTTGTCATCCTGTTCAGCTATATGGATAATTTGAAATATGCTTTTACAAAGCTGATCTCTTTGAGCGTAACAGGCTATAATGAAGCTCTTCAAGTGACATTGTGGGAGGATGTAGAGATTATAATTAGGGGAGTGCTCACTTGGTATTGGATGCTACCCACTTACAGGTGTAGGTAGTAGAAAAATATCCCCTTTTGAGTGATAACTACTTACAAAGATGTAGGTCACAAACACCCACGCTGAATCAGTATGTGAGCAGCAGGTCAAATTTCAAAACGTCTTTTTACCTGACATTTCCAGATTAGTTTAGGTTTCCAAAAACATCATTTTTTTCATAGTTACCAAATGACTTATCTGAAACACATTGAACAACTAGATCTGCTTCTCCTGTGTAATTAGTTTCCTACAAATAGGGTTGTCAGCTAAACAGCCCTTGTCTGCACACCCCACCAACTCCATCCCTCCTTCCTCTGTTGCTTGCTTTTCCCTGACCATCACTCACTTTCACCTGAATGGGGCAGGGGTGTGGGGGCAGGAGCGTTGAAGTCTCTGACTGGGTGTCTGGGCTCTAGAGTGGAGCCAAAAATGAGAGGCTCGTGGTGTAGGAGGAGGCTACAGGTTGGGACAGGTGGTTGCGGTGCATAAGGGGATGAGGGTTCTGGCTCATGGTGAAGGCTCTCGGGGGGAGGGCAGAAATGTGGGGCTCAGGTTGTGGAAGGAGGCTCAGGGCTGGGGCAAAGGGTTGTGATGTGAGGGGGTGAGGGCTCTGGGGTTGCAACAGGAATGAGGCATTAGCAGTGCAATATGGTGCTCTAGGCTGGGACATAACATTGGGGTGCAGACTGGAAGTGAGTTAGGGTGTGGGAAGAGGTTACAACCTGGGTCAAGGGATGGAGGTGCAGAAGGATTATGGGATGCAGGCTCTGGGTGATTCTTATGTCTCCTGGATGCAGCCAGGATGTTCAGCTCCTAAGTGGAGGGGCAGACAAGGAGGCTCTGCGTGTTGCCCATTGCTTGTAGGCACTACCTTCGCAGATCCTATTGGTGCAGTTCCCAGCCAATGGGAGCTGAAGAGCTGGTGCTTCCTTTCCAAGAATTCAAAACTCTGGGTTAAGGGTGTTCTATCCATAGTCTCTGAGGGTCAATAGTGCTTCAAGTGTGGGGCTGCACAGAAAGCAGTGCCACAACCCATAGCCAGCATACAAAATGGTGGAACTATAGGTTGCATCTAAATGGCACCTGCTACATTTTACAGTCCTTAAGCAATCAAGAGATAGCATTCTCCACGCCACAAAAACAAGTGCTTGGGAAATGGTGATGTTTAGTATGTGTGTAGTCGGCAAGAGTAAGTCTCAGGTCCGACACTGGGTTCCCAAAGTACAAAGGACGCTACACAGGTATCTGTCAAACACAAACAGTTTATTTCTTGACAGCTAACAGCTGTGCCACATAAATGGAAGAACAATATAACGAAGCGGCATATTTTACATCCCTTCCTGCAAGCCTGGGACCCCGGGTAGGCTGTGGACGAAGTGGGAGGTTGTCTCAGTTTCTGAGGCGCTGGTACCCAAAGCCCATCGGCGAAGTCCAATTTGCTAGGCTCTGAGGCAGCCTTAAATACAGTTTTCCTGCCCTGTTTGGCAGTTTGGAAATTTCCAGGGTTTACTCATTGGTGCTGATGTAGAGATTAGCTATTAGTTATTGATCTGGTTCTGATATGGATCTTCTTGTCCTTTGGCCCTGTTTACGTGATCAGTACGTTAGGGTAAACAGAATTGTTTATGTGTTCTTGTCCTTTAACCTTATCTTATACTTGTTTTTGCTATGCTGGCACCAATGCTTATCTTAAGTGGCGTATGTTCCCAAAGACTTGCTTCTGGCTCATCATATATAGGGGAAAGGGAAAGGGGGGGGGGGAGGAATGCAGGCCTCACCACCCCTAAACTATCACGTACAAAGTTCTTCCGCAATTGACCACTACAATGTGTCTTGATCCTGTCAAGAGAGTGACTAAAGGACTTGGATTTTCAATCCAAAAATATTTCTTTTCAAGGAATATGCTCTGTTTGCCAGTTTCCTGCCAAAATGATGATTAAATGTATGTGTTCTTTATGCAACACATAGTTTTTTGTTTTGTTTATCATGATGCCTTATACGCTTGCCATAAATTTCATAATGCAGTCCCTCTATTTGCTTTTACTATTGAAAGAGCCATGTATGAAAGGTGTCACTTTTATGAAACATGATACTCAATGTATTAGATTAATTTCCTGTGTGCATTAGAATAATCAATGACACCACTGACATCTTCTATGGGGCACTGGAATGGGGGGGGGGAAGAGTCCAGGAACCTCCCACTCTTTGAAAGTGGACAGTCCTGACCCATCCACCCTTTGCTGGGCCTGACCTCATACTTCTCTGCTTCCTCCTAATGATCCACTTCCTGCCCAGGCCAGAAGCAGGTGTCCAGCCTCGGTAAAAATGGCCCAGGGTGTTCAGGAATTGTGGAGAACCATGGATTCTCCACCTGCTCTAGGCAGGAGACCTCGGGGTGGTGGGGTCATGGGTTGGGGGCTGCTCTCTCTTCCCCAGGCAAGTCGAGGGGCATTAGCTCTCCAGAAAGGTTTCAGCTATGTTAGCCCTGCACACTAATGACTAGGAGATCCATTATGCATGACTGAATTTTGTGAATTGTTGAGTAAACAAACAAAACCTAAACAAGCCAGGATAACACATCCAAAATATACTTTGTTCATTTATTTTGACAACCACAGTTGAACTTCAATTAATTATCCTAATTCTTCACAACATACTAATGAATGTGTTGCCGTGTATCTTGTGTTACTAACACTTGATTACATCTATAAGACTGCCCTATAACTTTTGATATCAAACACATGCTGGAAAGTGGGGTAAGTCTGCCAATATTTTGCACAGAGTAGGTGGAAAAATGAAATGTGTATTAGTGAGGTTCTACTGCATTGCATTGATTATAACACCAGAAAGCCTGAGCTTTCATGAGCATGGGGTTATTAAAAGTGTCCTTGAAGCTAAAAAAAAAAATCAAATTTCACATTTTTGGAAATTGCTGTTTATCTGGTTCCCTTCTTTTTAGTTCCCCCCTCCTCCCAAAATATGTGCTTTGGCAAGTAGATACCGTGGGCTAGGCCTTGAGATGTCCCCATGCTGGGGTGGAAGCAAGAGCAAGACCCCTCTTGGGAGGTTGCATATGACCATCTCATAATGGAGACTTCTGTGGTGTCTGGGCAGCAAGCAGAAAAAAGGTAAATCAGGCACACTGCAGTTGCTCTAGAGGCAACCTCATAGAGCTTGTGCCTTCCTAAGGTACAATTTCTCCAGTGCATCTCTGCCCTATCCGTAAATCAAAGCTATGGCTTAAAAGCCACAGCATACCCTATATGAATAGAAGGTGGGCATCAGGTTCACAAAAAAGATTTAAGATCAGATCACCAGTTTAAATTGTCTTTCTTTAATAACGTCTGTCTGGCACTTGTTCTAAATCTCATGTATAGAAGTCAATTGGGGTACCTCTTTTGAAGCCAATGAAGATAGACTGGTGTAAAACAAGTGTAAGATCAGAATCAGTCCCGTTGTGTCTCTTGTCTTCATGATTTTAAAACACTACACAGACTGAATTGTCAACAATTTACAGTAGACTTCCGATAATCCAGAACCTATGGGACCTAGGTGGTGCCAGATTATCAGATATGCCGGACAATCAGGAGGTACTATAAACTAGTTATATATATACTGTATACATTATATACTGTATATAAAGTGTTCTTAACCCTTTTTATTGTACATACTGTATTCAGTATACTGTAATGTTTTAGTTTTTTTAAGCCTTTTTTACCCTTTTTGCTCAGTTCAGCTGCTGCCGCTGTTCCCTTGTGACTCATTTTTTGCCAAAGCTCACTCACTAGGCTCTTACCATTTTGATGCCGGACTATCAGGAGTGCCGGACTATTGGAGTTTTACTGTATAATCATATGAGGAATTTTATCTATTGTTTACTGTTTGAAATAGTCAGATGTTTAAGAAAAGGACTCAGTGGCATTTTACTCTTGTCCTTGCTTCCAATTTGCTTGGAAATGACTCTTACTCTGGGCCATAGGCTGTTCAATGATTAATAAAAATATAGTGAGTGATGCACTACTAGATTTGTTGGGAATGTGCAGAAGAACATGACTTTAGCAACTTAGTTTATCAAAAGAGAATCTTAAGAGATGAGTAGGTTTCAGCACAAGTAGATTTCTGATAGCATAGGGCTATTTAATCTAGCATAAAGTATGCAAACATTCATTAGCTGGAAATTGAATGTAGACAAATTCATAGTGGATTTTTTTTTAACAATAAGCGTAATCAACCATCAGAGTAACATCTCCAGGGATGAAATGGATTCTCCATGTCTTTAAATCATATTGGAGATCTTTCTAAAAGATGTGTTTAACCTTAGTTCAAACAGAAGTTACTGGATGATGTTCACTGGCTTCAGAAGGTTGGATAGAGTTATCAAAATGGTCCTTCTGGCCTTTAAAAATTTATGAAAAATCATTAGTTAAGCTAATTCATAAACATCTATGTGGACAAACAGGTTTCCATTAGGCTTAGATTATTCTAGTTTAATACTTTTATGGGGCTTTTATATCTATCCACACATGCAGCTACAAACACGTACACACAGAATAGATTTATCAACAATGAAAAAGTCTGATAAAGGAATCTGTTATACATTGCTCAACCTCTCATACATATTTCCTAGTACAGTTCTGACAGCTAGTTTGTTTACCAAATCTTAGCTTTTTTGATCCAATAGTCAGCAGCAGTCTGAAACAGCCTTAAAGCAAAGAAAATGCCCATTGTGCTTTTTCATAATGTTGTGTAACAGTGAGACACTAAAGACAGGCAAGTGAAACTACAAGTCTGGGGAAATAAAAATGTTTATATATATATATATATATATATATATATATATATATATATATATATATATATATATATATATATATATATGCACTGACCCACACATGATATAGTGCATCCATGATGTACCAAACTCCATTTAGCCAAAGGTTAGTTATGTCCCCTAGGGCTGCTCTGACTGAAATATCCTCTCCCAAAGTAAATCTTTCCCTGTTCTGCTGAGCTGGCTGATCACAAAGCTAAATCCATAGTTCAGAATCCAGCCAATGTAGCAACTTAGATAACTACAGATATATTTAGTTGCCTAACTTTAAACATACCCATTTGAACTAACTGACTTGCAAAGGCCATGCATAAAGTGACTAAACAGTATAATTGTTTCTTCTTCCTGCAATTTAACAGCAGGACTACCCTTATCTTTTCAAGGTTCTAAATTAACGGTAACAACTTTGGAAAAGGAGCTTGGCATTACTGTGGACCGCTCAAAGACATCTGCTTAATGGACAGTGCAATCAAAAGCAAACAATATGTTAGGATGTATTGGAATGGGAAATAATATTGAAAATATTTTCATATTTAAAATACAAATCAGTAGTTCTCTGGAATATTCTGTGCAATACTGGTGACCTCATCTTAAAATAGGGATATTGGAGAGTTAGAGGGGGGCTTCAAGATGGATACAAGTATGGAATAAGGACATGGAAAAGCTCTCACATAGAAAAAATGGAAAGGACTAGGAATTTGAGATGTCAAACGATTAAACATTTTAATTGCAATTAATTGCACAATTAAAAATTTTATCACTATTAATCACTTGATTAATTGCGTGCAACTTCTCTTTCAAACACCATGGCAGCATTTATAAACTGGGCAGCACTGCATGGTGCCCACGATCAGCTGGAGTTCCCAGCTGTCCCTGGGCTCCATGCAAATCTGCTCCTTGGAAGCACTGCCACAACATTTCAAAAGGGAGTCCCCAGCTGATCCCAGGCTCCATGCAGTGCTGTCCATTCAAGGTGCCGGAGCGGCACTTCAAAGGGGCAACACAAGCTGAGCCGGGGATCAGTTGGAGTCCCCAACTGACCCCGGCTCTGCTTGCGCTGCCCCTTTGAAGTGCCATTTTGGTGCTTTAAAAGGGCAGCACATTAGGAGATGGGGATCAGCTGGGGACTCCAGCTGATCCCTGGCTCCATGTTGTAAAGCCCTTTGCAATGGAGAGCAGGGGATCAGATAGACTCTCCAGCATTAATGCCTACAATTAACGCGTTAATTTTTTGAACATGTTAATCCTGTCCTGCGTTAATCGCAGGTATTAATGCAGACTAATTAATAACCCTAC
This sequence comes from Pelodiscus sinensis, assembly GCF_049634645.1. Taxonomy (NCBI): domain Eukaryota; kingdom Metazoa; phylum Chordata; order Testudines; family Trionychidae; genus Pelodiscus; species Pelodiscus sinensis. Next base: position 28,375,051 of record NC_134720.1, on the reverse strand, counting down.
TAGGAATGCTTACATTAGAAAAGAGAGATATACGGGGACATGATTAAAGTACATAAAATAATGAATGGTTTAGAGAATGTAGATTGGAAGCTTCTAGTTCCCTGTGTCATCACGTACGAACAAGAGAGCATTCAATGAAACTGAAAAGCAGCAATTTCAAACCCAATAAAAGGAAATATTTCTTCATACAACTCATGATTACTCTATGGAATTTATTGCCACAGGATATTACTGAGGCCAAGACTGTAGTTGTAATAGTAAATATTAACAAACAATGTGGATGAGATAATTCAACATGCTAAGAGGTTTAAGGCTACTGTTAGGTTTCAGAATGTGACCTTCATAGGAATAGCTGATTCCTCATCTGCCTACAGTGGCATTTCTCACAACTTCTTCTGAAGAATTTGGCACTAGCCACTGTTACAAACAGAATACTGGACTAGATAGACCAGAGGTCTGATCTAGAATAGTAATTCTCATGTACCCTTGAATCCCCTCTGAGCTATCTATTCAATGTGTAGCCACTGGCCGCCCTTGTAATTAAAGAACTATGTTATTCATGAACAAAAGGAGAATATGTCATTTCTTACAAAACTGTATCAACTGCTGGCAATAAAACAGGAAAAATTCCTCTCTTGCATACAAAGACACACACTCCAACTCTTACAGGAAAGAAATCATTAAAAGTCATAGTCATCATATTTTATGAATTCATGTGGGGATAAAATCTCTTTAGTCTCTAGTCATTATAAAACCCTATATCCTTTGTACTTTATACGTACAGCAAAGCCACTCAGAGCACGGAACCAAACTGGATAAAATGGTCATTAATGCTTAGCTACCTGTGCGTAAGCATCTTGTTAAAAGGACCCCAAGATTTCATATTATATTGGATGTTGCCTTAGCACAGCATGTCCACAGTTTAAGTCAAGTTAATTAAATCAGGCTCCATAATTCTTAACATTTTATGTACAGCATTTGAAAAAAAAATTAACTGCTTCCTACCTCTAGAAATTCTCTCGAAAACTGCATTTTGTATGCTTTCAGAGCTTTGCTCTGTGCTACATTTAAGTGCATTTATGTTGAAATTTTTCATATCTCTTTTGTCTGAGGTTTTTATATCTCCTCATTACAAAAGACACTTGTGCTGCAGAAAGTTATTTTAGTCCCTAATGCAAAAGGGACACAGAAACCAACAATGCCCATACAGAGTGCCTGGAGTGACTAATTTACTTTTTCTGTATTGTACTGCATGTACTGTACCATTAACAAGCTCAGTACACCTACACACATACCTATTTAATACACTGACTGTTAAAGATTTCTCTAGGAACTTTTTTTCTTGTTATTAAGTCTCAGGAGCCAGCTCATTACTACCAATTGACATGCAGCTGTGCCTATTTTGATGGGTATAATATGCATGCACAAGCACATACATCTACAGATATACACGTGCGCACACATACCAAACCCCTTAAAATCACATCTGTCTTGCAGAAGATTTCCATTCTTCCTATGTGAATTCTTTTGAATTAGAGCAAGTTATTGGGATAAAGGCCCATCTTTTCTTTGGGAGAGTGTTGACTTTCAGGACACTCTGTGACACCTATGTATTCAGTCTCCTCTGGACAAATGGTTTAGAGGGCACTGTCATTTAAAATGGGGGAAGAACAGATTATGGCCATGTAATTGTCATGATGTCCATTTGGTTGTATGCTAATACAGTGTTCCCCAAAACATAGGTCATGCTTGAAGGAGGGGGATGCATAAAGAACTATCCATTGGACTGATAGTTTTTTTCCAGTCTCAGCTTTTCTTTTCTTTTTCAAGAAAGTCTTAAGCTGTTACACTTGAGGGAACATAGGCAACATAAGAATAGCCATACTGTGTCATACCAAAGGATCATCTAGCTGAGTATCCTTAAAAACCAGTATTTTTAAAACCTTCAAAATGTGACCCAAGTGTAAAAGATGTGCTGAAATGTGCTCGAGAATCTGCAAAAAACCCAGAACAGCAGCTTTGAGACAGAAAACACCCAATCTATTCCACCCCATTTATTTCAACGAGTGATAATCAGGTTATTTCTACCCTGCAGTTAGTTACCCAGGGCCGGCCCATGCTAGCCCAATTAGGTAGACATAGCCTTTGATGCCAGTGATGATACTGTAATTGTCAGTACTATTTACAATGATGCTGTTGACTTTTTCTCTTCTTAAAGCATATAAGAGTGAAGAGAGAGGATCATATTGTGAAGCTCTGTACTGTCAATGCAGAGTGACCACTCTTTTGGGGTAGATCTCTAACAACACAGTGTCTTAGGAAATGTTGCGTGTAGGTGTTTTTATATTGCACGTGCACCTGGAGATGCATATTTATTCATAAGGAGGAGGAAAATCAGCATGTGCTATATTATATATTTCCCTGCCTTGCAAGTGTGTTACTTCTCAACTCAAGCAGGGAAAAAATAAAGTCATTTTTCAAGGATTTCCTGATGTCACTAGCTGTAATCAAATGTCTCAGAGGCAGTGGGAGTAGAACGGGGGAGGAAGCATGATGCAGAGCTATCTGAGGAGAGAGCTACGCTGTTGCTGAAGAGAGAGAGGAAGATGGGAAAGGAGCCAGGAAATAAATGACTCCTGCTGATGCTTTTGTAAAAGCCAGGGTCAGCTTATGTCAACACACCTCCCTCTCTTGCTCAAGAATCCACCTCCCCCCAGTGGATTTCTGGGCTACCAGATGCTCTTTCCCATGTGCTAGTCATAGTAAGGGAGACAGTGACTGAAAGGCTCCCCTCTGAAAGTCAAAAGCTGAAGGTCCAATTATAATTTCACACACACCTGAGAAAAATCAGGAGTCACTCTGAAGTTACATTAGTTTGAGATCAGCCTCAAGCCTTCAGGCTGTTAATACCCATTCCTTGATGCTACTTTGATGGCTTCTGCCTATGAGAAATGTCAGAGCAGCACACACAGTCTCTGCCACACAACATGACACAGTCATTCTAGACAACAAATGCAGTCTAAAATTAAACTCTACTAAATAATTAAACCAAAACAAGGCTTAGTATACAACACTAGTCACACCTAATGTAGCTATTGTTGTGGGGGGGGGGGCACCCTTTAATGGCTTTCCTTTGTTGCAGAACCCTCTGTCAAAAACATTTGATAAGAAGCTGGGCTTTTCTTGTTGTGCCTCTCAGTGGCATACTTGTAAGAGATATTTTTCCTCCCGGATCAGGAGTTCTCAGTGAGGTTGTCCTGCTGCAATCAGACACACATTTGTTAGTGTATTTCACTCTCCGGGGCTGATGCCAAATGAAAAAAAAATACAGTAAACTTTTGGGTCAAACAGTGGAAAGAACCAAACACAAGCATACAATGAAAATCACAATGGAAAGCTAAAGAGTACACCCAGGACCTGCTATCAGGCTCTGTAGATTTTGTCACTACTGAAATGGCATTGGAGGAAGTTATTTTGGCTAGTACAGCTGTTGCTGTGACTACCTCTGCTGCTATCACGGCCATGTCTGGGTCACGGGGGCAACATCCAGAAAAACAATATCTCTCCGGCGATGTGGATTTAGTTATTAAAGAAAGAAGAAACTTTTAGTGATCTTTAGTTTGTCCTCGATTTAGTGACCATTGCTAACTCAGTGCTAGAAAGTCGTATGGTGAAGAGCCCTGTAAACTCCACACTGGAACCAATTACATTTCTGGTATAAGAGAGTATTGGTGCTGGGTGGATACTGTCCTTTCCTTGTGTTAAACTTCAATAAGGGTGTGTCTAGACTAAAGGGTTTTTTCGAAAAAAGTAGCCTTTTTTCGAAAAAACTTCCCCTGTATCTAGACTGTCACCGCGTTTTTTTGAAATTAAATCGAAAGAACACAGCTTTTTTTTTGACAGCGGTAAACCTCATTTTACGAGGAAGAACGCCTTTTTTCGAAAGTGTTTTGAAAAAAGGAGTTCTTGAATGCCAACAGGGTTTTTTCAAAAGAGAGCAGCCAGACTGCCTGGGTGCTCTCTTTCGAAAAAGCGGCTTGCTTTTTCGAAAGAAGTGGTTGCTGTCTAGACGTAGCCTAAATGTGGTCTGCTGCTTATTTCCATGCAGTGTCCACATCAAATGCCTAACACTTGCCAAAATAATCTCCAGGCGGCTCATCCAGTTTGTAGAGAACCTTGTACAAAGTGGCACTAGGAGGAGGAGGGCTAGCTCAGTGGCTTGAGCATTGGCTTGCTAAATTCAGGGTTGTGAGCTCAATCCTTGAGGGAGACATTTGGGGATCTGGGGCAAAATCTGTCAGGGATGGTACTTGTTTCTGCTGTGAGGGTCCCTTCCAGCACTATGAGACAGGTATATCTCCACTATTATATTTGTAATAGTTCAGGCTAAAGACTTTAGCTTTTTTGAAGGCATAACTTATGCCATGAAAGGGAGGGAAAAAATACACCCGCTGAGTGACATAAATTACACCAATAGAAGCTCTGATGTGGACAGAGCTCTATGTTGACAGAAGATGCTCTCCCACCAACATAGTTACGGTCAATTGTGGGGGGTGGTTTTATTATGTTAATGAAAAAGCTCTTTCCTGTCATCATAGAACAATTACATGGAAGATCTTCGAGTGGCACAGCACCATTGGTTTCAGCTATATGCTGCTGTATGATTTCTAGTATAGACACTGCCTTAGTGAGGCTACTGAGCAATTTGGAAGTAATTCAATAGAATAGTCACCTTTCTGAAGTAAGTGGGCTCACCACCAGCCTTTCCCAACATGCATTTTAAAAAAGGAAGGAAAATATCGATCTCCACTCTCTAAATCTCTAACCAGGAAATGCAAAATTAAATCAAACACCTTTGTGCTAAATGTACCTAGTGTGTGTGTGCAGCTGTGCACCTTTGACAAACACAAAAGTCACACCACACACTAATTGGTTGAGTTAGGATGCTTTCAAAAAGGAACTTCATCGGAGATAAGGCGTACAGTGACATTACTTCAATTTTTGTTACTTCTCATTGCTTTCACTGTAATTCTGGTGTTTCCTTTTTCCTTCTTCCACTAGTAGCGGAACTGTCATTTCTGGTAAAATGATAGAAACAGGTCTGGATTTTAGCAGAGAATTGAGGCTTAGGCTTAATTTTGGAACCAGGAAATGGTGTTTACCTTTTATTTATGCTTTAAACACAAATATTGGATAATGTACAATATCAACAGTGGTTTATAGTGCCCTAAGGAAGTACTGTTATGTTGGCTAAAGTTAGTCATGTGAGGATGCTATTAGTTAGCCCATACTGGTTTCTCTTTAGATCATATGCATCGTTCACCTTTTCTAAAGCTTGTAATAATACATTCCAGTAGGACAAAAACATACTAACATAAAGTGAATAATGATAAAAATAGATTAGAGCAGGACATACACTGGAATTTCAAATCTAGATCCTTTTGAGTTTTGGAAAAAATTGTATTTAGAAGACTTTGTATTTGAAATTCTAAACTAGAATTCTTACAACTCTTACCCTGTGAGATTTTGATTATTCTTTTTTAGATACATGCTTAGGGAAGCTGTTTTATTCCTAACTCAGATGGGAGAACAGCCATTCAGATGAGATTTTGATCAAAGATGACATAACACACATTTGTCAATAACAACTCACAACAACATCATCATCATCATCTCAAGAAACTTTGATGCCATGAAATCCAAACTATGGTAATCCAATTCTCAGAATACAGTTTAAATCTTATCTGGATCTAAATTACAACATGGTCTTCTCCTCATTTTACCTCCCATTTATGTAATGGTTCCATCCCGAAGGATCTAATAGATCTTCTCATGCCACCCATGCATGTGCACACACATCCCACTGCAGATACAAAGTCATGTCTGGTGTAAAGAGTGGTTTCCTCCTAGTGCATACCATGATATTAGGGAGAAAGACAGTAGTAGACAAGGATGCTGGAAAAACACCAAATCTTGAAAGAAGCCCCATGATATTTAGTGTTCAGCGTGTAAAAAAGACAAAACACAAATGGTAAAATCTTAGCTAGGATCCATATGAAAATGTAAATATGTCTATTCCCTTTCCATGCGCATCTAATTAGATTAAGATTTAAGATAGCATAATGTCTGGGGATGAAAGTTCAACTATAATATTCAGTTCAGGTCCATCTTCACATATGACATATTATTTTGAATATGTAATTCTTTTACATAATTCTCAGTGTATTTGTATTGATCTCCTCTTCTCCTGAGTGGCATATACTCACCCTCCTCTCCTCTTTTCCAATTCAAGGACCCAAACCCTTTCTTAAAACAATCATATTTCCCTTAGGCTCATGTCAAATACATGTGAATTGTATAAATTGTCAGCATCTAGGAGTAACTCAGATCACCATCATGTCTTTCAGCAAACTTGAGCAAAATTTTGAACATGTCATTAAACTCAAAGCAATGTACATTTTATGTGGTTTGAAAATGAAAATGTTATACTTTTCAACTTCGATAGCTTTCAAATTCCTTCCAAGATAGTGTCTTTTCCACAGATAATTTTTAAAAAAAGTTTTTTGGACAACATTTTGGAATAGTTAATCTTAATCTCACACCTATATTTTTGGTATAATCCTTCTACTCTTTTAATGTATTTGCAGCATAAACTATTTTATACACACTGCTACACCAGATATGGATGTGCTTTCACACACCTTTCCATGCAAAATCCAGCTTCCTTGTCATAGAAAATGATATGCTATCAGCCTGATTCATTTGCATTCTAGCTGTTATGGTTCTTGCCTCAGAGCATCTGTTTTGAACTATGGTGTCCCTTCACATTATTGTTGTTGTTATTTATTATTAATATTAGTATTTATTATTATTATTTTCCACATTTGAATAATTATTCTACCTATAGAACAATGAAAGGACAACTAAAAGCCATGCAAATCCAATGCCAAAATATAAAGAACGGGTGTGAATCAGTTTTTCAGGAAGCCACCGTAGTATTGCTGTAATTCTCCAAGGTATTTAGGACGAGTACTTTTAAGCATCTACTCAAGAACGACTCATCCTTAAAATCTGGCATGGATTTAAGTACCTAAAATTGAAACAATAGTAAAGAATAAAATTGTCAGACACATAGATTACCATGATTTGTTAATGGGAAATCATGCCTTACCAGTCTACTAGAATTCTTTGAGGGGGTCAACAAACATGGACAAGGGGGATCCAATAGATGAGGGCTACGTCTACATCGGCCCCTATTCCGTAATTGGGATGCTAATGTAGCACTTGGGAATAGGCAAATCCGCGGGGGATTTAAATATCCCCCGTGGGCTTTGCATTTTCATGGCTGCCGCTTTTTTCCAGCTTGTAGATAAGCTGGAGAAAAGCGCCAGTCTGGACGCGATCCTCCGGAAAATAAGCTCTTTTCCGGAGGATCTCTTATTCCCAAGTGCTACATTAGCATCCCTATTACGGAATAGAGGCCAATGTAGACATAGCCAATAGTGTACTTAGATTTCCAGAAGGCCTTTGCCAAGGTCCCTCACCAAAAGTTCTTAAGTAAAGTCCTGGGATAAGAGGGAAAGTCATCTCAAGGATTGATAACTGGTTAAAAGACAGGAAACGAAGGGTAGGAATAAAAAGTTTTCAGAATGGAGAGAGGTATCTAGTGGTGTCCACCAAGGGTCCGTACTGGGACCAATCTCATTCAACCTATTTATAAACGATCTGGAGAAAGGGGTAAACAGTGAGGTGGCAAAACTTGCAAATGATACTAAACTGCTCAAGATAGTTAAGACCAAAGTAGAATGAAGAGCTTCAAAAAGATTTCACCAAACTAAGTGATTGGGCAACAAAATGGCAAATTAAATTTAATGTTGATAAATGTAAAGTAATGCACATTGGAAAAGACAATCCCAACTACATACAACATGATGGTGACTAATTTAGCTATTACCACTCAAGAGAGAGATCTTAGAGTCATTGTGATAGTTCTCTGAAAACATCCACTCAGTGTGCAGTGGCAGTAAAAAAGCAAACAGAATATTGGGAATCATTAAAAAGAGATAGAGACTAAGACCGAGAACATCTTATTGTCTCTGTATAAAACCATGGTACACCCAAATCTTGAATTCTGCATACAGATGTGATCACCTCATCTCAAAAAAGATATATTGGCATTGGAAAAGGTTCAGAAAAGGGCAACAAAATGATTAGGGGTTTGGAATGGGTTCCATATAAGGAAAGATTAAAAAGACTGGGATTTTTCAGATTAGAAAAAAGGAGAATGGGGGGGGGGGAGCGTATGACAGAGGTCTATAAAATCATGACTGGTGTGGAAAAAGTGAATAAGGAAAAGTTATTTACTTGTTCCCATAACATAAGAACTAGGGGTCACCAAATGAAATTAATAGGTAGCAGGTTCCAAACAAGCAAAAGGAAGTTTTTCTTCACACAGCGCACAGTCTGTCTGTGAAACTTGCCAGAGGAGGTTTTGAAGACCAGTACTTTAACAGGGCTCAAGAAGGAACTAGATAAATTAATGGAGGTTAGGACCATTAATAGCTATTAGCCAGAATGGGTAGGAATGGAGTCCCTAGCCTCTGTCAGAGGCTGGGAGTGGGTGACAGGAGAGAGATTGCTTAATGATTCCCTGTTCTGTTCACTTCCTCTGGGGCATCTGGCATCAGCCGCTGTCAGAAGATAGGATATTGGGCTAGATGGACCTTTGGTCTTATCCTGAATGTTCTTACATATCTTGTTAAATCAGCTGCCATAAGAAAGGACACCACACTTTGCTTTTCTTTCTTGCTCTGTTCGGGAGTGGCCTGAGGCCGGCTGCGGCAGCTGGTACCCTAGGCAGAAGGCGCGATCGGCGCCCCCGCCTGCACGGCCGTCAATGGCCGTGACATAATCACGGGGTGCCCAGGCCAGCGGCGCCCTATGCAACTGCCTAGTTTGCGTAGGTTCATGGGCCGCCCCTGGCCCTGTTCCTTATCACAGAAACTATAGGCTCTGTATCATCATATGGTTTCTTTCTACTTGCCTTCTTGTTTGAGCTGTTAGGTTTCACTCAGGTTGTATTTTCAAGGTTTTGTTCATGACCAAATACAAAAACTTTTAAATTAAGCTGAAATTCTCACCTAGTCACATGCCCTGCAGCAGCAAGGGCATTGAGAAATACAACAAATATTAAGAACGACACAATAAAAATTGCAAAACTTGACCAAGAATTTCCTTACCTTTTTTCATACTGGTGGATTTTACTGCTTCCTTCCCTTGACTTAGACATTTTAATTTTCTACAATTCACTTTCCCAAAATACAATAACCTTGACAGCCACATTCTTTTAAAATATTCCTCATTATGCTAAATCCAATAAGCTTGTGGTTGCTGTTTCCAGGCTTTCCTATTATTCTTGCATTATTTCCTTTCTATTAATAAGCAGGAAGTTCTGAATATTAGTCTGGAATTTCCTTTGGCTGGAGACCCTATTACCTTCTCTCTCGGACTTGAAGTAGTCTTCTTTGTATTTTAGGAGTATTTTTAGAAGAACATTTTCCTTTTACAACGCCAGTCCCATGAATTGCCAATGGAGCTGGCTTACTCTGAAGGTTTAGCTGGAAGATATTTAAAATTCTTGCTATTGTTATGAAGTGGTTTGCACAGTGTAATTGTGCAATGTTCCCTGATCAGTACAGACAGCATTCTTGACTTGTACTGACACTTTGAGACCATCTTTTAGGGCCCAGTGTAGTCTCAGATTGTTCTCCTGTTTTCCATCTGCATGATTCAGCCTGTAGATATAAGTGTTTCAGCCAGTCAGAATTGTTTCAGAACAAAAGTGTCATTGACACTGAAGCATTCATGGTAAATTCAGCACAAAATAATGTTTTACACTTATGGTATACTTACTCGATTTGTTTCCACTGCACTGAACACCAATGAAAAATTCATTAATTGCTTGCCCTTTTAGGACTACATTAGTACAGAATCACACTGAATTTTCTAATTAGTATTGCATCACTCAGTGGTACAAGGTCACTGGTAGACATTCACTCCAAGTGTTCTCATTAGCATTAGTTGGTCAATAAAAGACCCAATGACTGGAAGGATTGTGTTCTTTACTTCACTGTGTCAAATCATCATCTCCAATATTCAAATAAAAGGGCCTGACGATAGCAATAGCACACTCAGAGGTTACTTATAATCAGGGCTCAACAAACTGCGGCAAAAACCACTTGCCAGCCCAGCACTGAGCATGCACGAGACCCGCACTGTGCATGCGCGAACTGCTGGTGAATGGGGCAACTGGCTGAAATCTACTCGCCATGGGCAAGTAGATAAGTGGATTTGTCAAGCCCTGCTTATAATAATGTTCTGTAGAAACAGATCATCATGTCCACTTGTGCTCTACAACTCCAGAATCTGGAATAAGCCTCTTCATTTTGGGCCTGATCCTACTCCATTGTGTTGGCCCCTTTTACTTTACACTGCCCTCGTTTTACCAAAAAAATATGAAAATGAGGCAAAGCGTGGAATATCGCTGTGCCTAATTTGCATAATTAATGAGGCTCTGTTTTTGCACAAGAGGCTTTTGCACAAAAAGGTGATGTCTATACAGCTCCTTTTTGCACAAAACCCCCCTCTTGCACAAGAGCCGTTCTTCCTGAAAAAAATGAGGAAGAACAGCTCTTGCACAAGAGGGAGGTTTTGCACAAAAAGGAGCCATGTAGACAGCTCCTTTTTGTGCAAAAGCCTCTTGCACAAAAACAGAGCCTCAATATTTATGCAAATGAGGTACGGTGATATTCCATGCTTTGCCTCATTTGCATATTTTTTGCACAAAACGGGGGCAGTGTAGACATAGCTTATGAGTTTCTGTCCTCTATTGGGAAGATCCTGTGTACTTCAATCTCACATAAGCGACTACAAGTCCCATGATGCTTTGGAAAAAGAGGTTCCTTGCTCTCTTCTAGTCAGTGAAGAGGGAGCAGAGTGTGCTTTCCATTTTGAGAGAGAAGCCAGACTGTGGTGTGAAGTTCTCTCCAGACCAGGAGCTTCTGCTCAGAAACTAGAAGCTTCTGCTTATAGCCAGCTGGTGCTTTGATCAAGCTGGGAGCTTCAGAGATGGTTGGAGGCTTGCCGTGCAGCCCAAGGAGAGACTGTGGCTATACCTAGAGCTGACTAAAATGGGCCTGCAGTGAAAGCACTGTGAATAACCCCTACTCTGGTTTGGGAAAGTGCTTGCAAGGGAAGGAGCACAGCATAGAGACAGTCTGGCTACGTCTACACTGGCATGAATTTCCGAAAATGCTTTTAACGGAAAAGTTTTCCGTTAAAAGCATTTTCAGAAAAGTGCATCTAGATTGGCAGCATGCTTTTCCAGAAAAGCACTTTTTGCGGAAAAGCGTCCATGGCCAATCTAGATGTGCTTTTCCGCAAAAAAGCCCCAATCACCATTTTCGTGATCGGGGCTTTTTTGTGGAAAACAGCACTATGCTGTCTACACTGGCCCTTTTGGGCAAAAGTCTTTCGGAAAAAGACTTTTGCCCAAACGGGAGCAGCATAGTTTTTCTGGAAAAGCACTGATGATTTTACATGAGATCGTCAGTGCTTTTCCGGAAATTCAAGTGGCCAGTGTAGACAGCTGGCAAGTTTTTCCGGAAAAGCGGCTGATTTTTCGGAAAAACTTGCCAGTCTAGACACAGCCTCTGAGTTTGAGGAGAGGCAGAGTGATCTTCTCAGTGAACCAGGACCGAGAGCTGCTGGTAATTAGTAGGGTCAGTGCTAGTCTTCAGAGGGATTGTGCCGCTTTGTTGCCTTGTCTGGATTGACATACAGAACCTGTCCAGTGCACCCTCCACTCTAGCTGCAGATTTTCAAGTGCACCCATGCAAGCATCTGGGATGCTGAAATCCAAAGGAGCGTACACTCTGGGGTGGGGTGAATGGTAGCAGTGTAACTGCCAGTTACACACGTTTAATTTATGACCGAATCCTATATTTGTTTATTGATTTTATTAAACTGCACACTGTGGATTTAAATTAGGGTGATATCTAATCTTAGTCTATTAAAACCAGTTTATTTAAGTTGTTAAGTAAAGATGTGTTAAGTCTAATTTAAGTACATTAGATGTATATTATTTATAATTGGTATTTTTGAATAAGATACATGCCACAGATTATTATTAGAAAGGATTTATTCTTGGAGGTTTCCAAGGCTCACCATTGAGTGTGTACAGGTGTAGACCTGTCACATAATAGTAGCTATATAGGTTTTATTTTATAGCTAATTATATAGATTTTGTTTTATAAGCTTTGTTTTATAGCACCTGCTAAGTATTAAAATATATTTTGTATTCGGTATTATAAGTTAGTAAGAAATTGTTTATAGGTATAGTAAATTAGTAAGATTTCTTTTTAACTTTGTACGTCTGTAAATCCTGCTTGTTCCTTTACAAAAAAAATTGCTTTCTCTGAAATGAACTGTCCTTTGTGTGAGTGAGGAATGTGGGAAGACAAGAGACAGAAGATTCCAGCACCAGATGGTTAGAATGGATAACAAGGAGGTGTGAACTCAGGTGTCAGTCAGATTCAGGATGGCTGAAGAGGGGCAGAATTGACTACTCTAAAGCAAGGGCTTACACCTGTGAATGAGATGTGTCAATGGGATAAACTAGCTGCAGTCACTCCCATAACATTCATCAAAGTACTGATCAAGGATCACAATGGAAGCAGCCTTGAGATAAAACAATTAGATGACTTCAACATGGCACTGCAAAACCCCATAGACTAAAGTTGGGACTTACAACCATAAACTGGGGCGAGCTTTTCTGTTGGAAAGAGTAGGAGATAGGATAGTCACAGATATTTTGCATTGGCCAAGGCAGGCATATGTAATATAAGAAAGATAATTTTCATTCACATATGAGATGGATGGTCCAACTGGACAACAGTAAGAGTAAGGAGATGAAGGAAGCAAAGGAAAAATGTAGGTTGAATATCATTTGATGGATGATTTGAGAGCATGGGAAAAATCATAAAAGTAAGGCCCATTCAGATTTTGGAATAGACTCAAAAGAGAAGTGACAGAAACTCCCACAATTTGAGTCTTTTCAAAATAGATTGGGCAAAACACTGAAGTTTAATGTCTTGTATTATCAAGTAGGTGAAGTGATGAGTGAATAGGATGATGTTTACATCTTCAACTGGCAACATTCTCTAATAAAAACCCTTTTCTCAGCAATGGTCTCTTAGTTCTCTTTGGGATACCCCAGGAAAGTTAGTTCTCCCCCGGCATGCAGGACAGCCAGAGCAGGCTAATGTAATAATTGCCATAATGTTGGTAGCAACTATATTTCAATACAGAAAAAAGTACCTTGAAGTATGGTACAAACTCAAAAATATTGGAAAATAAAAAATTACTCACATGGAAAAGTACATTTTGTTCAATTAGTCTTATTCACTGCATACATAAAAGATGAAATTTGGGTGGACGTCAAGTTCATTATATTTGAAAGGAGAAAAAAAAACTCTTGTTAGAACCCCTGTGTGTTTTGAAGAGTTGTTGGCTTTAAATCAACATCCATTCATTCCAAGAAAAAAATCAGAACTATAGATACAAATTTGATGATGAGAAATTGCTTATTGCTGTTCTATAAATGCATTAATGGAATAAAACAGGATAGGAAACAGCATTTCAGCTCAATGAGTGCCAAGTTCTAGTTTTCTCTGAGTGAAAGAGCTAAAGTGAACATGAAGTGGACGGCTTTTGTGAAAATTCATGGGTAAGAATTAATCTTTTGAAAGATAATACTAAATCAAACAGACTAGAACACAAAGGAAAAATTAAACCTAGAAGTCAGGACTGGGTGTTAAGCAGCATTTTTAATGAGAATTCTCTATGGGTGTGTCTACACAGCAACATTATTTCAAAATAACTAGTGCTATTTCGAAATAACTTAGTCTGCCTCTACACAGCAGGCAGTTATTTTGAAATAACGTCAAAATACTGTCAAGCTGGAGGACTTACTTCGACTCCTGTAACCCACATGGTACAAGGGAAGTCAGAGGAAGAGTGTTCTATTTCAAAATAAATGCTATATAGACACTCCCAATTTTGAAATAAGCTATTTTGAAATAGGCTAAACAATTGACGTAGCTCAATCTGCATAGCTTATTTCAAATTAAGCCCTGCTGTGTAGACGCACACTATTAGAAAAACTCTTACTGCAATGGAATGCTACTGTATTATACTGCTCAGGCACTATGTGGCACTGTGTATAAAATACCTCACTGAAACCAACCTCAGTTATATCTGACAGAGTATTAAAGGCTCTTAGGATGAACACATCTGTTATGTATAAGCAGGCTCTGTAGCCACTCCATATTTGATACAGGAATGTGACATGGCATCCGGAGTAAACTAAGAACCGAAACTGAAGGAAAATAGTAACAAGCATCAAAGGCTGAAGATAAAAGGAAGAAAGCAATACAGGTTGCAGGATCTCAACATGCCATTCTTCAATGCCTCTGGAGAATTTAAAAATACAAAAATATCAGAGACAAATTGGTTATTGGAGTTAAGCAGTGACAACTGGAGAGAGAGATTTAACCCTCTCCACATCTATACGGAGAACATGACATTCTGAGCTAGAGAGATAGCAAAACCTACAGTAGGTTGACACACCTGAGAAACCTAAAATTAGTTCACAAATTATAAATATACACTTGAGTATTAAAGTCATTTGCACATATAAAACCCCCAAGGAAAGGGGAGAGAAACTCCAGGCTATGTACACAAAATATGGATAGTCATATCCCAAGACCTGATGTATGTCCAGCTAAAGGCACATGATGTAATAAATGCATGAAATATGGATGTTTGCATAAGTTTGCAGCATCAAAGCAGTCAGGGGGAAGATCTATATTGCAGACAATCAAAAGCCATTGATTCTTTGATCTATCACTTGTTATGGCAGAGTCTGTCCGGAAAGGGAAAATGAATATTCTTGGCAAGATTATTGACTTTAAAATTGACTATGTTATAGTCATCTCAGAAGGGACTGTAATCATAAAACTCCCCTTCTTCCCCCCCCCCCCCCCCCCCCGCCACACACCCTGAAAGAAAACAGAACTGTTAATGAACACTAACAGAGTTGTTGTTTTCAAGGATAATACTTTGGCATATGGATTTTCAATGGAGGAAGGAACAACATAATTCTCAACAAAGTCATAAGCCTAATCAGTCTGGATTCAAGGTAAACAAGGGGAAAAGTGTTTTCCACTCACCCCAAATTGCGTTTTTGGGGCAGGCAGGTAAAGATGGATTCTGTTCTAGCCCTGGGAAAGTAAAAGCAAGTAGACAACTGAATACACCAACTCATTTCCCAGAACTGTAACATATATTGGGAATGGTAAATTGGTCAATATCTACAACACCTTTCTATAGCGACAAAACTGCTTAAGTCCAAGACATCTTGGCAATGGGGGCCACATTAAGAACTGCCTTCAAAAAGGCAAGATAAATAATCTCAAATTAGGATTGCCCACTTTCAAATTGCAGAAAACTGAACTACCCCAGCCCTGCCCTGCTCCTTCCTGCTTACTCCCTCCTCTTCCCTCCTTCCTCATTTCACCATGCTGGGACAAGGGTTAAGGTGCAGGAGGGGGTAAGGACTCTGGCTGGAGGTGTGGGTTCTGGGGTGTATCCAAAAATAAGAGATTTGGGGTGCAGCAGGGGGCTCTGGCATTGGAGGTGGGGTCAAGGGGTTCTGAGAGCAGGAGAAGGCTCAAGGCTGGAGCACGTGATTGGGATGTGTGCTCCAGACAGCTTACCTCAGGTGACTCTCAGAAGCGGCTAGCATGTCCCTCTGGTTTCTAGGCATAGAGGCAGCCAGGGAATTCTGTGCACCACCCCATCCACAGGTTCTGCCTCTACAGATTGCACTGGACACAGTTTGCGGCCATTGGGAGTTGTGGAGCTGCCACTCAGGGTAGCACCTGCACAGTGATATGAGCAGTGTGTAGAACCTTCCTTACCATTCTTGTGCTTAAGAGCCAGAGGGACATGCTGGCTGCTTCCAGGAGCTACACAGAGCCAGCTGGACTTTTAGTAGTTCACTGAGCCATGCCGACCTGAACTGCCAGGGTCTCTTTGCACCTGGGAATTCCAGGTGAAACCAGATTCCTGGCAATCTTAATTTCAAGAGCTCTAATTCTCACATTCTATGGTATCGACAAAACCACACTGATCAGTGCAGATGCCAACTGCTATGGCCTAGGTGGTATATCACTGTAACAAGTGGCAGTCTGTGAGTGTGTGAGAAAAAAATACAACTGAGGCAGAAAAAAAAACAAGAAGCGCAGCTTGAAATGGCATGCTGGGTGATCTTATGGATGTATTTTACAGAAATCTGTGTGGACTGAATTTGTTACACTGGTTTATGGCTTGCTATCATTCGTATCATTTTTGTCTCTTCTCTAGGAAACATCTGGCTCATGCAGATGAGATTATAAGGTAATACAATCATTAAATATGTTCTAGAGGAAAATCTGATAGTAGCACACGCACTGTCATGGGGACCAATATTACACTCAACTCCCTGTGACTTCGAAGATGACAAAGGCATACCTGGATGCTGTATACACATACTGATCAATGTCAGAAAAGAAATTACTCCACATACAAAAATCAGACACACATCTTCAGGAAGAGCTAATTTACATTAGGGAACAGTTGGCTCAAGTGTCTAAAGGACACTAAAAAATAACAAGATATAACTTTGTGGTGTATAGACAATTATATGAGTTGAAAGGACTCATGTATAGAGGCAATTGCATTTAATTCCAAACAAAAAGAGGAGAAATCCTAAACCTCATTCATGAGGGACATCAGGATTAAGTAAATGCCATGAATAAACCAGCCCATCTATGTGGTGCCTGGACCTCAGCAAGGACAAAGTATCATGTGGATGCTGTAGAATTAACTGACCAAAACAACACAAAGGACCTGTAGTAACACCAATTCTCTCAGATAACCTGGGAAGAGATTAACTGAAGATGTATGCAAATTCTGAAGATGTCATTAATTCATCATCATGGACTCTTTTTCCAGTGATAAAGAGATACTGTACTGGAAAGTTATAACATACTGCAGTATTATCAAGAAACCAAGTGTGTTCTTCTTCTCACTTCCTTATTCTAGAACAGCTAGTAATGGACAATGGATCACAATTCATTGTAGCAGAATCAAAGTCCTTCTGAACAAAATATGATGCAGTCCACACTACCCACAAGTGAGTGGAGTGGCTGACAGAGCTATACAAATAGCCAAGAAAACCCTTCAGCAAGATGTTCCATTCCTTGATCTTCTGATTTACATATCATCAGTATAGGCTACTGGATATAATGCAGCACAACTGATGGGAAAACAACTCAGAACTACTGCTCCAACTTTGGAAAGAACCTATTTCCAAATAGCCAGACATGGAAGTAGTAGCCAAACCAGCTAAAGGGATTAAAAGAGCTTATGAACACTTTTTTAAAAAACAGATGTAACTCAAACAGTTGCCCAGCATAGAACCTGGTAACCATGTTCATGTCAAACTAGATGGAGAAAATGGATGGACAACTCCACATCTCTGCTATTGTTCTTGATCACTATGATCTGAGAATGTAATTCCTTTCATACAGAAAATAAATTCTGCATGCAGAACACATAAGCTTGGGAAAATAACTTAGGGTATGTCTATAATTTAAAACACAATGGTAGCACAAATGCTAAAATACTACCGCAATGAACTACTTTTATGCATGTTATTTTCCAAACTGTGGTACTAGACCAGTGATCCCCAATGTTTTGGGGCTGCCGGGCGCCTGAGGGCGGGGCTGCTCATGCGCTGCGCGGATGGGGGCGGGGACGCTCACAGGCCACGTGACTGGGGGCGGGGCCAAGCATGCGCTGCACGCCCGAGGTTGGCACCAGCATGTGCTGCGATCCTGGGCAGGGGCTGCCCAGGTTCCGCGCGGTGCCGCCGGGGTTGGGGCCGGGGCCAGGGCTGGCGCGGCGCCCCCGGGGGTGGGGCCAAGGCCGGCGCCAGGGCACGCATGGCACACCTGGGGCCGGGGCCAGCCATGCGCCCAGGGCTGGCACCTGCCGCACACCCGGGGGCGGGGCCAGCCCAGATTGCTCTGCGGGCACATGTAAAGGGCCCGGCGGGCACCATGGCACCCGCGGGCACCGGGTTGGGGACCACGGTGCTAGAGAATTGTGCACAAGGATTTGTTTAGGATTTTTGGCATTTTGTTTGAAGACATGCATTTTATATCCTACAGAAATCAAGTGCACATTGGAAGGCAACAAGATGGCACATTACTGTGCACAAAGATGTTACAGAAAAGAAACTACCTATGATCTGGAGGTAGCATAATACAATGGTCACCATGAAAAAGTCCTTATCTAACAAGTAGAAATCTTATGTTGTAGAAAGTTTTACACATATTTATAGCCAAATTTTGGATTGCTGTATGTGGACACCATTTCTGAGATTGTAAAATGCAAAAGATACAGGATTGATGCTTTTCAATTAAAGTTCAGGGATAAAATTCCTGGTCCACTGAAATCAGTGGAAGTTTTGCTATTGATGTAAATGTGTCAAGAATTACACTCCAATTTAATAAAATATAGGCTCTCTAGAAGCAATAGGAAATTCCCATTTGTTTTCTTTCTAGGTTTCAGCTTCTGTTAGATTTACCTTCTAGCTTCTCTAGCGCTCAAGATTTTAGCAGAGGTATTGCCTTTCCCTGTAATGAGTTCCAATTGCTCCATTCCTGGTTCCAGAGCAGCAGCAAATAGTAAGAGTAAAATTTGAGCCACATTGCACTTGCAAAATATGAACAGCTGATGTGCAGAATACAAAGCAGAACAACCAGGGTAGGCTTAGGGCAAGTGGAACACTGCCAATATTTAAATATTTACTTATTTAATTTAACATCATTTAACTCATCCAGATCCTACAAATCATTCCCACCATTTGTCTGTGCAAGCACATGCTCTGATTATGGCTATTCCCATATTCAGCTTCCTACCTACCCAGATCACTTTTTGTGCAGGAACTATTCAAAAAATGTTGCATAAAAATGTTATCACAGAAAGATATATTTAGGGCCAGATTCTCATCTTATGTAAATCGGCATAATTGAAATCACTGTCCACCTTCTCCTTGCAACTGAGTTTTTGCTCAGTTTTTTAGAACAAGTTCTGGTCTTTGGGCAGGGGCCAAATCCAGAGGATTTCATTTCAAAGAGGTGAAACATCTAGCAAGTTACCTTAAAAGGAATAAGAATGAAAGTGCTCTTACACCCATAACTGGAGCAATCACTGTTGCTGCCACTAGACCTGATTTTAGTTCTTACTACGCACAGTCTCTGCATGATTAATCCTGTGATAACAAGGGTATTTTCAGAGAAAGCTATCAATCTTTCAGCCTACAGCCTCCTCATGCTTATTTTCTGGGGTAGCAATTTTAATTAAGCTGTAGCATGTGAATATTCTAGACACAGAGAGAGAGAGAGAGAGAGAGAGAGAGAGAGAGAGAGAGAGAGAGAGAGAGAGAGAGAGAACAGCCCTAGGAACATTGTGTGTTAAATAACAGACTATATGCCACAGGACAGATTGCAGCATTTGAGGTATTTGGCAGCTCTAACTAGGGACGCAACCTTGAACTCTACAGAAAACCCACCGACTCATACAGTTACCTACATGCCTCCAACTCCCATCCAGAACACACCATACGATCCATCGTCTATAGCCAAGCCCTTCGATACAACCGCATCTGCTCTAATCCCACTGACAGAGACCAGAAACTTCAGGATCTCTACCAAGCATTTATAAACCTCAACTACTCACCCGGAGAAATAAAAAAGCAAATTGAAAGAGCCAGACGAATACCTAGAAACCATCTACTTCAAGACAGACCCAAGAAAACCAACAATAGAAAACCACTTGTCATCACCTATATCCCCCAACTTAAACCTGTCCAACACATTATCAATAAACTATAGTCTATACTGGAACAGGACACTACACTCCAAGAGGCTCTGGGAGATAGACCCATAGTCTCCTATAGACAACCACCTAACCTCAAGATGATTCTTACCAACAACCACAGGACATATCACACTAATACCAACCCTGGTACCTTCCCTTGCAACAAACCCTGTTGCCAGTTTTGTCCACATATTCACTCTGCTAATACCATTATTGGACCTAACCAAGTGAGTTATAAGATCAAGAACACATATTCCTGTTCATCCAGAAATATTTATGCTATCATGTGCCAAAAGTGTCCGTCTGCTATGTACATTGGACAAACGTCTCAGACACTTTGCCAAAAAATCAATGCCCACAAAACAGATATTGGACAGGATCACAAAGAAAAAACAGTTTCTTGCCATTTCAACCAGAAAGGACATTGTCTCAACGACTTGATTACCTGCATCCTGCTTCAAAGACCTTTTCAGACCACACTTGAAAAAGAATCCTCTGAACTGTCATTCATGCTTAAATTTGACACTTTACGCCTAAGTTTAAACAAAGACATTAATTATCTTACCCATTACAAAGATAGCTTCCCCAATTATCACCTCTAATATCATTAGCCTACAGACATTTACCTCCCTCACCCTTCACCTTCATTTCTGAAATTTGATTTGTCCTTTTCATATGTGTTCATTTTTTTTAAATTGCATCCTTTGGTATATATGGTTGTGACAATTTTCTTCCACTATTTGATCTGAGGAAGTGGGTCTGGCCCACGAAAGCTCATCACCTAATAAACCATCTTGTTAGTCTTTAAAGTGCTACATAGTCCTGTTTTTTGTTTGAACTTTTGGGTATTCATGTCTTCCATTTGCTTCCACTGTGATTTTTGTTGCGCCTGGACTAGAGAGTTGAGACCTAATGTGAAATCCTGGTCCCACTGAAGTCAGTGACAAAATTCCCATTAATTTCAATGGAGCCAGAATTTCACCTCTGGGAGGCATTGCTGTTTACACTCTATATGGTCTGGCTTATGCTGCTAGGTTCTCTGTGCACTCCCTTCATGGTTCCTTTTTCTCCCTTATGTGGAAGCCCATCTGCTGGACCCACGCTGAGTTGAAGGGACAGGAAGAGAGGCAAGAAGAGTTTCAACAGTGAAATGACACGTTTTACACCACCAAGCCCTGGAATGTGGGCAGGAGGTAACATGGATCAGAGCTGTAATCTCCTTCTGGTTCCATTCCATGTCTCTTCCAGGGCTCTGCTGACACAGTTCCCACTGGAGCTGTGCAGCTCTAGGCTAAACACCATTGCAGCAGCAGCCATCCTGGCAGGAGGGGCTTTTGCCTTTGCTTCTTAGGATTCAGAGAACTGAGCCCTCCTCTGGCCCCCTAAATTCCCACACATTTTTTTCCACGAGGAGGCAGCTGCAGGCAAACTATGCACAGTTTCATTTCTCCTCTACCACCCTTATAATAATATATGGAGATATTCCTATCTCCTAGAACTGGAAGGGACCTTGAAAGGTCATTGAACCAGTCTGCTGCCTTTGCGGGAGGACCAAGTACCATCCCAGATAGATTTGCCCCAGGTCCTTAAACAGCCCCTTTAAGGATTGAACTCACAACGCTGGGTTTAGCAGACCAATGCACAAAGCACTGAGTTAGCTGCACCCTCCCCTAGAATTCAAAGCAGGAGGGTGAGATTCAACCCTATTACAAAAGATACAAAAGCCAAGTTAAGTATAAAGAGTGATAAGGAAAATACTAAGAAGGAGGGGCTTACACAAAAAATATTAACTATAAGGTTCTGTAACTAAAGATCTAAATTAGAATTGCTGTGAGTGTAAGGTATTTTCTTACATA
The DNA here is from genome assembly GCF_049634645.1 of Pelodiscus sinensis. Classification (NCBI taxonomy): domain Eukaryota; kingdom Metazoa; phylum Chordata; order Testudines; family Trionychidae; genus Pelodiscus; species Pelodiscus sinensis. The sequence goes on along the minus strand of NC_134720.1, from coordinate 28,353,146 downwards.
ACCAGTCATATATGTGCATTGTTCAGGACTATGGTATTAAAAATGGCAATATAAAAAAAACAGTGCAAGGGTCCTCCCTCCCCCTCCCTGTTCTTTTTAATTTCTCCTTCATAAATGTACTTGGCACATTGTTAGTTAGGTATAATGTGTGGGATGTGTTGTTGAGGTTGCCATGGTTTCACATTTTTAATGAGCTCAGAGATTTTATTATCCAACTAAATGCACATTCATAATTACTGCATTTCTTTTAGACCAAAGTCCTTAGCCCCCTCCCCACTCTCTAAAAATTGTTGATGGAGAAACTACAGAGAATAAAAAAACAGAGCAAGAGCCCACCTTCACATAGTTGGCAAACAAAAGCTTAGAGAAGTAATAGGAGAAAATTACCACCATTATTAAGCTTAGAGAAATATCTGTCCTTTAAATCGAAGCTAAGCATTATATTCTGTGCTGTTGGCCATAGGATTCCCAGACACATTTAGAAAATGAATCACCTATTTCTTATCACAGCTTGTGCTCAACCATTAAAAACTGGCCACATCTTCCTGGATTCTTTGCTAATTCCTGTTTAAGAAAATACATCTCTGCATTCACATTCACTTCAGTGGGGAACTGTGCCCGTCAAAAGGTGTAAACCTCCAGTCCTCAAAACCCTGATTCTGCAAGCCACATAAGTACGCTCCTGACTTGAAATAAGCACTAGTCCTAAAGTCAGGCATTTGCTTGCAGAGGTGCTGGACAATATTTTATAGTATGGGTGCTGAAGGTGGAAAGCATGGATTTGATTATTACTACTTCAAGCCAACGGGTGTGGCATTGCCCTTACTTTCAGCAACTATGCATGCTTGAGTATCTTACTGAACCAAGGCCAAAGTCAACACTGAAAGAGCAGAAATACTACAGGTTGACCCTCTGAAAACCACTACCCTCTGATTCAGCAACATCTGTGGTCCAGCAGAACCATAAATGCTCCTGGACCAGAAAGCCTAGCACCCTAATGGTAGGAGGGCAAGCAGCCTGGTCAGAGGCAGTGGGGCCGGAGCCCAACAAAAGTGCTGGGGCCAGGCTGGAGAACCCCAGCAGTCCATGGCAGCACAGGGCCAGGGCTGAAGAAGCCTAGCCACCCACCACAGTGTGGAGACAGAAACCCACAGCAGCCCATGACAGTGCAGAGCTGGGGAAACTTAGCTGCTACTTCACTTCCCCAGTGTGACGAGGCGGGACGCCTCTGCTTAGGCGAGGGGAACCCGCCCCGCACGGAGCCAGCTGTGGCGCTCGCGCTTCTCAGCACCGCCGGGAAGCGTCAGCTGGTCTGTGTGGCTTGCACGGCCGCGGCGGGGCAGCACGCCGCCCAGCGCAGAGGCAGCCCTGGCGTCCGGCGCAGTGACATCGGGGGGGGGGAGGGGTGACGTCAGAGGCGCGACAGAGGCGGAGAGTTTAAAAGACAGAAGGAGGAAAGCCCAGGGAGGAGGAGGAGGAGAGAGACAGAGTGGGGACTGAGCGGCAGGGGAGCAAGGCAGGTAGGGAGTAGGAAGCAGCCCAGGGCAGGGGCTGGATTAGGCCCGGCGAGCTGGAGGGTTTCGGGGTTAGAGTCCCCCGCCGGCTGAGTGGGTCTGTTGGGACCTGCTCTTAGAGCCCTTGGATGGGGCCCGTGAGTGAGGGTTGGCCCGGGCCCCCCATTCCCTCCCTCGGCTGCAGGCCGACCACCGATCACCAAGAGAGTGACTGCAGCGAAAGCGAGCGCTTTATGCTCCCTAACGGCGGTATCGGCCATCCAAGACCCAGGCGTAGGGGGCAAGGGAGTGAACCCCCCGACACAGACTGGATTATAGGAGGGGTGGCACCCCAACCAGAGGACTTCGGGGTGACGCACCCCCACACCCAGGTTAATAAAAACAATGGTCAGTAGGTTTCCGCTATAGAGTGGTAGTAACGTGGCCATCATTTAATTGTACTGTAGTGTCAAGTAAGTGGATCTCTTCTGGGGATTGATCCAGGCGGAGCTTGATAGTGGAGTAGAAATTGAAAAATTCCACCGGGATTTCAACAAGAGCCTCCTTCTCAAGAATACACATGATGATGTTATGTAGCATATGTAGAGTGGTGCTAGAGGATGGGAACTGAGAAAACATTCTTCTAGGTCAGTGTAAACGTTCTGGTCGGGGGCATGCTTGTCCCTCCTCCCTCTCACCCTTAATCCCGTGCTCCCTTCACTCTGTAGGTCGCCTCCTGGCTTCCTGTTCAGTCATTCTTGCAGCCGACCGGCCTCTCTCGCCTTGGAGGTCGGTTCGCCTCCCACAATGCGGAGAGGGGGGTCCGGGCCCACAACCTCTCACGGACCCCAGCCCAGGGCTCTAAGGACTCAGACGTTATGGTCATCCGGTCCAGCTGGCGGGGTGTCTGCCTTAACGCGCCAGTCCGCAGGCTCTCTTTGCCCGCCCTGGGCTGCTTCCTCTCCCCAACTGGGTTTGGCCCGCCGAGTCGGGGCTTACCTTCTCGGCTTCGGGCCTATTCGTTGTCCTATCATGGGGGAGGACGCTCTCCGCGCTCCTTCCTCCCTCCCTCTCCTCTAGCCAGCGTTTAAATCCCCGCGCCACGGCTTGTCGGCGGGGCCCCGCCCAGTCCGGTGTGGAGTCGCTTCCGGCCCGGCGCCGTGGCCACGGGGTGATGTCACACGCACTGTGACGTCACTGGGATTTCCTGGCTTGCCCGGACGTCTTGCAGCCACGGCCGCCCAGGAGCACCTCGCGCACCGCTGCGCGGCTTGAGTCGGGGCTGCTCGGGCGGCTGGCCGTGACCTGCCCGGCTCGGCAGCTTGCGGCCCCATCCCGAGGGCTACCAGGCACACAGCCCCTGGGGGCTCCAAAGTGGGGGGCTCTTCTGCCCCGTCACACACCTCCCTCTTTAAAGGTCTCTTTACCCCGTAGTCCAGGTCTCCCTCTGGGGTGTCCTTCTGGGAGAAGAAGTCCACGTTCCCATGTTTGGTACCAGCTCGGTGGACTACGTCGAAGGCGTAGGGCTGTAATGAGAGATACCAGCGCATGATCCTGGTGTTTGAATCTTTCATATTCTGCAACCATCGCAACGGGGCGTGGTCGGTCTCCACCGTGAACCTATTGCCCCACAAGTAGTACCGGAGCGTCTCTATTGCCCACTTTACGGCCAGCGCCTCCTTCTCTATGGTTGAATAGTTACGTTCTCGGGGGAACAGTTTGCGGCTTATATATATTACCGGGTGCTCGGCCCCTTCTCGCTCTTGGGATAGGACCGCCCCCAGCCCTTCCTCGGAGGCGTCCTTTTGTACCTTGAAGGGCCTATCAAAATTGGGTTGGGCCAGGACGGGGGCCCTAGTTAGGCTGTCTAAGTGTCTGGAAGGCCCTTTCGCAGGCCTCTGTCCACACCACATTGTTAGGGCGTACCTTTTGCGACAGGTCTGTCAACGGCGCTGCCAGGGACGCAAAATGGGGCACGAATCTCCGGTAGTAACTGGCCAGTCCCAAGAATTGGCGAACCTGTCTCTTGGTCCTGGGGGCAGGGTGTGCTCACAATGCCCCCACTTTATCAACTAGGGGCCTTACCTGGCCGTGTCCCACTGTGTAGCCTAGATATGTCACCTCCCGTTCTCCAAAGTTACATTTGATGGGGTTCGCTGTCAGCCCCGCTTCTTGCAAGGTCCTTAGGATGGCCCGGATTCTCTTCAGGTGTTCTTCCCAGGTCTCGCTGTACACGACAATGTCGATGTATGCCGCTGTATAGGGTTGATGGGCTTTCAAGACCTTATCTACTAGTCACTGGAATGTGGCAGCGGCCCCGTGTAGCCCAAATGGCATGCGCACGAATTGATAGAGTCCAAATGGTGTGGAGAAAGCCATTTTTCTCCACAATGTAGTGGTGAGGGGGATCTGCCAATACTCCTTGCTTAGGTCTATCGTCGATAGGTAGCGCGCTTGGCCCAGGTGGTCCAATAGTTCGTCTACCCGGGGCATGAGGTGTGCGTCGAATCGAGAGATACTATTAACTTTTCGAAAATCGATGCAGAAGCGTATAGAGCCGTTGGGTTTCGGTACCAGAACGATCGGACTGCGCCAGTCGCTATGGGACTCTTCAATCACTCCCCACTGGAGCATCTTACGGATCTCCTCTCTCACCATTTCCCAGGCTTTCTTGGGTAGGGGCCACACGGGTTCTCTCACCGTCTTCCCTGGTTCGGTGTCCACGTGGTGGTAAGCTCGGGTCATGTGTCCTGGTTGGTCGGTCAATACGTCACTGTACTCTTGGAGTAGATGTTCCAGCTCCTCTTTCTGTTCCGGGGTCAGTTCGGGGTTCATCCCGGGGTTCTGGGGTGCGGTGTGGGCCGCATCTTCGGGCCCCAGATCTATCTCCAGCTCCGTCAGGTCACCTATTAACCCTTCCTGACTCCTCCAGGCCTTTAAGAGATTGACATGGTAAATTTTCGTTTCACGGCGGGCCCCATCTAAGCGCACCTCGTAGTCTACCTCACCCACGCGCCTGACCACCTCAAAGGGCCCCTGCCACCTGGCTAACAGTTTAGAGTCCTGTGTTGGTAGCAGGAGCAGGACTCGATCCCCTGGCTCGATGTTCTTAAGCGGACCCCGATGTTGCAGTGGGCTGCCTGCCGGGCCTGCGCTTCTCGTTGATGCTCCTGTGCGAAGTTACCCAGGGTTTTCAACTTTTGCCGCAGTTTTAGGATGTAGGGGACCGACCCCTTCACCAGCGTCTCCTGGGCCTCCCAACTTTCCCTTAAAATGTCTAGTATTCCCTGGGGTTGTCTCCCATACAGGAGTTCAAAGGGGGAGAAACCCGTCGAGGCCTGGGGAACCTCCCTCACTGCGAACATTAGTGCGGGTAACAGGTGGTCCCAGGGGCGGGGGTCCTGTTCCGCAAGTTTCCTTAACATGCTCTTCAGGGTCCTATTGAATCGCTCGACCAGGCTGTCAGTTTGGGGGTGATACACGGAAGTCCGTAAGGTACGTATCCGCAACAGTCTACACAATTCTGCCAGGAGTCGAGACATAAAGTTCGTTCCTTGGTCTGTGAGTATCTCTTTTGGTATTCCCACCCGGGCGAAGATCTTCACTAATTCGGTTGCTAATACTTTCGCAGTAGCCGTCCTCAGGGGGACCGCTTAGGGGTATCGGGTGGCATAGTCCATAACTACCAGAATATATTGGCACCCGGCAGCTGTTTTTTCTAGTGGGCCTACCAAGTCCATTGCCACCCTCTCAAACGGAAGCCCTATCACTGGTAGGAGAACCAGGGGGGCTTTCGGGACCCCCCGGGGGCTCATGCGTTGGCACTCAGGGCACGATAGACAGAAGTCCTTCACCTCCCTGTAAACGCCCGGCCAATAAAACCGCTGGAGGATCCTACTTACTGTCTTCTCATAGCCGAGGTGCCCTGCCCAGGGGTTAACGTGGGCCAGCCCCATCAACGGGCGATGGTACCGCCTGGGGATTAACAACTGTCTAAGAGTCCCGTATTCTTCCATCCCCTCTGTGACTCTGTATAGCCGATCGTGACATACCTCGAAGGACGGGCTGTCGCGACAGGTCCCGCTCTCCACTTCTGCACCGTCGGCCTCCCTCGCCGCCTCTCAGGCGTGTAGCAGGGTGGGATCGTCCCTCTGCTCCTGGATGAAGTCACCATCCCAAGGGGCTAGAGAGTGCTCCATAAGCGGTGGCACTTCTCCTCCCTAGACGTCTGCCGGTCCCCCTTCCTCGTTCGCCGGGGGGTCCACGCGCATCCCACTCTCACCCAGCATCTCTTCTACTTTTCTGGAGTCCGATGGGCGTCCCCATTCGGCCATCGCGTGGCGGAACCCCTCCCAGTCACGTCCGAGGAGGGACGGATAAACCAACTTAGGGGCCACCACCACGAAGGCCCAGCTTTCGTGGTCCCCGTCCACTATCTGGGCCCACGCCGTCGCATACTGGTGCACATCCCCGTGGACACACTGGACTGACACCAGTGGCTCCCGCGGACCCTTGGCACCTATTGCGTCTTCCCGGACAATTGTTTGGCTGCAGCCTGAGTCTAGCAGGGCGTTCACCTTCTGGCCCTCGATCGTCACCTTCCTGGTGATCCATGCCGCCGCTACTCCCCCCTGTAGGTGGCCTCCAACCAGGGCCTGGGCGTAGGTGCAGTCTAGGTAGGGGTACTGCCGCTGCCAGCGCCCCTCTTCCCCCCTCCGAAACATGCTCCTTTAGCCGTGCCTGCTTCCCCCGGGACTGGTCCTCCCGCTGCGGGCAGCTGGGGAAGCCTAAGCAGGGGCCGCTTTCCGGGCATTGTCCAGGCCGGGGCTAACCTTCAGGCCTCAGGCTTCCTGGCTCCTCGGGCTGGGGCCTCTTCGGGGGGTCCCTTCTTAGACAGCTCAGCGGGGCCCATCAGGGGTCCCCCCCCCAGGCTCCTTCCCTTGTCGTGGGCCCGGGGGTCGTTACCTGCGGCTGTCCATACTGCTGTCTCCACCGGTGCTGCCGGGCTTTCAGTCGCTCCGTCAATTCCTGCACCAGCTGCTTCTGCTGCTCTAGGTGCCACGTGGAGAGCCATTGAATAAGCATTGTCTGTTGCCGTTGGTGCTGCCATTGATTTTCCAACAGCCAGTCTAGTACCTTCTCGTGGGTCCATCACAGTGGTTTTGGACCTTGTTGGGTTCAAGGGGACAACACCCCCCACAGCGTTCCCTACGTTCAGGACTTCACGTGCCCACATTCTCCACCACCTTTAAACATCTGGTCGGGGGCGTGCTTGTCCCTCCTCCCTCTCGCCCTTAATCCCGTGCTCCCTTCACCCTGTAGGTCGCCTCCTGGCTTCCTTTTCAGTCATTCTTGCAGCCGACCGGCCTCTCTCGCCTTGAAGGTCGGTTCGCCTCCCACAATGGGGAGAAGGGAGTCCAGGCCCACCCCCTCTCATGGACCCCATCCCAGGGCCCTAAGGACTCAGACGTTACAGTCGTCCGGTCCGGCTGGCGGGGCGTCTGCCTTAACGCGCCAGCCCGCAGGCTCTCTTTGCCCACCCTGGGCTGCTTCCTTTCTCCAACTGGGTTTGGCCCACCGAGTCGGGGCTTACCTTCTCGGCTTTGGGTCCATTCGTTGTCCGGTCATGGGGGAGGACGCTCTCCGTGCTCCTTCCTCCCTCCCTCTCCTCCAGATGGCGTTTAAATCCCTGCGCCACGGCTTGTCGGCGGGGCCCCGCCCAGGCCAGAGTGGAGTCACTTCTGGCCCAGTGCCGTGGCCACAGGATGATGTCACATGCACCGTGGTGTCACCGGGATTTCCCGGCTTGCCCGGACGTCTTATGGCCGCGGCCGCCCAGGAGCACCTCGCGCACCTTGAGTCGGGGCTGCTCGGGCGGCTGACCGTGACCTGCCCGGCTCGGCGGCTTGCGGCCCCATTCCGAGGGCCACCAGACACACGGCCCCTGGGTGCTCTGAAGTGCGGGGCTCTTCTGCCCTGGCACAGTCAGCCATAAAAATGTTGGCATATTGTGGGGCTATGAGGGTACCCATAACAGTGCTGCTGACTTGAAGACATAAATTGTCCCCAAATTGTAAATAGCTGTGGTGGTAAGGATGGTGTTTTCAGGAAGATTACTGATGCACTGTAGTTTCTTCAGGAAGTCAGTTGTGTCTTGAAGGTAGCTAGGAGTGCTGGTAGTATAAGGTCTGAGGAGAGAGTCCACATACCTAGATAAACCAGCTGTAAGGGTGCTAATGCCCAAGATGATGGGGTGTCCAGGATTTCCAGGTTTATGGATCTTGGGTAGCAGATAAAATACTTCTGGTTGGAGCTCCAGGGGTGTGTCTGTGTAGATTTGTTCCCATGCTTTTACAAGGAGTTTCTTGAGCAGTAGTTTCTTTTGTTATTCCTCAATGGGATCAGAGGAAAGTGGCTTGTAGAACATGGTGTTGGAGAGTTGCCTGGCAGCCTCCTGTTCATAATCTTACCTATTCATGATGACAACAGAACCTCCTTTGTTGGCCTCTGATTATAATGTCAAAGTTGGTTTTGAGGCTGTGGATAGCATTGCATTCTGCCCGGGTGAGTTTATGGGGCATCTTATGTTGTTTGTTAACGATATCAGCTTGTGCATGTTTGCGGAAGCACTCAATGTAGAAAACAAACTATAACAGCTGCTGCCAGAAGCCAGGTCACCCCTGCTTACCACTCAAAAGGACTGCTGGAACACCTAAGACTAAACAGGGGGAATAATCAAGTCCAGGCCAAGAGCCTTTCCAGTCTGTAAGAAAAGATTATTAGCACTGTTAGGGTGAGATATTGGGTGTAGCAAGCATCTAAGTATATTAAACTTAGCTGGCATGTTTTGTATTATTTTGCTTAGTAACTTACTCTGCTCTGTGTGCTGTTACTTTGAACCACTTAAACCCTACTTTGTATACTTCATACAATCACTATTGTTTATTAATAAACCCAATGTAAATAATTGCTCCCTGGGGGTGGGTGCCTCTTTAAGTAAGAGCTTGCTTTGTATAAAACTGTATAGAGAGTAAGATGGATTTTTCTGGGGTTCTGGTCCCACTGGGGCTGTACACCTGGATGCTGTAGCAAGTCCCTTTAACTGAGCCTCCCTGGAGCTGAGCTGAACTCAGTATCTGTATTGCTCTTCTGAGGGCTGTGACCCCCAACTCTGTGCCATTGCTGAGGGAGCAGGAGGGCCTGGTTCTGCAGAAAAGTGTGGTGGAGCACCCCAAAGGGCAGGTAGATGAGCTCAGTGGTATTTTCAGTACAGCAAATGATAGTCCAAAGGGGATTTCTGAGGCTGAACCCATCACATCTAGCACACTATTAATAACACAGGGAAGACAACCAGCCTTCAAGCAGCTAGCAGATTAGAGGCACACTAGTTACATATGTTGTTATGAGAAATGATGATCATTGATGGACGGTGCAAGGTCAGACAGCTGTCTATTAATTACAGCAAAGATCTTCAATAGACACTTTAGCAAAGATCTTCAATAGACGCTTAAATTTAAGCATATGTTTAAATGCCATTGAAGCAAATAGATGAAAATTTTGTGTGTGTGTGTGTGTGTGTGTGTATTAACATAACGGGGCTAGCATGTGTATGGAGGGTAGGGAAACCTAGGGAAAGACTGGTTTATTTTTTGCAATATCAATTTGCCTGAACTTGCACATTATGAAATAAACCTTTGATGCCTGCTTCCTGCTTAGTGTGCATGAAGATTCAGACACACCAGCAGGCATTTCTTTGGATAATCACTTATAAAACAAAAGCAAACTGTAAACTAAAAGGCTCCCACTCACACTGTGCATGAATCAGAGGTTGTTGCTTTCATTCTGGAAGGTCATTAGCATTCACTTCACTGGGGAGCAGTTAATTTGAGCAGTGTTTAGCTAGACTATCGCATCATATAGCCACACTTCCATCTGTCTCCCAAAATCAGGTTGTTTCTTTTCGGGAAGACCATTTTTTGCCATTTCCATTGAGTCTTTGGCTCTCTGTACATAGGAGCAGCTGATCTCAATCTATGGTAGTAGTTATTATGATAGCTCAGCCTGCCACTACCACCAATAGGGCAGCTTGTGATCACAGTCCCATCATAAGACCCTGTTTTCAGTGGTTTATAATGGCTCAGTTTTAATAATTCAAGATGAAATGTTCTTTTCATGATGATTTTTAAATTAATTAAAATTTCAGCAAAAATAGTGCATTGACAAGGAGACCGTTTCCTGGAAAGCAGGATATGAAAAAAAAATGCTCGGAATTCTTAAAAAATCAGGTGCCCCAAAATTAGTGAGCTTTTTTGACAATTTTGGCCCTATCTCTTTACTCTATAAAATTGAAAATCTGCTCTGGAGACAATGATAAATTTTGTCATGGGCTTTCCTATGGTGCTTATCTATCACATCATAGAACCTGAGGGCTTCACAAACATTAATGTATTTTTATAATCCTGCTGTAAGGCAAGGGTTATAAAATGGAGATGGTATCTCCATTTTGCAGATAGGGAACTGAAGTACAGAGAGACTACAGTCAATACTGCTCACTGATTTTGTGAGCCCCATTTAAGATGTCTAAAGCCTGAATTTTCAGTACAGTATAGCCCTTTAGAAGTGTAAAGCTCAGTTCTCTTTGACTTCAGCTGCAGCTATGATTCTACCAATCAGACCCCAGGATCCCAAAATGAGTAACACAATTAGAGACCACCTGGGAAAAGTCTGGTTCAAGTGACTTACCCAGAATCAGACAGGATCTCTGGCAGTGGCAGGGATAGAATACAGTTCTGCAGGGCAGCATTCAATTGCCTCAGCCATGAGACCACCATTTCCCTTCCTACTGCAATTCTCTGCTTCATTTACTACAAAATTGTAAACGTCTGGAACAAATGAGGCAGGAGACCTATGCACAGCAGCCTGCTTGACTACACAACCCGCTCTTTAGAACAGCATGACTTGATCCAGTAACCAAACCCAGACCAGCTCTGATTCCATACAGTTTGTCAAAAACTCTTTCTGGTAATGCAATAGCAAGATTATGACTATCCAGGGCTGATAGGGGCTCATGCAATAGCACGATTATATGACTATCCAGGGTGGGTGGCTGGGCAATGGGGGAGCGATAATTTCTGGGGGCCCTGGAAAGGGCGGGGCCTTGGGCAGAAGGGGTGGGGCTAGGAGCAGCCAGCCTTCAGTGCCTCCCACTGTGACTTCCCCAGTCAACACTCAGCACCATCTGGACCACACCATCTGAGGCTCAGTGTAGATTTAAAGGGCCTGAGGCTCTGGCTTCCACTGCTGTTGTGGTAGCAATGGCAGTGGCTCAGAGCCCTGGGTCTTTTTAAATCACAACTGCTCTCTTCTTGTCCCACCGTCAGCAGCCCTGTGACTATTAGATACTAGGAAATGCTCTTTTTATGTCCACCTGTTAGGGATGTATAGAGAGGGCAAGATCTGTAGATGATACAAAAGGGATCTAACAAAACTGGGTGAATGGACAACAAAATGGCAGATGAAACTCCATGTTTGTAAATGCAAGTGATACATAATCCCAACTATACATGCAATATGATGGGGGCTAAATTAGCTATTACCACTCAAGAAAGATCTTGGAGTCATTGTGCACTGAGAACATCTGCTCAATGTGCATAACTAAGGGTCTCACTGTGTTTGGTTTTGTATCATTACATAGGGGAGAAAAGAGTACAAGGAGCAGAAGCACTACCCTGATGCTATCTCTTGGATACTAATTATTCAAACTGACAATGTGGGGAACCTGAGAGGAGAGATGGTCCTTTTCACTAGCAAGAAGAATGGAGTGAACATGTAGTGGGGGAAGACGCTGCCCTTACCTAGGGTGTGATGCAGAAAGTTCATATTCCTGCATATGTGGGGCTTCCTCAAGCACAATTCCTCCCAGAACAGTCCCTGGAGCAATGCAACTCAGCAGTTATAAGTGAACAAAAACCTTTGACACTGTGAGATCCCAACAGTTTTCCAAACTTCTGTAAGTTTTCCAAATCTCACTCTCTTCAAAGTCCTTCTGCGGAAAATGATCTTGAGAGATTATACTAATAAAATGTTTGGGGAAAGAGGTTTTCCCCCACAACAAAGTACGGAAGTGAGGTGAAAATAAGGCACACAGTCTCAAATCCTTAACTGTGTGACTTTACAATTAGTAAAGTGCACCATTATTTATTCCACTGGTTTAACTATAGCTACAGAGCAATGTATCTCTCTAGTAAGGTTTGAACATAGGGATGGACTAGTTCTATCACTCAATTTAAGTTCTCTATGCCCCAGTTTTCTAAATACAAAATGCAAGATTCTCCCCACCCCCAAAATTGCTATGTAAATGTGATGTTCAGTTTTTAACAAGTAAAAAATAAACCTAACTATTGAATGTCATTTATTTAAGCAAGAAAAGGAAATCATCATGCAGTAACCGTAATCTGCAATGGAAAGACATGCTTAATCTGTCAAAGGAAAATATACACAGAAGCAAAGGTTCTTGAAATGCTGTTAACAATCAGACTTTTCACCAAAGCAAAAAGTGTTCAATAGTATCAGTTCCCAAGAAAGTCAGCCAGGGAGAACAAACAAAACCAAATATGCAAATCTGAAAGGGACAATTGTGAACTTAGTCTTCATTTTTGAAGACAATTAAAAAAGATTGACACACATGCCATAACCTTCCCAAATAAATATATATAAATATATAATACAAAAAAATATTACATTCTGGGGGGGAGAGGTGGAATTGCAACCCACTAATTACATTTCATTTATTTATCTAAATTATATCTATTTGGTGGATGTAACTGCAATAGAGTGAAAGTTACTATCTGTTCCATTACTGAACTTCTACTTCAATTTTTTTAAAGGAAGCAGCATAGAGTACGTTAGCCAATCAGAGAACAGCGTGACTTTAAAAACACTGGGACTGCCACCACAGCGCTGTAGCAGGGCAGGAAATGGGGAGAATCGGTAATGCCATAACTCTTCCCTTCACCTTTCCATGATCTGCCAGTGGGGTTGGATGGGTAAAGGGAAGGAGTATGCAGTCAACCTTTGAATGCATAGTGGAAAGTTCCCCCTTCTGAACCCATCAGCAGGTTGTTCTCTAGGAGAAGCTGTGCCATCCTAAGACAAACTGTCTCCAGATGTTTTCCTGTAGGGAGGTGCAACTCAGACCTGATGCAATGCTGGGCTTTCATCGAATGTTACAATGCAGTTCTACTTAACAGATTTGGGGTGCGTCTATACAGAAGGGCTTAACTTGAATTAAGCTACGCAAATTGACTACATCAATTGTGTAGCTTATTTCGAAATTGGGAGAGTCTACACCGCACTTATTTTGAAATAGAGAACTCTTCCTCCGACTTGACTTACTCCTCATACAATGAGGGTTATAGGAGTTGGAGTAAGAAGTCCTCCAGCTGGACAGTATTTTGATATGGTTTCAAAATAACTGTTTACTGTGTAGACATGGACTAAGTTATTTCGAAATAACGCTAGTTATTGCTGTGTAGACATACCCTTGGAAGCCATAAAATGAAAAGTAGTATAGAAGTGCAAAATAGTCTTTGAGATCAGCTAAATGCCTTCCTTTTGGTAGCAGGTAGGTCAAATATCAAGAGACTTGCCTTTATGATGGCATGTCAATTTCTCTGATTCCAGACCAAACAAAGAGTTCAGAGTCATGTGAGAATGGGGTGAGGGGACCTCTGCCCTCCACAACAAGCAGCAACCAGTCCTTTTCCAGAAATTCAGAGGTTTATAGTACTGCCAAACAGAAGATTCAGAAGTCATCTATCACAAAAGAAAAAAATGGTTTGCCCCAAGGCTTTTACAAATGAGCAGGTTATTTTTATTTGTTTTCTGGATGGATATTAGGGGTTATGTTTTCAAGCTTTTCTCCTTAAGCATGAAAATTTGAATCTTTTGTTTGAAAGCTACAGTTCTCAAATGTTAACATGACATCAGGAGGCTGACTTTAAATAGGTGCCAAATATCACAAAAATTGCAATCCTGCTAGTTGGCAACACTATGTTCAATTTGAACTATGGACTATAGTTAATTTTACTTTATACATGTAAACCTAATCCATATTAAAATCTCAGTGTTTGATTTACACAGAGTCAATCCACTGGAAGTAAGGTTAGGAATGAGCAGAACTTTTAAAAATAGCTGTTCTGAAGTTGCTTTGGTAACAGCAGGGCTAAATTAATTTAAAATGAACTCTTACAAGTAAATTTATGGAAACCCATATTTCTGTTTTAAGTAGCTGCTCCTTCAGGCTTCAGTACAATTTTGACAGCAAAATTCTGCTTCAATAGTTTAATGTTAGAAATTCTAGCTATTCCTAATGCTTCTGGTCATGCATGATTGATTACATCTATAAATTAAAAACACTGAGACACCAGTATCGACCAAGAGATAAAAGAAATTCCTTTAGAAATACATTAAAAAGCAGTATAAAATCATTTTTTTAAAAAGATTAATAGATTTTGCCTTACCTTTAAATCAGTCTTCACAGAACAGAGTGACTCTTAGGTTTCCTTTGTTTACTAGAAAGGAAAAAAAGGAAGCAAATGCTTTCCTGGACAGAGTTCTATCTTACCTTTAAGGTAACTATATTGTTTCTCACTTGGTTATTCCCCATTATTAATTTACCCCAAATTTAAGAAAATGCACTGTAATATAATAAAGTTAACCATGACTTTTGTTCCTAACAAAACTTTGTCTTTCTACAAAACCTGTTTAAAATTGCACTAGTACACAGCACTCTACGAACCTAATCCAAAATCCAATGGAAAGATATATCAGTGGGCTTCAGATCTGGCTTTTGATGCTTGACCCTGCACTAGTCAAGTCAACGGCAGCTCTTCCACTGACTTGAACAAGAGCAGGATCACACTATAAAAATATTTGAAGTACGTATCAATATGCAATCTATAATATTAGTCAGAATTCTACTATCAAAGCCACACTGGGATCCCCAGATTTTACTTTAGTTCTTATTCAAGAAGGCTAACAATCTCAGCATTTTGGGATTCTCTATACTGAATCTTCAAGTCTGTGTTTTTCTAACCTCCAATGATAGAGAACAGTTTGACCAAATGTAGGTGGAATTTTTAATAAAGCCCGAATAATTACTCAGCATGCCTAATGTAAATGACAAACAAATGGAATTTATTGTAATATCCTTGTTTTTCACTGGAACATTTCCACACACGCACGCACGCATGCGCGCGCACACACACACACACACACACACACACCAAGTTATATAAAAATAAAATTAATGCGAGACAACACAGTTTATGGAAAACAGGTCTTGTCAGACAAGCCTGATTGCATTATTTCTTGTAGTAACAAATTTGGTTGATTAAGGTAACTGCACTGATATATTTAGACTTTTTAAAGTGTTTGACTTAGTACTGCACGGCATTCAAATTAAAAATTAGTACTATAGAAGGTCAACAGACCAAACATTAAATGAATTAAGAATTAGTGAACTGACATCTCAAAAGGTAGTTGGTCAACAAGTGGGGGTATTTATAGAAAAGTTCTGTAGAGATCAGTACTAGCACTGATGCTATTCAAGATTTTCATCAATAATCAGGAAGTAGATATAAAATCACTGCTGATAAAGTTTGCAGATGAAATAAAGATTAGCAGAATGACTTGAGGTTTGGAGAAAGTGTTGTGCAGCAAGAGACAGAAAGAGCTCCATCTGTTTAGCTTTTCAGCACAGACAGAAGTGACTTGATTATAGTGTCTAAGTACAATCATGAGGAGCAAATACTAGGTATTAATCTAACTGAAAAAGACACAACATGAACCAATGATGGGAAGCTGTAGCTAGACAAGTTTAAATTAGAAATAAGGCACACATTTTGAAAAACAGTGAGCGTGATTAACAGGAAAAAACTACCAGGAAAGTGGTGGATTCTCCATTACTTAATGGCCTCATTTCAAGACTGGATGCCTATCTGAAAGATATGTTTTAGTTGCTACCAAGTTACTGGGCTCAATAGAGGGGTAACTGGATAAAGTTTAATGTCCTGTGATTGAGAAGAGATCAGTCTAGATACACTAGTGAGCCCATCTTAAGTTCTGAGTTGATAAACATACACTTTCATTATGCTTGCAGTGTGTGTGTGTGTGTGTGTGTGTGTGTGTGTGTGTGTGTGTGTGTGTGTGTACACATGTGCGTGCACATAGGGGGTGTATCTAGACTACAGGGTTTTGTCAACCTGCGTCTACACTACCGCCAAGTTCTGTCGACATAACATCGACAGAACTCGGCAGTTTTGTTGACGGTGGTAAACCTCATTCTACGAGGAATAACGCCTTTTTTCGAAGAATTCTGTCAACAGAAGGCGTTATTGCATCTACACTGTCCTTTGCGTCTACACTCTCATGTCGACAAAGCGGCTTGCTTTGTTGACAGAACTGGATGCAGTCTAGACGCTCTTTGTCGACAGAAGCTTTGTCGACAGTATCTGTCGACAAAGCCTCTGTCGACAAAAGCCTGTAGTCTAGACGTACCCAGGAGTGGGAGGGGAGGAGGGCAGAGCAGGATCAGTCCAGGATACATCTCTCTTTTCCCTCTATCTCTTCTTAGGTAGTGCTGCCCAAGAGTAGTAGTAGTTCATTAAACATGTTTTTGGCAGTAACTTCTTTTACTGTCCATACAATTTTTTATGGATTTGGAATTTCAAATTCCTAAATTCAAAGAAACTGTCTGATTACTCCTTGTCACGGTTGAGCATTTTGAAATATGAGCATTAATTACCAACACCCGATCTCCGGATTCACAAGTCAGTTGAAAGGGAAACCACTTTCACTGAATTACAATTATTTTTAATAAAAAGTTCACACTGATATTTTGTATTGAAATATAATTAGTAGGGAATATACATGTGATGTATGCATGCGCAGTGTACCTTGCTAATCTGCTCCCTTCCCTCCCCTGAACCAAGACACAAAGTATATTCTTCTTGTACTCTCTCAGCATGCTCACTTAAGTTCTGACATGTTCATTCATGAGAACTAGTTTTCACGTATTGGGCAGTTAGACATTAAAGGTACATCTACACAGCAGGGCTAAGTTGAATTAAGCTACGCAACTTCAGCTATGTCAATTGCGTAGCTTAAGTCGAAATAGCTTAATTTGGCTTTTGGCGCCCAACTATTAAACGCCTATTCAAAATAGGGATGTGAATGGTTAACTTTGTGATGCTTACTACTAACAGTCAGCCGGTAGGCTGCTCCAGCTCTGTGGGGTCTGGCATGCCACAGGCAGCCTGGCAGGATCAACTCCCATCCCAACTGGGGCCACTAGAGCAGTTGTCACCTACCACACGGCTTGGGCTCTGGCCCCAGCTGGGACCGCTGGAGGAGTAGCCACCCGTGACATGGCTTGGGTTCTGGCCCAAGGCCACCGGAGTAGCTGCTGGCCCCCCATGATGTGTCTCTGGCTCTGGCTGCAGGAGGAGCAGCTTCCTGTGACACAGCTTGGGCTCTGGCCCCGGACTGGGGCTGCCGGAGGAGCAGCTGCCCACCATATGGCTCTGGCGCCAGCTGGGGCCACCAGAGGAGCAGCAGCCTGCACCTTGGCCCTCAGCTCCAGTCCTGGGAAGGAATGAAGCTAGGGCCAGGGCTGCATGGTGGCTGCCCTCCTGCTCCTGGGGCAGGACAGCCATCCACCATGTGATCCCATCCCAGAGCAGCCAAGCAGCCACTGTGTATCTTTTCTCAGGAAGTGGGTGGAAGATAAATTTTTGGTGTGCGCCCACACAGGTATACACCTTAGATGCAACCCTGATAGAATATTGGCCAGCAAGTAATATCATCAAGGACACTGTGACCTATTTTAGAGTCTATAATGACCACAAAATAGAAGTCTGTGTTGTATACCTTGGTTTTGACCGGTACAAAGAGTACACAGTAGTAATTCTGTGTTGCAAAAGTACCACTATATCGAATGCAGAAAAGAGACTTTTTTGTTCTATGCCTGGCATTTTAGAATGATTTAATCTTGATAAACAGAAGTTAGACTCTTAACACAACACCGCCCAGAATAAATGTCCTCTTACCGAGGTCACTCAGGCCTGGTCTACACTACAGCGGAAGGTTGAATTAAGATACACAACTCCAGCTACATTAATTACGAGTTTCTATGCCATCTACACAGCAGCAGGTCTCCAGTCAGCTTCCCTTACTGCTCGTGAAGAGCAGGAGTATCAGCACTGACAGGGGTGCCCTCTGAGTTCGATTTAGTGAGTCTTCACTAGACCCACTAAATCAAACCCTGGAAGATTGACCATGGCAGTGTCGATCTTCTGCATAGTGAAGACATGACCTCAAAGTTCAGGTTAGTAAAAACATTTTATTTCATCCATGTCCATTCCATTTCCTGTTGCAGTGCTACACACAGAATAAAAAAGGGCCTGTTTTAAATGTAGTGCCTTATATAAAAAGGAATTTGGTACAAAAAAATCAGTTTGGTATTTCACATGAAGAACTGTGGCATTTGCACATTAATGGCTTGAACTGGTTTTGGTTTTGAAAACAATTTTAAAAGACAAACATTCCCTTTAGTGTGTTTTTATATAAATATGCAGAAGTCAAGTCTACTGCAGTATTATAATATTTATAGAAAGGCCACCTCTCCAAGGCTGAAGGCCACGCCATCAGTTACAGAAATGAAATTAGATTTCCCACACAATAGCCCATTCCCCATGTATCTGATTTCTCTCCATTTACTAGGCAACAGTCACATGAATACTATGAAAATGCTTCAAATAGGAGGTTTCATACGTTCAAGATACCATATCCTCTTGAATCCTGTTGACATCTACAGAGGTCAAGGACTCTCAGCATCTTATATGATTATTGCTTTGGTTACATTAATTTTTTCCTTGCAACATTAAGATAATTTGGCTCAATTTTAATTTACTGATTCTTTGAAGTGACCACTTAGACATACATCCTCTATAATGTATTGAGACAAGTATGTTTGTAATATATTAAGTTTATTAATTCAAAGACAGAAAACAAAGTACTAGAAAAAAATTAGATTCCCTGAAATACAATATATGACAATCATGGAAACAATTATTTTTTGTGAAGTGATTGTGAATATTTTTTTGGGAAAACATTAAAAAAATCCATATTAATAAAACATGCATTATGGTAATTACATTCCTCAATTGACCAGCATTTTACCTAAATATAATAAAATAGTTGTCCCAAAATATTAAAGTATATGGCCAGGTACCCAGGTCAACACAGACTGCTCCCAATATTTGGATAAGTGAGTCAGAGGCACTATGGTAAGGCATGTGCGCTACTAAGTATCGTTCCTGTGATCATAAATTGTTGCTGTCTTCTGAAGCATAGCAGAAGGGAGAGGAGGGGAAGGTAGGGCTGAATGCATAAGATTACACCAATGAACCTTAGCACCTGAAGCCCAGACCCTGCAACGGGATGCACGCAGGCAGCCTGGTGCTCACATGGTGCCACACTGACTTCATTGACTCCCTAGCCTTCCCTGCCAAGTCATAGGCTCCCTCTGCTCTTCTTTGTATCCCTTTTCACTAGATTACATGATTATCCTCCTCCCCTTACCATCTCATCCAAAGACAGGCCCCCCTCTCCCTTTTTACCAGGTCATGAGTCCCCATCTGCTACCTCTTTGACATTTCTCCCTCAGATTTTCCTTGCTAGGCCACGGGTACTATTCTTGAAGTGGGGATGGGATGCATCTTCACTAAGGCTACTTGGAATCTTTGGCCTTGTCTAGACTGAGGCAATATTTGTTGAAAAAACTAGATGGTTTGTACTTTATGTCAAGATAAAGCTATCTGTTTGTTTAGAGACAAGGTGGGAAATGGCTTCAACCAACTTGACAGAGCACAAAGGATTTGGAGAGGTGCTAGAAAGGGAGAGAAATTGGAGGGAGAGAAATTGCATAGTGCAACAAGGTAGGAGAAATGGGATGAAATTTGACTAGACAGCATGAAAACAGGGAGCCTGTTCCTAGGATTTAACAAATAATTTTATAACCAATGTTGGGGCAAATCAAAGTTATTCATTCTCAGGAGGAGGCAACTTTTATATGATTGTGTATGTATGCCATACTACCTAAAAGTAACTATATTGCTCTTGAGATGAGACTCTCTTTCCTGCTTCAAAGGCCTTTTAAGAATACACTTGAAAGAGAATCCTCTGAACTGTCATTCATGCTCAAATTCGACACTTTACACTTAAGTTTGAATAAAGATTCTAATTATCTTACCCATTACAAAGATAGCTTCTCTAGTTATCACCTTTAATATCATTAGCTCACAGACATTTACCTCCCCGTCCCCCATATCCCTTCTGTTCTGAAATTTGATTTGTCCTTTTCATACGTGTTCATTTTTTTTTAAATTGTATCCTTTGGTATATATGGTTGTGACAATTTTCTTCCACTATTTGATCTGAGGAAGTGGGTCTGGCCCATGAAAGCTCATCACCTAATAAACCATCTTGTTAGTCTTTAAAGTGCTACATAGTCCTGTTTTTTATATTGCTCTCATCCTTTTTGGGTAAGTATGCAATAAGGGACCTACAGCAGAAATTTTGGATAAGATACAAATGCAAAAAACAGGCTCTAGTTTAATAATTCATCACTTCTACATGCTATGTAACAATAACAGGATTTGTAGCAGATACTGTTTAATTAAGGAAGAATTTGTGTGGCATTTACAAAATTGTTCACACTAATTATTCTCAGTATAATGCCAACCATATGATGAGTTTTACCAGAAAGAGTGCTTGTTGCCTTGACAATGGGGAACAAAATTTGATTGTAGAGTAGAACCTTTAAATAACTGTTATATTAGAAATACTTTGTAAATTGCTTTTCATTGAAGTCCTCCAGTCTAAAAGGTCATAGTCTCAAATTCTGTGGGTAAAAATGTTCCCTGACATCTTGTGGTTTGGAAAACCAATTAAAAACACCCTGGACATTTTCCCATGATTTTTGCTTTATTTCATTAGGAAAAGAAATCTAAAAAGATAATCGTTCCTCGAACACTTTGTAGCTTCTGATTAATACAAAGTTTTAAATGATTAAATAAAAAAGAGGAAGAAGTTGATGTATGTCTAGCAGAATTCAGTGCAAGACATCAATGGCCTGCTTACTGATAATGGTGATTTTTAAAAGTTATTTAAACTTAACATAAAAAATGTTAAATAAATGCAAAGGTTGCAAAGTCAAGCACTGGAAATATATGAAATTCCATAATTAAAGTGACTCATGAAGCTTTTACTTTGCCTCCTTTTGTGTATTTATTGATACTTTTTAATCACAGTATCACATTTTCACACATATTTTCTGAATTAAAATACCTTGAAAAAGAAAACCAAACCAATTTGATAATGTGGCCCTGTGCTGATCACCAAAGTGAATAAGTAGTAAGGTTCAGACTTCAACTCAAAGCACATAAATCCCTGCCACTTGAGTTTATGGTGTAAGTGGTAGCAATAGTAGGTTGTCATCCTGTATGTGAGCCAGATGGGGTAAGACTTTTTGCAGTGAGTTTGACAGCCATTTGTTGATACCTCGAGATGTGGAGACTCAAAAAGCTAGGGTTCCATTCCAGATTTAGGAGGGGCATGTGATCTAGTGATTATAAAGCATCATGCCCCTGGGCTCCTAGCCTGTCTTTATCCCTGGCTACTCCTAACCTATCCTTAGCTCCCCCCACATAGTACAGCTCCTCCCTTCCTTTCCTTCTGCTCCCACAGTGTTTCTACCTCCATTCACAGGGTCCTGCAAACCCTCATGACCCCATATTTGCATCCCTCTGTTTTGAGACAGAAGCTTCCACTGCCTCTTCTTCATTGGCTGGGCACCATCTAGGTCAACATTGAGAGCACGGAATAGCCTCCCCACTGTCAGGTCTGGTGCTTGACACTACAGTGGCCCCTGGCAGTAGGATGAGCAATTGCAAGGGAAGTCCTGCTCAGCCCCAGACACAGCATGCTCCATGGTTCTGCAATATTGACATATGTGCAGTCTAGTCAGCTATAGGAGCTGTGAGCTGGGTGAGCATGCTCGGTGCAGATGGAATTCTCTAAGATGTGAGCTGCCAAATGCTAATGAGTCTGAGAATGAACAGATTTTTCAGAGGCTTATAATCTAGCCAAATTTGTCCAATTTTTCATATGAATGGCAGGAGGCACATCTGACACAGTTAAACTCACTGCCAAATGTAAATCCCTGCTTAAAAGAATTGAGAACTTCTCAATGAAACAGTTGTAAGAATTTTCCTTTAATAGACAAAGGCAAACATGTTACCTTACCCTTGTTCGGAGAAATGACTGAACAATCTTAACTGAAACGTAAAACAACTACAATAAAAATCCCACCTCAGATAGGCATGAGTTTTCCACATCCCAGGTAGGTGACGGGGCTATTCTGCTGTGTGCTTCTTTGTTTGTGAAAAATTTCCAAAGAGTTCCATTTCATTCCAGTGTTAGCTAAAACCTAATTCCAAATTCTATTTTTTTGCAAAATCATTTTTCCAAACAATCCTAATTGGCACCCTTTTATAAACAAATGCACTGACTCAGACCACTTCCCTTTTGCAATCCTGTAACTTCCCCTGGCAACTACAGCAATTTTCTTGCATAAGGGGAAAAAAAAGATAAAGGGAAGTATCCCATGTATATTTAGCAATTTATCATTGTGATTTAGCAAGTTGAAATTCAGAGAAAAATCACCACCAGGTGACCAGCTACAAACTAGCAGCAAGTTGTCTGCAGATCCACAGCATAGAAACCACTATTTTATATATTTGTGTTTTATGAAGCCTAGGAAAGCATTGAATCTGTGAAAAGGAGAGGGACAAACTACAGTTTAGAAAGACCAGTAGCACTTTCCATTTTGATAGGTTTTAACAGATAAATATTCTATTTGTTCTTCTCCCATATTTACAGCCTTATCCTATACTTATTGAGATCACAGGCAAGACTCCTATTGCAGCCAGACCAGTCCCCTAGGGTGGCCAACTCTCTTGGTTTCACCAGGAGTCTCCTGGAATCAGGCTCAATTTCGCAGAGGCTACGGAAGCCACTCCAGGAGATTTTAAACCACTAAAAGTTTGGTGGCACAACAGGGCTGCCCCTGCATCACTCCCAGAAGCAGCCAGCACATCCCGGAAGCCCCTGTGGAGAGCAGGATCCAGGAAATGCAGTCTACACATTGACCCCTGAGTACTGATTCCATAGCTCCCATTGGCTGGTAACTGCAGGGGCAGCACGTCCAGGCAGGGGCAACCTCTGGAGCCACCTGACCCCCAGGTAAGCAGTGAGGTAGTAAAGTTTGCAGATGATACCAAACTGTTTAGGATAGTCAAGACAGAAGCAGACTGTGAGGGACTCCAAGAAGATCTCACCAAACTGAGTGATTGGGCAACAAAATGGCAAATGAAATTTAATGTGGATAAGTGTAAAGTAATGAGGAAAAATAACCCCAACTATACGTACGGTATGATGGGGGTTAATTTGGCTACGACAAATCAGGAAAGAGATCTTGGAGTTATCGTTGACAGTTCTCTGAAAACTTCCACACAGAGTGCAGCGGCGGTCAAAAAGGCAAATAGGATGCTAGGAATTATTAGGAAAGGGATAGAAAATAAGACCCAGAATATCTTACTGCCTCTGTATAAAACTATGGTACGCCCACATCTTGAATACTGTGTACAGATGTGCTCTTCTCACCTCAAAAAAGATATTTTGGCCTTGGAAAGGGTTCAGAAAAGGGCAACTAAAATGTTTAGGGGTTTGGAACGGGTCCCATATGAGGAGAGGCTAAAGAGACTGGGACTTTTCAGTTTAGAAAAGAGGAGACTGAGGGGGATATGATAGAGGTCTATAAAATCATGAGTGGTGTGGAGAGGGCTGATAAAGAAAAGTTATTTATTAGTTCCCATAATAGAAGAACTAGAGGACACCAAATGAAATTAATGGGTAGCAGGTTTAAAACTAATAAAAGGAAGTTCTTCTTCACACAGCGTGTTGTCAACCTGTGGAACTCCTTGCCAGAGGAGGCTGTGAAGGCTAGGACTATAATAGAGTTTAAAGAGAAGCTGGATAAATTCATGGAGGTTAGGTCTATAAAAGGCTATTAGCCAGGGAATAGAAATGGTGTCCTTGGCCTCTGTTTATCAGAGGCTGGAGAGGGATGGCAGGAGACAAATCGCTTGATCATTGTCTTCGGTCCACCCTCTCTGGGGCACCTGGTGCTGGCCACTGTCGGTAGACAGCGACGAGGAGTCCTGTGGCACCTTATAGACTAACTGAAGTGTAGGAGCATAAGCTTTCGTGGGCAAAGACCCACTTCGTCTGACGAAGTGGGTCTTTGCCCACGAAAGCTTATGCTCCTACACTTCAGTTAGTCTATAAGGTGCCACAGGACTCCTCGTCGCTTTTGCAGATTCAGACTAACACGGCTACCCCTCTGATACTTGTCGGTAGACAGGATACTGGGCTAGATGGACCTTTGGTCTGACCCAGTACGGCTGTTCTTATGTTAGATATATGGGCCACAGGGATGTGCAGGCTGCTTCTAGGAACTACTTAGATCCAGAGCAGACAGGGAACCTGACTTTATCCTGCTGCCCCACCGATCGGGAGCTGCCCCACATATGTGCCACCCTAGGTGGAGCCTACGCCTCCTTCCCCAGCCCTGAGTGCCCTCTTGGAGCCCATGCCCTGCATCCCAACCCTGCCCCAGCCTCAGCCCAGAGTCTATTTTTATGCTCCAAAGGCCTCAGCCCAGCCCAGTCCCCACATCAGCACTCCTTGACCCATCCTAATGCAAATGAGAGAGTCCGACAGAGAGTGAACAACGGAGGGAGGGAGGAGGGAAGGAGTGGAGGTGGAGCATTGGAGAAGGGGTGGGGAAGGACAACCCTACAATCCCCCAACAAGGATTTCCATCAAATCCCTGAAACATGGCAACCTCACCAGGGTTTCATTACGTCCAGTCCTTCCCTTGACAGAAGCACTAAACTGCCTTTAACCCAGCTTTTTTAAAATATTCTCTCCCACTGCTCCCAACAGCTCTCTCATCTTTTACTGAATGCAGAAAACAGCCCTGTTAATTGCAGTTCAAAACCCTAAACACCAGCACTTTGTTACCATGGTACTTTGCATATTAGAAACATGTATATCTAGATGCATATTCTAGAATAGCAATTGACTATTAGGAAAACACTATCAAACCCATCTTCCAAAGTACATGCTACAAAATGAAGGACTGCTGTTTTCCACCAAGAGAACATCATTAAAGGATACATTTTCAGGACAGCAAAGAACTCACAAACAGGTCCACATTTTCAGGAGATCAGTTCTCATTTAAACCATCAAAATAAGCAGTTGTATTTTAGAGAGTGCTCAGCTGCATTCTTTTGAAAAAATCTACCCATGAGGATCAAAACGAAAGCTGAGTATTTTGATATCTAGCCCACTTATGATTAAGTAGAGGTGGGCTAATTTTCACCCAACATTTTTTTGGGGGTGAAAAATGCTGCTACAGATTGAACAAAATATTTCAAGAAATATGTTGATATATTGACATTTTTAAATGAAATATTTTGATTTTTCAATTAAAAAAGAACTGTTAAAAAAGGACTGAGTTAAAATATCTCAATTTTATTTTAAAAAATATTTAAAATGTTTTTAAAAGGCCAACAATTAAACATGCCATTTTGGTCAAAACATTTTATTCGACCCCTTGCAACTTTTTGGTTTGCTGATAATTTCAAAATTATTTTTTGTTTCAGATTAACCCACACCAACATTTTCTACTACTTTTTTTCTGACTGACTAGCAAAGAAAAATCCATAATATGAGTTTTAGAGTTGAGCACTTAAAAAAACATATGTTCCCGAAGTCGAAAAGGTTGATTGACAACGTAGTCTTCCTCAGCAAACTAAGGTTGATAATTTCAGCAACAAGACATTCACCTTACAAGTTATGGGACTCAAGCTATGTTTGCTGAGCTAAATACTGTAACATTATTTTGAACTCTTGCAGGTTAATTCATTTCAAAAAAGTTTTGGCCGGCCAGGGCAGGCAGAGCCTGCCATTATGTAAACAACAAGCCAGATTCTGTTTTCCAGAGTAAATGAGAAGGAGACCTGGATGCAAATTGGGAAGTAGCTGAACGAATCTTACAGAAGGAGAATCATTTCAGAAACGCAGAATAAATAAAGACTGATTTAAGATGACTATGAGCTTCAAAGAATTTTGTGCGAACATTTAAATTTAAATTCTTTCCATTAGGATCCTTAACATAGATCCCAGTCATGTTCTGACAGTGTGTGCTATCAAAAAATCATCACAATCTTTGGATCATTACTTTCTACTGATAAAACTGTCCAACCCCCAAAAAACTCTAAAGCACACATCATTTCTGAATTTATTGGGACACTTCAAAATTCATTAAAGAAATTATAGACCTGTTTCTTTCTTAATAGCTTTCCCTATATTGTGCATTCAGTCCTTCTTTTATAATGGTTAATTTTGCAATCACAATGGTCTAATGAAATAGCGTATACGCCATTTACTTGCATCTGCATGTGTTACTCAGAAGAAAGCCTAATTTTGATGTTATGCCAGTTTTACACTTTTTTTCAGAAAGACACTTTTTCCTATCTACTTAACCTGCTGTAGATCTTAAGTAACTCTACTAAAGTAGATCAGAATCAGGCTCTCAGTGTCCTTTTGAATAAAGACTCTGTTTTGGCTTTCATTCTTTCTCACTCCTGCTTCTGTATCCTACCCCCCATGTGTATAATTGGATTTGTTAGTCATACATCTCAAAGTACGCGTCATCAATTGAGGTAAGGAAATGTCTCACTACTACAAACCCTATGCAGTCAAAGAAGATGCATTATCTGATTCTGTTGTGAAGCTGCATAACACTCTAGTCAACAAGTTGCTTATAGAAAATGTTGTATGACAACATACTGTATTCCAAAATTGACAAAAAAATAAAGTACAATTGCTACATCAATCTCTATCAGTTTGTTTCCATTGATGACACAGTTTAGGTTCACTTTATGTACATGATTTAATTTCCTTGAGAATGTGCCCTATATTTCAGGGTTCACATGCTACATCTACTATATCTATATGAAGCTTTGGTTAGAAAAAAGTACATGCTATAAGTCAAGTGAAAAAAATCACTTACATCTTCGCTTAAAAGATAAAAGCGGGAGATAAAGTGGCCACAGATTGCAGTAAATTAGGCATGCTTAGAGATCAGATTCAAGTTTAACTGAAAGACACATTTGCATCTGTTTTTCATCCTGGTTTTGGGATTGTGCACACACACATATATATAAGGTAAATCCCAACCTCTGATATGTTAAGGACATTCTGATGGACAGTGCTAGTGAAAGACCTGCCACAAACAAAAGAGCAGTCAAACCAGGAGAACTAAGGTTGCTCTGAAGTTGCTGCAGATTCAAAGAGCAAACACAAATGTATATGGAGAGAAAATTGATAGATTATAGGGAAAAGGAGAAAGAATGATTAAGTATAGTGTGTGTGGAGGGAAAGAAAAAGGGGGTGAAGTTTTGCTTACAAACCTACCCATAAACTGTTATGTTCTGAATGGAAAGAACAGGCTTATGTAGCCTTAAAACTATTTTGTCTCACCTCCAGCTTAAGATGGAAGTATCATCTAGTTAAGGTAGAAACACTTAAATGAGTGGCATGAGGATATTTGCATGGACACTACCCTCAGTAGCTCTTGTGTGGATAAAGGACTTCGTATTCCCAAGCTCACACAAACTTTTCACTGGCATTTTTTACTTTAAAATGAAAATCCATAGAATGTATCATGTAAAATTGTTTTGCATTGTCTGACAAGTGTATCAATCATGCCTACATATGGCAGACAAATATGCATTAGGGACTCAACCAAATCTGTGTGTTAAGCCCTGTTTTTATTCCAGACCACCAGGGGCGGCCTGTGAGCCTAGGTGAGCTAGGCAAGCTGCCTAGGGCGCCGCTGGCCCGGGTGCCCGATGATGACGTCATGGCCATTGATGGCCGTGCAGGCAGGGACGCCGATTGCACCACCCCACCTAGGGCGCAAGCTGCTGCAGCTGGCCTTGGGCCGCTCCTGCAGACCATACTAACCCACTGCATCTCATTCAAATAAAAGTTTAATGTACCACAAATAACTCAATGTAAGATTTTGAATTAACAGATATAAAGCATTAAATAAATTTAAGAAGCATTAATAAATGTACAAAAAATAGTTGTAAAATAAATGGACCTCAAGAAGCTGTAGCAAACAAACTGACAGCTAAGCCCTGGAGAGATGCAACATGGGGAAATACGAGTGCTTCTTTGGGGCTAAGAGGAGAGAACAGATGCCCTAAATGTCAGAGCAGCATAGAACAACCCTTGTTGTTCTCTGAACTTATAAAATTGGCATCTTTCGTCGGGCTACTCAATTGCGGTAAACTGCAAAGTAAAAATGAAAACTGAGGTAAGCGCTAAGTTGCCCATTTAAAAAAACCCTAATAATCAACATGGTGCCTAAAATAGTGGTGACAGCCAACAAACCCTCCACACAGCTATTCCTAATGTTGCTAACACACTGGAGCTGCCAATACTTGGGTGGAGGATGTACTTTTACAATGTGTTTTCTAAAACGTTAAGTAGCCTATAGGCAGAGATTTTCAGAAGAACCTAAGAGAGTCAGGAAGAAAGCCCTCTGAACTATGGCATGGGCATTTAACTCCCTTGGGCACCCCAGTTCAGATCAGGCAAGTTGTCTTTTAAAGAGCATTAGCTAGCTGAGACAAACCCTAGGGTATGTCTAGACTACATACCTCTGCCGACAGAGGCATGTAAAATAGGCTACCCGACATAGTCAGTGAAGCAGGGATTTAAATATCCCCGGATTCATTAAAATAAAAATGGCCGCTGCGTTGTGCTGGCTCAGCCGATCGTCGGCACAGCATGCAAGTCAAGATGCGGATCGGTCGACAGAGGAAGCCTTTGTCGACCATTCCCTTATGCCTCATGGAATGAGATTTACAGGAGCTGTCAACAAAGGCTTCCCTTGTCGATTGATCTGCGTCTTGACCCGGACGCTGTGCTGACGATCAGCTGAGCTGGCACAGCGCAGTGGCCATTTTAATTTTAATGAAGCCTGGGATATTTAAATCCCCGCCTCATTGACTATGTCGGGTAGCCTATTTTACATGCCTCTGTCGGCAGAGGCATTTAGTCTAGACATACCCCTAGTGGAGAGCTCAGAGCTACCTCAGCGAGCTAACACATTAAAATGACTTGTCCTGCCACACCAGAGTTTTAAAGCATATTATAAACGTCTAGCTAATAAATTTACACCTTTTATCCTGGAAGACAGATGGAGCTGAAGTGGTATTCATGCTGGGCAGTTAGTGAAACAATTTGCTAGTTTAGACAAGATCCTGGACTCTGCAAAACAAGATGGGAAATCTAATTAGAAGAGACACTTACATATTCTGGTATTTCCTACTTCCGGCCGAACCAAAAATACTCAGTATTTCAACATGTTGCTTCCTGACACAGCAAAATAGAGGCATGTGAAATGAAATTTTTATAAATGTGTGAGTGAGACTCTAAAATAATTATACAGTTAGAAAATTTTAAGGTTTTCAGATGTATTTCAGGGGGTGGGCTCTTTCTTTTTCAAAGTAGCTGGTTCATGCCTTTTGGGAAGGGATCTTCAATCAATTAAGCCTGTAAAAAGCAGGAAAGGCCTAATCCTGCAGTGATCTAATCAGACCTTAGAATTGTTAAATGACTATGCTCTAACTACCTCATTAGGCAAATTGTTCCACTCTCTGAATGGCTTTATAAAATAAATGTTCATACTATCTTTCCAAGGAAGGAAGTTTGCTTAACGTGAAAGCAATGACACTGCTAAATTTTTCTGCAGATGCTATATTGGTGGATGTGTAACGCATCACATTGGTTTCAGACTAGGCAAAGCAAACATTTAGTGTGCAACTCCCATTGTCACTTGAAAATTTTAAAAAAGGAAAAGTCTTCCAGTATGTTTGTAAAATCTGCAGTCTAATAACTTTCTATTTCTTCAGATCAAATTGCAGCCGACTGGTCTACCACAATCATTGCCCCACTTTTAAGCATTTTCTTTTAGTTTCTGCAGGATGTTCAAACCTTTGCAAGACTGCTATGATGATAAAAGATTTTTTCCACATTTCCCCTTACTGTTGATTTGTCTCCCATGTCCACAAGGTCTGTGGGAAAGGGAAATGGTATTTGCAAGGAAGAGCGGCCCTTCCCCTTTCCCATAGATCCTGTATATTATTTTTAACTCTGATAATAGTATTTTTGGGATACAATTTATCTGACACACCTTGTGAATCAGAGACCTGATCTAGCAATCCTGTGTTTACCTGAATAGTCCCACTTAAGTCACTATGGCTTTTGAACAGCATGTGCAGTGCTTGGTGAACTTGTGGCAACTAAGTGGCTTTTAATGTACAAAAGAAAACATCTATGTTCATTAAACAAAATGAAACACAAGAGTGCTGGGATTTACTTCCATAGGGTGCAAAACCCATCGTCACTTCTGGGTCTGGGGACAGCTGTTCAAGGAGATGATCAGTCCTTTGGGAGGCAAGTAGAGCTCCAAATAAAGAGTAGTTATAGGAAGATAAACAGTATTTTTATACATCCAGTGTAAAAAATTAACAAATTCATTCAGTTTCTTGTTTAAACCACATGGATATTTAAGTGTCCATTGGAAAGAGCTTCTTGCAACATCAGAAATTTTACCTAGAACAATCCACCCTAAAGTCTCAAACATTGCAAGACAATGGACTTATTTAGGATATGCTTTAAGGATGTCATCAACCCAACTTCCATGTCAAGTGATAACATGGACACCACTTGGAAAGAGGGGAAATAAAGGAGGGCTGCCTAGAGAAGCATAATATAGAACAAAAGAAAAAGAAGACAGATCCAGCATGATACTCAGAAGCCTGAAGAGACCAGCAGAAGACTGAATTAAATGGTGGAAACTGGTGGATACCCAATGCACTTAAAGGTGTTGGAGGGTAAAAAGAAAAAGTGAGAGGGTTTTTCTGCTGAGCTATCACATATATTTTAAAAGATACTTCGTTGCCTTAATTATTACTTTTGCAAGAGTACACCTGGTTATCAAAAACAGTGTGTAAAAGCCATAGTACATTATCATGGTAGCTAGATTATTAATAATGAAAGCTTAAGTTCTTTCTGCAAATTAACCTCAGTTGAGCCCTCTTTCACAAAGTGATCAGTACTAATGAAGCAAGTTAGGGTACATATTGAAATATCAAATGTACTGTAAAAATAACAATGGTAGAAAAGGCTAGAGAGATAGGATGGTAGAAATGTTTTATAGTATTTGACAGCTTTTAGCCAGGGTAGTGTTACATGATTGAACGTTGAAATTCAGTTAAAATGATTTTAATTTCTTGTTGTATTATTGTGTATACATTTCTATGTTGTCTGTTTCCGGAACACCTCCCCACAAAATTCTCTCTCAAGATACAGGAAATCCAGTAATTATGTCACTCATAAAACAAAACCTTTGTTGTGGTTCTTTTCAAAATGATTTTCAGAACTATGTAGGTTCCATTGTTACAGATTTCTACTGAAACCAGAGTTGTATTCATCCGCTTTAAGACATACGTTACAATTATTCCTAGATTTGATTAGTACTGAATGTATTCGAAATTTGCACTGGCTTAGTTTGTTTCTATATCATCCATTCTTATGACTCTTCTCTGAGCCCTTTCCAATTTATCAACATCATTCTTAAATTGTTAACAGTCCTGAATACAGTATTCCAGCAGCCATCGCACCAGTGCAAATAGAGATGAAATAACTGTTCGACTCCTGCTTTAGGTTCATGCTTAGAGTTTATCCAAAGATTACATTCACCTTTTGGGCCACGGCATCACACTAAGAGTTCATGTCCAATACAAGACCCACATTTTTCAGAGTCACTGCTTCCTAGAAGAGATCCCCCATCATCTAAATATAGCTTACATTCTTTGTTCCCAGTTGTATATATTACAAACACATTGTTTCCTTGCACCCAGCTTTCCAGGTACTCCATACTGTTCTGTATCATTGACTTATTGTATTCATTATTTACAGCTCCCTCCTCCCAGTTTTTGTGTTACTTGCAAACTTCATCAAATATTATTTTATATTTTCTTCCATTGATAAAATGTTCAACAGCACAGAGCCCAGACGTGATCACGGCGGGACTACACTAAAAACATACTCCACTGGATGAGGAGTCTCATTAAGACCTATCAGTTGGTCAGCTTTTAATCTGTTTAATGTGTGCTATATTTCATTTTACATCGGTCTAGTTTTTAATCAAAATGCCATGTGGTATGAAGCCAAATGCCTTATAGAAGTCTGTGTATGTTACATAAACACTATTACCTTTATCAATCAGACTTTGAATCTCTTAAAAAAAGATACCACGTTAGTTTGACAGAATATATTTGCCATAAACCTGTGTTGATTGGCATTAATTATATTACCCTTCATCAAATGGAGTCTTATTTCTGCAGCTTCCTTATTTTGCCTGGGCTCAGTGTCAGACTGATAAGCCTACAATTACTTGGGTCAGATAGTTTATCTTTACATTTTTCATAAAATTTAATTTTTAAAAAAGTGTGTTATCAAAAACACTCCTTTCCCTCATTATTTCCCTGTCTGAGATTATAAACTTTTCAGGATAGGAACTGTCAGCTGTCTCTCATTCTCAGTCTGCAAAGTCCCCAACACAATGTGATCCCTAAATGCTACCAGAGTGGCGAGGAGTCTTGTGGCACCTTATAGACTAACTGAAGTGTAGGAGCATAAGCTTTCGTGGGCAAAGACCCACTTCGTCAGATGCAAGTACAGGCAGTCCCCGGGTTACGTACAAGATAGGGACTGTAGGTTTGTTCTTAAGTTGAATCTGTATGTAAGTCGGAACTGGCGTCCAGATTCAGCCACTGCTGAAACTGACCGCCAGTTCCGACTTACATACAGAATCAACTTAAGAACCCCAAGCGTCCCCAAGTCAGCTGCTGCTGAAACTGATCAGCGGCTGATTCCAGGAAGCCCGGGGCAGAGGCTTCCTGTAGTCAGCCACTGGTCAGTTTCAACAGCAGCTGACTTGGGGACGCCTGGGGCAGAGCAGCTGGGGTGCTGCTGGGTTGGTCCAGTAGCGCCGCCGCTGGACCAACCCAGCAGCGCCCAAGCTGCTCTGCCCCAGGTGTCCTGATTCAGCCGCTGCTGAAACTGACCAGCAGTGGCTGAATCAGGACACCTGGGACAGAGCAGCTGGGGTGCTGCCGGGTTGGTCCAGTAGCGCCCAGAGTGGCGCTACGGGACCAGCCGGCAGCGCCCCAGCTGCTGTACCACAGGCGTCCGGAGCAAAGCCGCGGAGCACGGGGGCAGCGGGACAGCCCAGACGTGCCGTGGCTGTCCACTGCCCACGTGCTCCGGGGCTTTGCTCTGCTTTGCTCCCCGTCCCCCTGGTCTGTAGACCAGGGGGACGGGGAGCAAAGCAGAGCAAAGCCCCGGAGCATGCGGGCAGCGGACAGCCCAGATGCATCTGGGCTGCCCGCTGCGCGCGTGTTCTGCCGCTTTGCTTCCTCTCCCTGGTCTGCTGCAGACCAGGGAGAGGTCCCCGTTCGTAACTGCGGATCCGACATAAGTCGGATCCGCGTAACTCGGGGACTGCCTGTAGTAGAAATTTCCAGAGGCAGGTATAAATATGCAGGCCAGAATCAGGCTGGAGATGACGAGGTGGATCCAGTCAAGGAGGATGAGGCCCACTTCTAGTAGCTTACCTGGAGGTGTGAATTCCAAGAAAGGAGAAGCTGCTTTTGTAGTTAGCTAGCCATTGAAAGTCTTTGTTTAATCCAGAGTTGATTGTGTCAAACTTGAAGATGAACTGTAGCTCAGCAGTTTCTCTTTGAAGTCTGGTCCTGAAGTTTTTTTGCTGTAGGATGGCTACCTTTAGATCTGCAATTGTGTGTCCAGGAAGACTAAAGTGATCCCCTACAGGTTTTTGTATGTTGCCATTCCTAATATCTGATTTATGTCCATTGATTCTTTTACGTAGGGAAGCTTATGCTCCTGCACTTCAGTTAGTCTATAAAGTGCCACAGGACTCCTCGCTGCTTTTGCAGATTCAGACTAACACGGCTACTCCTCTGATACTAAATGCTACCAGTAATATAAACACTAAAATTAGCCTTGTGGGTTTTTTTTAAAAAAGAGACTAATGTGAAAATATGCTTTCACTATCAAAATGCCAATAATATTAGAACAAAAATATGGAATTGTTGCCACGCTGAAGGCGACGTGTTTCTGTTAGCATGTTCTGGAACACTACAAATAACCCCTTCTAAATCAGAAGAATGCATAGGCTGAAACAGCCTCCTATTTAAAAAAGTAAAAGCATGTTCAGTTTGAAGTCAGTTTTTTTTTTTTTAAGAAAAGCACCCTGCTCTCACATAAGCATGCACTTTACTGATAGTCCTAAAGAATGGAGAATTGGAATCTTAATACATTGTTATAGACATAAAAGCACAATTGTTTACCTCACTCTAGAGGTTATACCCCAAAGTCCCTGCTCTTTACAACAATACAGAAATATGGAAACCCCTCTAACATGGGTAGCAGGTACCATAGTCAGGGGGAGGCTGTGCAGCCCCAAACAGCCCAGTGTGTCCCTACTCTCATTCCACCCATAGGCCAGTCCCCCTGCTGCAGTTTCTGGTGCTCTTCCTGGCTCAGGCTGGCTGGGCTGACCTGCCTACTGCAAGGACTCAGGGCAGCTGGTGCTGGAGCCACACTGCCGTCCTGATGCTGGTGCCATGGTAGGGGTACTCTGGTCTCCTGTGGGACAAAAGGGGACAGGAGAGGGGCCTCCAGCACAAGGGGAGATGCCTGGGGCTAGCCTCTGCCAACAGCTGGGTCACCAGTTCTCATGCCCACTAATGCTTTATACAATAGTAGTCTGAAATCCATACCCAGGCTTTTACAGCCTCATCCCAAGCACATTGATTTCAGTGGGAGTCTCCATTTACTTCAGTGCACTTTGGATGACACCCTTAAACTGAAGACTGAATTCTTGTTTAAAAATAATTGATGGGCAATGAGATTTAAAGTTGCCTTAAAAGGTCTACACATACCAAAAACTCTCATATAGAAAAATCTATATTCCATTGGCACATGTGATGATGAAGTCATTCTTTTCAAAGGTCTGTAATTATCTTGACATTTAGATAGATCATGTGATTTATAGAACTGTAAAATTTACCCAATACATGAACTCTGTCTATAAATTATGAATGTTCTTTTGGCCAATAGAATTTTTATACGCTTCCTTATCTCTAGATTGCACTGTTCTTTCTCCATTGGTAGAAAGACACATTCCTCAAATTCTCCAATTCAGCATTTTTGATGTATTTCTGTCAAACATCTGAAGTGACCAGCATTAGAGATAGTAAAATTAACCCCCATTTTTTTTAGATGTTTAACTAGATTTGTGTTTTACCATCTACACATTGTTCTAACATTTTCTTTTTAACAGAAAGGGACTTTCGTGACATCTGCCTCCTAACTAAAACGTGGACAGAATCGAAGTAACTAGATGCTAAAAATTAATTTTTATTCTGTTCTGTAACATAGGCCTAAATTCCTAATAATGTGGTAAATATGAAATCACATGTGCCATAAGCGGCATAAACCTACAGGGAAAAAGTTGATTGCATAGGAAGCAGGTGATAACATAGGAAGAATACTGGATAGTCTGTAAATATTTTTTACTGTCAGATTTTTTGCTCAGTTCCTCAGCTTGCAGAAAGCAACAACTAAAAATATAGTCCGGTGTTATGTAACATGCATGTACAGAAATTAAAAGTTATGCTAAACCACCCCACTTTTATGCAAATATCCCCTTGAATTTAAGATCTCAGTAACAGTACATCTATAGTACAGACACATTCTGTTTTCATAAGACTGAACATTTAAGGTCATGTATTTTTATATTAAAGTTCATTATATATTTTAATTGAAGCCAAGAAACAAGTTCCTCAGACGTATCACTTATTTTTAATGCATACTGCTCTTCGGGTTGAGTCAATCCTCAGATAATTTTGGAACCAGCTACAGAATATAAACCCTTGGTTATTTTTTAAAGAAACTGCACACATACTGTCCACAGATGTAATATCTCATAACTGAGTTTGTGGTTTTTAAAAAAAAGCCATTCTTGCTGAGTCACTGATACCATCCCAACTTTGAAAACTTGTAAGACTCAGCATGTAGTAGGTGAAAGGTTTATCAACTCTGAGCATAACTGTCCCCTTCCACACCTCCCAGCATTCCTTCCAGATCAAAGCCCCAGAGAGAGAGAGATTTTTCCAAGTACAGCTACATCAAGATTTCCAGCAGAGACACATTTTAATTATGAACACAAAACTGGCCAAGAAATAAATATTTCTAATTTAACATTCACAGCACTCAAACAGCACTGCAGAAAGCCTCAGTGGGCTTTATTATATATACACAGTATGTTTTACTTTGGGTAATTTATACACCACCACAAAATTAGCTGTAGAACGGATGTGATGTCTAACTTTTCAATCAGCTGTCAAAAGTTCTAAATGAAGCAACAGCCTTTGAGGTTTGAGTTACAACCCTATATACTGAGGTGGATTTTCAACGTGTCATATCAGGACTCAGGAGTGTAGGGAACTGGTGGCATTACTGATTATTAGATATGGACTAATTAAAAACAAAACAACAACAACAACTAAAGAATTTTTTAAATCTCTTTTCCACCAAGCAATACAAAGAAGACAAAAAAAAAACCACCCCACACTTGTGCACAGAGACAAAACCAGGCTGAGAGTTGCTCTGCTACACTGAGGTTGGAATCCTTTCCCTCCAGGCAACAAAGCTGCTCCAGTGACCAGAATTGCAAACAAAGGGAAACAGAGGAACGGAGGATCTGCATAGCTTTGCTGAGCGATTGTGCTGTAAACTGCTTCCATGGGGCTAAATTAATGCTGCACAAAGGTCCCCTGGGATTGTTTTCTTACACATGTCCACGGAGCCAGAAGAACTATACTGGTTCTGGTTCCAGGGGCTTTTCTGCAACCTCAGAGGCAGGTTGTGCTCCTTTGTTCATTCATATCAGCTTTGCCTTCTTGGAAGGAAAATAAATCTGAAACCGAGTTGAGAAACACCAGCTTCTCCTTTCTAAAAAAAAAATAGGCAAATGCAAAGTAAGATAATCTGTAGCATGTGATTACATATACTAGAGTAACTGATGCTGACTGGACATATCCACAGAAGAATAAATGGGCTTCGTCTCAGAAAGGCCAGACAAGAATCCTACAGCTAATGGTTTTTTTATAAACACTCGTCTAGAGCAATCACAGAATAGCTTCCCTCCTCGAATGCAAGTTAGTTTTCTATCAGAGATGCTATGTTGGCAAACTGTATGTCTCAAATGACACTGAGCTCAATGTCTCTATTTCATGAGGGCCAAGAAGCACAGCTAAGGGTTTTATTCAGTACTGAGCTATACTGGATTATTATATCTGGATAGCTGCATCTCTCAGGGGTGTGTTGATCTAAGTTCCAGGGTAGACAAAGCTAAGTCAGCGGAAGAATCCTTCTGTTGACCTAGCTACCACCTCTCAGGGAAGTGGATTCCCTACAGGATAACCCCTTTTGTGAGCAGTAGTGTCCA
Organism: Pelodiscus sinensis; assembly: GCF_049634645.1. Classification (NCBI taxonomy): domain Eukaryota; kingdom Metazoa; phylum Chordata; order Testudines; family Trionychidae; genus Pelodiscus; species Pelodiscus sinensis. The sequence goes on along the minus strand of NC_134720.1, from coordinate 28,315,784 downwards.
AACTAAGGTGCTACACTGCTGTAGCATTTTAAAATGTAGACATACCCTAAGTCACCAGGAGGAAAGTTAACTAGCTTTGACTCCACTTAGAGCGATGGGGGTAGAGTTCATAGGTTGAGGAACACAACTAGAAGAAATCACCAATAATATACAACTATTCATGAATAAAGGGACATGCTCATGTCTGTAACCAAAGGAGTCATCCTCGATCTGTAAGTTTTCTTATTTGTCTATCTAACAAGATTAGCCAATATCAACTCCTCTGCCTCCAGCTATCATCTATCATCCAGGCAAGAACTCCAGGATTCCAGCCCTGGTTCTAACTGTTACACAGTACAGTCAATGAGATTTGAACATGGTCTTTCTATCCCCTACATCACTGATCTACTTCACAGATGCTGAGGTCAGTCTCTTGGGCTGTGTCTAGACTGCAGGGTTTTTTCGAAAAAAGTAGCCTTTTTTCGAAAAAACGTCACCTGCGTCTAGACTACAGCCGCGTTCTTTTGAAATTAAATCGAAAGAACGCGGCTTCTCTTTCGACGGTGGTACTCCTCATTTCACGAGGAAGAATGCCTTTTTTCGAAAGTGCTCTTTCGAAAAAAGGCGTTCTTGAATGCAAACAGGGCTTTTTCGAAAGAGAACATCCAGACTGCCTGGATGCTCTTTCGAAAAAAAGGCTCACTTTTTCGAAAGAAGAGATTGCAGTCTAGATGCTCTTTTTCGAAAGAAGCTTTTTCGAAAAAGCCTCTTTCGAAAGAGGCTTGCAGTCTAGACGTAGCCTTGCTGAAGCTTGGAGGGCTTTCATGCCAGATGCCCATTTGGAAAAGGAGAATTTAAGATACAAAATTCACAGAAAACAAATCTGTACTTAAAAGGAGGGCTTGATTTGAAACCCAGGTGCAAAGCACGTACAAATGCCCAGTATTGTTAGACATCCTACTTTCCTTGTTTTATATTTACCTCCATGCTCACTATTTTAAAAAGTGTTAACACAATAAAAAAGCAGTGGCGTAGCAAGGGTGTTATGCGCCTGGGAGCAAAGGCAACATTTGCACCCCCTAAACCCCAGCTAGACACCCCCCCCTTGCCTGGCCCACTGCCATGTGGTGCTCCCACAGGGCCGTTCCGCTTCCAGCCAAACTGACCAATAGGTGGCTGCAGTTTCTCAGAGGGGTGGGCTACAGGGGAGGACCCAGATGCTGCGGCCCAATGCAGCGCCTCGGACAAACTGGTGGCAAAGAGGATTGTGGGAGTTGTAGTCACAGACGGGGCCTGTGTACCAGCTGCATTCTGCACATGCTCAGCCTGAACCCCTGCTCTGTGCTCCGACCCCACTGGCCGCTTTGCGCTTAGTTTAGATTTCCTGCAAGTGCAGAAGTGGCCAATGCCTGTGGGGTCCTAGCGCCATCCTTCCCTCCACTGCTAGATTGGCACCCCTCTAGTGTGGCACCTGGGGGCAACTGCCCTCCTGTTCCCCCTTGCTACTCCACTGCAACAAAGCTGAACCTCAGTACTGAAGATATAACATTAAAACTAATCCCACATTATTCCTAGCTTCTTCAGCTGCTGATTTTGTGATAACCGATTAATGTCTTCATCATATATTGTGTTCCCCACACCTGTCACCCATTTGGGCCTGGCCAACTTGGGAAAATAGACAATGTGATATACGACAAAGGGAAAAAAGCATAAATCCCCACTCTCCCTGGACAGCTCAAAGCCTCCCTTTTTAAAAAAGAGGATGATTTAATTCATGAAAAAACCTAAACTTTTAACAGCTTATTAGCATATTGGATACAATATACAGACTGAATTAATAAAGCTCATTGAAGACTACTGAAGGCCTGCAGGTGAGCTGAGGATTCCTAGGGCGAACAGTAAATCTGAATACTTCAATTGCATATAATAGGAGAGGAGCAGGTGATAACAAGACACTCTAGTAAGTTTAATTTTGTGCGCACTACTCTCTGAGGGTATGTCTACACTACAAAGTTAATTCGAACTAACAGATGTTAGCTCGAATTCACTTTGATAGGCGCTACACTAGCGCTCCGCTAGTTCAAACTTAATTCGAACTAGCGGAGCGCTTAGTTTGAACTAGGTAAACCTCATTCCACGAGGACTAAGCCTAGTTCGAACTAACTAGTTCGAATTAAGGGCTGTGTAGCCACTTAATTCGAACTAGTGGGAGGCTAGCCCTCCCCAGCTTTCCCTGGTGGCCACTCTGGCCAACACCAGGGAAACTCTACTGCCCCCCTCCCGGCCCCAGAGACCTTAAAGGCTGGCACGGCTCGAGCCAGCCACCCGCTGCCACCCAGCCCTCCGCCTCTTCCCGGGACCAGGCTGGCAGCTCCCGGGATCCTGCCCGGGTCCGCAAGAGGCGGGCGCCCGCCTGGTCTAGTGCAGACATCGTGGACCTCATCCACAACTTCCGCACTAGGCACAGGAAAGTGGCCATCTAGGGCAGGATAGCTGCCAGCCTGGCCACCCAGGAGCAGGTTTGCATGAAAATCAGGGTGGTCCACTGAGACCCCCGACCCTGAGCCCTGAGCTTAGAATGGCCGTACTGGGTCAGACCAAAGGTCCATTTAGCCCAGTGGCCTGTCTGGCGACAGCGGCCAACACTAGGTACCCTGGAGGGGATGAACAGAGGACAATGACCAAGCCATTTGTCTCGTGCCATCCATCTCCAGCCTTCCACAAACAGAGGCCAGGGACACCATTCCTACCCCCTAGCTAATACCACTCCATGGCCCCAACCTCCATGAATTGATCTCACTTCTCTTTAAACTCTGTTCTAGTTCTAGCCTTCACAGCCTCCTGCAGCAAGGAGTTCCACAGGTTGACTATTTGCTTTGTGAAGAAGAACTTTCTGTTATTCGTTTGAAGTCTGCTACCCATTCCTTTCCTTTGGTGTCCTCTAGTCCTTCTATTATGGAAACTAATGAAGAACTTCTCTGTATGCACCCTCTCCACACCACTCATGCTTTTATAGACCTCTATCATATCCCCCTTCCGTCTCTTCTTTTCTAAGCTGAAAAGTCCCAGTCTCTTTAGCCTCTCTTCATATGGGACCTGTTTCAAACACCTCATCATTGTAGTTGCCCTCCCTTCTCCCACCCTCTCTCTTCCCCTCTCCCACCTCCTTTTCCCAGTCTCCCCGAGTTTTGTTCAATAAAGAGAGTTTCTATTTTTGAACACACGTGTCCTTTATTTTGTACATCAGGAAGGGGGGCTAGGGAAGGGTAAGTGGAAGGAGGTGAGGGAGGAATGGGGTACGAGCCCCCAGTGGGAAGGACTGGGGTGGCTCTGCGGGCTCCTCTGGGTGGAAACTCTCCTGCAGCCCCCCGATTGACCCCTCTCCCCAGATGGCAGCCTGCGGCAAGTGCAGCCGGTCTGATGGCCGAGTGCTGTGATGTGCCGAGTGTGGGCACTCAGGGCACTCCAAGCCAGGACTGCTCTGCAAGCGGGGAACCCCCTGAGAACTGTCTGTCCAGGGTGGGGGTCGGGACCTTTTAAGCACAGCCCTCAGCTAGTCTGAGACAGCAGCTCCATGCTCTAAGTCCTCATCTGATGCCCTGCCGGCACTGCTTCCGGCCAGCCTTAACCCCAGTTCAGGGTCCACTCAGTGTGGACATGCTAGTTCGAATTAGCAAAACGCTAATTCGAACTAGTTTTTAAGTCTGGATGCGCTAATTCGAATTATCTTAGTTCGAATTAACTAATTAACTAAGTTAGTTCGAATTAGCGCTGTAGTGTAGACATACTCTGACTGACCTGACCATTAGGTGATCTGTGGGCAGGAATCCAAACAGGCAAACACTAGAACTTCTTGAGTAACTTTCAGGCTGTTCTTAAAGTTTAAGAGAGTAAATGAATATCTTTAAGATATGTGCAGTGATAAGGAAAGGTCCCATTCAGCCAATTAAGGTATTTGTTTTTAAATGTGGTGATCCTTAAGTACTCTCATGCCAAGAAGGGCTTGTGTATCTGTGTGTAAACCATAGGCAGGTTTCTTCAGCTATTTTTATAAGATTTTTTGAATGAGGATTCTTGAAATCTAAGCCCTAAAGCAGAGAAGGCTGCTTTTTTTGGTTGCATGGGGCTAGATCTGTCTATTCAGAATAAGGAGGTAAGGATTGTTCCCAGGCATTCAGAAAAAAGTTTGGCATATTGATCCTATATCCTGGCTTATACTCACAGCAGCTGCTGTTAAGCAAAGACTGGGGAGTCAGGAAACGTATATTTTATTTGCAACACTACTATTGAATTCCTTATGTAATCTTCCATGACTCATTTAATCTCTTAATGCCTAGTTGTCCCCCCATACAAACAGGGACAATTATTTTATCACCTTTTGTAAAGAATTTCTAAATCTATGGATGAAGACCACGACGAGTGTTTTGTTGTGCCTGTAATTTCTATGTCAAATAATTCTGCTTGCTGAACCTAAACTTGTACCCAGTTACAGAACAAAGGAACATTGAGTGGCAGAAAGTATTGATCCTCATCCATCAGAACAACTTGTCAAAACATAACTGATTCTATAGCATCAGTAATGGGGCTGCTCCAGATCCAAAGACACAAATATGCCTATGTGAGTACTGTCTCCAGTCTAGTACTACATGGAAAAGGTGAAATATTAGATCTATTAAAGTCACTGTCAATGGCAAAACTCCAATGGAATGAAATCCTGATGCCATCGAAGCCAGAAACTCATTCACTGTACAAGTTTCTTTCTAATACATATGGATTTGGGAAGAAGATTTACTGAGTTTAAGCACTGACTATTTTAAGAATGAAAATATCAAAGCAGAAGAAAAAGAAGTCTGCCACATAATTGGGTTTCTTAATCAAGTATCACAGGTATTTAGACAGAGAAGGAAATAATATTTCACAATAGTCCTCAACTAAACTTCTCATCTAAAATGTTGAGTGGTTCCTAAGAAGAGAAGCAAATTTGCATTAGATAAAAATGGATCAGACCCTCTGCAAGTGTATGAGAGCACAGCCTCATTAAAATTGACCCTTTTTGAGCTGGAATTCTAGCACTTTGCTGCAATATGGAAAATTGGTATTGTTATTTCTTTCTACAGTTGAAAGCGCAGATTAACATAGTACTAAAAATTATAACACATAACCCCATTTAATTACTAACATTAGGTAGAAGTAGCCAAAAATACTTTCAATATTTATAGTTCACAGTGTCACCTTTGAAAGTTGAAATGCAGGCTGAATTGGAAAAGTAATTAAAAAGCCCAGTATCGGAACTGTACATAAATAATAAACAAGACCTGTGGGGCATGAAAATGAGTTTCTATTAGCTTCATAAAACGCTTTCTAAAAGAGTTTAATATAACAACAAAAGATTTCCATGTGAATATACTTTGTATAGCAATGATTTTATACTTCCCCTTTTGTATGTTTAATAGTAATTATTTCACACTATATAAAATATTAGTATAAAAACAAAGAGTCCAGTTCAGACAAAAGTTCTATTTTTGATGACGCAGTTTTGGCACAACATGTCACACCCAGAACGCATTGTGGGCAAAATGCTGTTATTTAGACATCAAAGTACCTAGCTCCAGTCTGACAGTTACAATTTTCAGCTTTGCACTTCTGCCTTATGTTTTGAGGACTAAACTTCAGCCATAGTTAACTGTAATTCAGTGACTTAATATTTACAGGCACTGAGCACTTGCACTCATTGTATGGGACTGATGAGTGTTCCTCCCACTGAAAGAGTCAGGTCATTTAGTTGTATGTAGTTAACTAAATATAGATTTAAAAATAATGAGTAGTCCTGTGACACCTTCGAGAGTAAGCAAAATATAAAGCTATTGTGGGCAAAACCCACTTCCCCAGATGAACTGGAGTGGAAATAACAGGAACCAAGAGATATATACAGCAGCAGAAGTACCTGTCAATTGCAGGACCTGTGTTAATGAAGCTAATTAAGTGGGCTGGATGTGGCCCATACATAGCTTTTATGTGGAAATGCAGGTGTAAAAAAGGCAAGAGAAATTGGCTTTGCAATGTGCCAACCAGTTAATGTCTTTGTTCAAGCCAAGGGTAATGGTATCAAACCTGTAGATGAATTCCAGTTCTGCAGGCTCAATCTGTAATTAGCTGCAGAAGAATGGCTAATTTTAAATCCATGATTGAGTGACCAGACAATGTTCCCCTATGGGTTTATATGTTGCAGAGGGGCATAGTGGGCACTTGATGACATATATCACATTCCCTAGTTGGAATCGGGTATAATGTGCGGGGGAGAGTGACAATGAGAATATTCCTATCAGGTACAGGTTGAACCTCTGTAAACTGGAACTCCCTGGTCCAGCAACATCTGTGGTCCAGCAGGTCCATGGACGTTCCAGGACCAGAGAATCCCAGTGGAGGACAGGTGGCAGGGCACCCCGCAGCTGAGCTGCCCAGCACACCGCATCTGGGCTGCCAGGCACAACCCAGCAAAGCTGCCCAGTGGAGCCAGGAGCCTGGCGTGCTGCAGCAGGGCTGCCCTGGCAGGACCAGGAGCCCAGTGCACTACAGCAGGGCTTCCCCAGTATAGTCATGAGCCCAGTGCACCACAGCAGGTCTGCCCTGGTGGATCCAGGAGCCCAGTGCAGGGAGCTGGGCTGCTGACATAGCAGGGAAGTGGGTAGGAGGACTGGCAGGGCAATGAGGCCAGCAGCACAGGAGGAGCCAGCCAGGAGGCAGGGGAGGGGCCATTAGCAGGGGGGCAGAAATGATCTCCCCTGATCTGGCAAAATCCCTCATCCAGGACCAGTCAAGTCCCAAGGGTGCTGGACCAGGGAGGTGCAACCTGTAGTAGGCTGCACTGCTAGTTAGCTCTCTAAATGATGTGGGATAGAGCCCCTTATTAAAAAGGCCAAGAGCAGTTATAAAATGTTAATAAAAATCAATCAAAATGTAAGAATGTGCAGCAAGAATAACTATTTCTAAACAGGAAAGTTTAAACAATTGTTTTCTACCCAGTACCCTTCCCCACAAATCTTATACACTCCCCAGGAGCATGGAGATGTTTTAAAATAATGCATAATCTCTGGGTTTTGGCAATTCTCCCCTTAACTCTGGAGAGTTTCACAGAGTCACTAGAAGGAAGATATAGATGATAAAGTTGAGAGGAGATACATAAGTTAAAGTATATAGGCCTTGTCACTCTACATTTAGAACAGCTAGCAATATGTGGTGTTTTTTGTTGTTGTTGGGTTTGTTTGTTTTTGTTTTTTTGGTTTTTTTTTTTGGATCAGCATAAAAGAGGACTATTTGCCCTAAGAACTGAGGTAACTGTTCTATAGACCACCTGCATGAGCCATTTACAGCTTGACCTGCAGTACAGTGTTCTCACACTGATTAGGCAAAACATGCCAAAACCATTGCTGTTGCTAACACAATTTCAACTGGCCTGCCGCCAGAGTCATAGAATGGGGGATTACTTAAATGTCTCTCTGACTCATACTTAAAAACAATAAAAACAGAAGAAGGGGACTATACTAATGCTAGAGACTTAGGACCACTTTGTTTCTTCTTACCATTTTTCAGAAGTTTGTGTCACCTGCATCATGAATTCCTTCTGGGTAGGTTAATAATGAGCAAAGAGAACAAATCAATTTAATAGGAAGTAGTGGTATTCAGGGTTGTTATGAAAGCCTTCCAGTGTGCTGTTCAGGAAGCAATATACATGAATAAATTACAGAAGAGCTGCACCACATTTAATCTAATGTGTTCTTTTTTCAATAAGAGGTTTTCAATAAGGTAAGAAACTAGCAAAACATCATGGAAACAAATGACTTTACATGTAACGGTAGCACTAGAAAAAGCAACCAAATACAATACAGCTTAATTAACTGGAAAATACTGCAAAGGTTATCTTTACTTATGAAATTATTGAGTAAGGGGGATAAATGTTCCAGACAGGAGTAACATATGTACCAGCATATCTTTAGAGGTATCTGTGAAAGTAACATTTACATAGCCATTGGCAGAGGCAGACAATCAATATATTCATTTATTCATATTATTCAAATCACTTTTTCATTGTGCCACTGCAAAAAATGAAAATTATATATGGTAGAATGAACTGGTTTTAATTTTCTATATTTCTGGAGATTAAGAATGAAACATGTCTAGTAGAACATATTTTATTGCCAGTTCCCTGAAGGGGCTTCTGAGAATAGACCATTTGTCTCAATGATTTTCTAAATTATGCTGTTTGATTTCTAACTTGTTTATTATTCCTGATCTCATGACAGGTTCTCTGCTAATGTCTGACACTTTGCAAAGAAGCTCCAAAATACTTTCAGACTGTGCTTAGGAGGAAAAAAAACACAATTATGGATAACTCACATAATGAAAACCAAAGCCATATAAATTTGGCCTCAGTTTGGACTCCAGCCAATAAAGGGAGAGATTCAGTGACAAGGTCACCCAAAAATCAGCACATTTTATCTTTAGGATTTTGGAACAGAATTCAGAAAGTGACCTGCGGTCATATTTTGAAACACTTTTGTGTCTCTAATTAAATGCATCTGTTACATTTGAGTTTTGTGTTGAATCTTTTAGTTTGATGACTATGAAGGGTCAATTAACACTTGCAAATTGAATTTCCTAAGAAGATTCATCTTGTGAGAATAGAAATCCAGGACTTTTGCAAACCAAAACTGAAGGAGCTTCACAAAGCCAGTCTAGACCATCCCCTCTCAACATCTGGGTTCAAATTTTCTCTATTGTGATCATTATGGATTTTTAAATTAGTTTTTGAATACAGAGCTGTCCCCTTCCATTTTCAGGGGCCAGGTGTATCTCTCAGCTTCCCTGAAAATTATAGATGAGCAAATATCAACTGGCTACACCAGTGTGAAAATTTAGGGCTGATGTTTGCAAACCTAGGTCAGAGGTTAAGAATACCCTGTGGAAGACTCATAGTCAAGTCCCCACTAGAACTGGCTTATACTTTCTTCCTTTCCAGCTGTGTAGCTTCCTTTATACCTGGTAGCAGAGTATGAAGGGCAAAGCCTGGAAAATTCACAATCTTACACACAGGCAGTAGCAAGACCAGCAAAATGTTTCCTAACTCTTTCACCGCTCACTTTGTTGTAGCAGGGAGAGCAAGCAGGCAATCTCATTCCACTGAAGACCCTTCCTGACCAGAAAAGCTAGTTAGTAGGGGCATGTTGTGCTTTTTTAGATGGTGGGAGTTTGTGAGTAAGAGGTTCAGGTGAATTTCATATCTTTGTATCAATCTTGTGAAAGTTCACAGAGCTTTGATCAAAAATAAGACAAAAGGAGATTTTGAATCCACAGGAATCCTGTGCCACCTGTAATCTGAGAGTTCCCTAAAGCTCTAGGAGGCACAGGTATGTTGTAGAAAGGAAGGAAAGAACTTGAAATTAAATGGAACTTTGACAAGGACATACAACACACAGTATATTTCTTCTGAATAAAAGTCTATTCACAATCACAATCTACCACCAGAAGCCTGGAAAGTGAGAAAATTCTGCTTTCCCTGAGCTAGCAAATATCCTCCCAAAACTTATAAGATAGTATTAACATACTGAATTTTAAGGATTAATGTAATTTGAGGCTGCATCTTCAGATCCTTCATCTTTTAAACAAATACAACCTCAATTCTGTGTTTAGGGTAGAACCTTAAACTATATAAATGTTTGCATTTGAGTTAGCAATTTATCATGCACACAAATATTTATGCATTGAACATTTAAAATAGCTTTCCCTGTGACAGGGGATAAAAGGAGAACACTGGCATTTTTATGGAGAAACAGAAAATCAGACTCCAATAAAAATACAAGACATTGGTTTACATAAAATAAAATAAACGTTACCAAAAATGCTATTAATCTTCTGGGATATAAAAAGATACTCCTGTTGTCAGAAAAAATAAAGTTAACAGGCGTGGGTCTTCCTCCACATTTTATTTTTTTGTTGTTTTCCTTTGCACCAACAATGTGCCCATCGAAAAAATAAAATAGTGGAAAGTCTTTTTGCAGTTTTTCACAACTCCAAATAGCAGCTATGCTAATGTCTTGCATTAAAATAGCATCTCCATAACTTAAAAAAAATATGACATGGAAGCAATGTCTATTCAAACATGGACAAATAATTTTACCTGCCATTGAAATATAATCACCTTTATAAGGGCACATGGTAGCTTTTTAGAAGCAAAGTGAATAACTACATGCATTTAAGGCAAGAATAAGAACACAGGGTATTCAGTTGAAACTTCCAGGTGAATTTTGGTAAACAAGCTAATACCAGCTTTAACATTTGACTAGGATATCAGAACAACTGACAATTGATATGAAAAGTGTTGCGAAGTGAAAAGGATTCTCTGATCAAGGAACATCCGTGGTTCTGCCAGACCATGGATGTTCCTGGACTAGAGAATTCTGGTCTTGGGAAGTGCAACCTTTACTAAGAAAGCTCACACAAAAGCTAGCCAAAGTTCAACTACAAGCTCATCTAATAGAAGTATTCTAGACCTGGCACAAACTGGATTCTGGCCATGACCTGATGCCACGTTAGTGACACTGATGGATGATCTCCTACTATCAATAGATAGAGGGCTGATATCCCATCTTATCCTCCTAGACTTTTCTGAAGCAGCCAATGCTGTTGACAATGAGATACAGGCAGGGGTCCAAGATACCATGCTAAAATGATGCGAGTTCTTCTTGAAGTGATGCATCCGGTGAGTAATGATAGGAAACTGCACGTCCACTAGTAGACTCCTCCCTTGTGGAGTTCCACAGTGATAAAATCTCCCTGGTTCTATTCAACATCTACATGCAGCCTGTAGGTGAATTAGTCAGACAACACAGACTTGAATGCCATCAATAAACAGGACATACTGTTCTACTTGTCCTCCATGACAAATGACTGTACTACTATCAAGGTGGCCCATTGTTTGTATAAGGCCTTGATGAACAGGAACTTAATTAAGTCAGAGATTATGGAGATAGGGAAGTACTCTGAGTTTGCAGCCATCCTGAAGTCTCTTGTGGTTGAGGGCTTACATCTGCAATAGATCCCAGTCTCTCTCTCAGGAATGCTCTTGGGTTCTTCACTGATGTCCAGCTCTCTCATGAAAGAATCCAGGAGTACGCTTTTATTATCTTCGGCTGGCTAAGAGACTCCATCCCACCCTGACAGATAATTACCTGAGTTCAGTTATATCCACCTTTGTCACCTATAACCTGGATTAGATCAGGCTGAATCCTTCAGCCCTTGAGAAACTCCAACTACTACAGACCACTACAGTGTACCTCTTTACAAACTGTGGTTACTGCAAACAAAATTGAATGTCTTCACTCCTTGGCTTCCCCATTGTCACAATTTATATTCAAGTCCTGTTCCTGATCTTCAAGGCATTCAGTGACCTCAGTCCAGCACACCCAAAAGATCTGAAGGTCCTGTATATTTTCTGGGGTATATTTTTTTAAAAGGTGCTCTAATATGTTTCCAGGGGGGAGCCTCCACCCGACTCCCCTCAGTGGCATTTAGCACATACTTGCTTGCCCTCTGCCTTGCCTGGCAATGGTTACAAAGAACAACTATCTTCATGCGCGGTGCAGGGAGAGAGAAAGCCTGCAGCACCGGTGAGATTTAAAGAAAGAACAGGTGCAAAACCAAAGTCAAATCATTTTTAAACCTTAAAATTGATTTGGTCTGGGGTGTTGGAACAATTTTTAGAATGGAACTCCTGAGAGCCATGGAACTAAACTGGAAACCTGTATATGATGGAAACCACTTCAGACCAGGGGATGCAGCAGTACCCTCAGCTCCAATACCCCTGGATTTGGTTTAAGTTTGAATGGCTCAGAATTTATGATTTTATCATGTTAACTTGCCCATCAGTAACAAATTCACTGAGGTGTGGCATGTGGATTTTTGTATGTGTGTGTGTGTGAGTGTGTGTGTGTGTGTTGCTGAAGCAAGAACTGTGGAAGTGAATAATGAGGCACAAAACAGACAAATCCCCACTGGATACTTGCCCAGTTCCCTAAGGACATGATTACAGAAGGAAACCACCACCACACAGAACTGGCGTCTTTCTTAGAATTTCAGTGGCAACACAAGGACTGGATACATATGAACACTGAACTACCTACTACCAACTTTCTGCGTCATGTTGCAACCTCTTAGTGGGTTGGTAATTTGGGAAATGTGCATGGTGATTGAGAGAGGAGAAAAAAGTCATGACTGCTTTTTTGTTTTACCAAGATCAGACTAACACGGCTGCCTCTCTGTGACTATTCAAATTGTAGAGATGTCAATCCTGCAACTCTCCTGAGCACTAAGGTTCCAATTCTGCTCTGAGAACCACATGGAGAGGCCGCAGCACCTGAGTGGCTCTGCTCAAATTAATACACAAGTGAGAAGATCTTGATAAAGCATTAGTCACTAATATATGTTAATTGAAACTTCCACCTATTTTTCAGTGTCAGTTTAACATTTAAAGAGTAAGCTCCAGGATGAGAGAGAGAGAATTGATATCACTAACTATGTACTAACAAATATTTTATTTCCAGTATAACAACATGCATATGAGAGAGAGAGAGAGAGAGAGAGAGAGAGAGAGAATTGCCAAGCTCCATTAGGAGTTTAGGGAAAGAGATCAGATGTATAAAATGGTTCAACACTACAGAGTTGTTTTGATGGATGCATCTTTTTTCCACCCAGATGCCCTTAGAATGAAGATATTTTGATTTCAACTGTTTATCCTGGCTAAATAGTCCAGACGTGATTTGGAAACAGGGCACAGCTAAGTATCCCTCTCCCACTATCCATCAGCCAAGGAATTAATCGAATAGTTAATAGAGACAATCTGTGCAGTTATCATTCATCTATCTGCAGTGTAAAAGGGGTAAAAAAGTCATCTGTGGTCTTAGTCAGGCATGCACAGTTCTCTAAGACTACAGGATAAACAGAAGGGATGAGACAATTATCTTTTCTTCCTGTATCAAGTCATTGAGAAGATTCTTTTTAAAGACTGAAACACATCCCAAGAACAATACATGATAAATGTGTGCTGTTATTTTGCTGAATATCTGATTGTAAAGTATTTAAGAATAACTTCAAAATGAGAGGAGCTTAGCACAGCTTCTAACTGATTGCCAACATCCTGCCAGACCCTGGATGTTGCCAGACCAGAAAATTCAGATCTTGGGAGGTGCAACCTGTACTGAGCAAGCTCACACAAAAGCTAAGAACATAAGAACGGCCATACTGGGTCAGATCAAAGGTCCATCTAGCCCAGTATCCTGTCTGCCGACAGTGTCCAATACCAGATGCCCCAGAGGGAGGGATCACAACAGGTAATCCTCACATGATCCCTTCCCTATCACCCACCTCAGAGAAACAGAAGCTAGGGATACCATTCGTACCCATCCTGGCTCAAAGCCATCGATGGACCTAACCTTCATGAATCTATCTTGCTCTTTTTTGAACCCTGTTAAAGTTCTAGCCTTCACTGCATCCTCTGGCAAGGAGTTCCACAGGCTGACTGTGTGCTGAGTGAAGAAAAATTTCCTTTTGTTTGTTTTAAACCTGCTGCCTATTAATTTCATTTGGTAACCCCTAATTCTTTTATTGTGGGAATAAGTAAATAACTTTTCCTTATTCACTTTTTCCATAACAGTCATGATTTTATAGACCTCTATGTTATGCCTCCCCCTTATTCTCCTCTTTTCTAAACTGAAAAGTCCAAGTCTTTTTAATCTCTCTTTATATGAGGCCTGTCCCAAACCCTTAATCATTTTTGTTGCCCTTTTCTGAACCTTTTCCAATGCCAATATATATTTTTTGCGATGAGGCTACCACATCTGTTCACAGTATTCAAAATGTGCACGTACCATGGTTTTATATAGAGGCAATAAGATATTTTCTGTCTTATTCTGTATCCCTTTTTTAATGACTCCTAACATTCTATTTGTTTTCTTGACTGTATGTCTACACCACAGAGTTTTTTTTTGAAAAATGGCCATTTTTTGAAAAAACTTCAATTACGTCTACACTAGCCCAAACTCGGGAGCAGACAGAACTGAAGCGGGCTCCAGCAGGGGAAAGGAAAGATAAGGAGCACCGTGAAGCTTGGGAGGTTGGATGGGGGTCCTCGCATGGCTTGGAGGATAGGGCGTTCGCTTGAGAAGTGGTGAGTTAGGGTTAGGGTTAGGGTTAGGGTTAGACGAACAGAACTGGAGGCAGCTCAGGCCTGGGGATGGGCAAAAAAATTGAAAAAACTGAGGGTTTTTTCCAACATTGGTAAACCTCTTTCTATGAGGAAGAAGCTTTCTTCTGAAAGAGCTCTTTTGGAAAAAGGCGTGTGTGGACGGGGAAGAGGGAGTTCTTTCGCAAGAAGAGGAAAGAGGAAAAAGCCATTCTGCCCATAGTAATCACAGCTTACATGCAAGATAGGGTCCATTTAGTCTGGATGCTATCTTTCAAAAAAGCAGATCACTTTTTCAAGGCGCTTTGGCAGTGTGGACACTCTTTTTCGGAAGAAGTTTTTTCGGAAGATCTCTTCTGGAAAAGCTTCTTTCAAAAGAAGCTTGTAGTCTAGACATAGCCTGAGTAGATATTTTTGGAGAACTATCCACAATGACTCCAAGATCTTTCTCTTGAGAAGTTGTAACCAAATTTCCAATTTCTCATTTTGCACATTGAAAAACCTTGTGCTATCATTTAGGTGAGCTCCAGTAGGCATGCATAGTTAGAGGGCACTTCAGAAAAAAAAAGTGTCACAAGTTTTGTTTGGAGATTCATTTAGACATCAATTGTGCATGCTTATCAATGTACAGTACTTTAATTTTCAGTTGAATTAGTTCCCATGTTTTATGGGAGCAAAGATTCTGCAGCAAGTACAAACCATTGAAAAATCTTGCTCTTGATCCTGCTGGCCATTATGACAAAGGTAACATGGACTAATAAATGGAAATAGTTTAAGACAATTATCTAGATTCTAGAGGAAGTGAGTTCCACAATTTACCACTTAGGTCAGAACCTTAGGTGGATCTCAAGGACTGGACATTTATATTTACAGTAAAACCATCCGCTGTTTAATGAGGAAAGATTTATTTTTAAGAAGGGATATAAATCCTCGGGTGTCAGGTCATTAACTAACCACTAACTAGTGGGTGCTTAGAAGATATTCTTTTATGGGCAGTTATTTCACAATTCTTTTTTTTTTAAATCTGAGATGGTTAGCTGAAGGATATTGGACTAAATGGACCGACCACTGGGATTGCCCTGTATGGTCATTCTTACATTCACAAGAGACCAAAGACTGACTGTCTAATCTAGGAATGTAATAGTGTAGTCAATTAACTGATTAACCGATAAGCAAAATCTTATAGGTTAATACTATAGGCTACATGCATTTCTCTCTCCCCTCTCCCCCCTCCCCCCCCCCCCAACCAGTACATTTTTTAGCAAGGCTGGTCAGCAGCAGTTCTGGCTGTGTCTGGGATTCATCTCCACTGTGGCTCTGCATTTAAAGTGTATTAGGAGCCAGGGGGCAGGCAGCCCAGCTCAGTTCCAGTTTGTGCCGGGTCTGGGAACTCCAACCCCGACCCCAGACAGGGGCTGCTGCCACCCTGCATTGCTGCCTATTTATGAGAAGAAGCAGCACAAGGTGACAAGCAGCTGGTCCACAAGAGGAGCTGGTTTTAAATTGGCTCCCCTCATAGACTAGCTCCCACCTGGAACCCCGCACTGCTGCCAGCCCCACCCCCAAGGACTATAGAATAGTTGACTAACTGATAAGAAGTCATGAGGTTACTCGACTATTCAATTAACCGATATTTAACATCCCTAGTCTGAACAGCTCTATAGTGCCTCAATTTTACCTTTCCAGATCAGCACAGAGGGAATAACCTCATACTGCCGCTGCCTTGATTCAGTCACTACTGGAAGTAATCTCCCATTTATTCCAAACACCAAATCCACTTTTTAAAAAAATGAAGACAGCAAAATCTCAGCTTTAGCTGTATAAGCGTATTTGTGAACTCATGGTTCACCATTGTCTGTAACGAAGAAGCCAACTACCAAATTCACTCATATTTCATTAAGAAAACAAAACAATGGTCAACTTGTATTTTTTTAGTAGGTTACTGTACATTATTTACTCTGAATGCATATTTAATACTGTAATTAACACTTACATTGATTGGAAACCCCAATTAGAGGGAAGTGTTCAAAATGTCCTTTCCACACAGTGGTTTTAAAAGCTTTCATAACTGCACAATACAAATACTGGAATGCCCAGTACCTACAGATATTAGCAGAAATCATTTACTCACTATAGTGCCTCATTATTCCCAGTCAATGCTTTTTTAAAGATTGGTTCCTTCTACAAACATCCACCAGGTCAGCATTCCTTGTGTGAGAGAATGCTGCACAAAAGTGCCACCCTTCCAGACACACTTAATGAAGCTAGTTAAATTGGTGCCACCCACAAGGTGAATGTCAGTTGTACTGATAAGAAGCTTTGCTGAAAAAAATATTTCACACCAGTACAAAGGCTCCTATACCAGTACTTGGCCGCTGCACTGATTTCATTAACTCCATTTTTAAGAGATAGTCAAATCACTGCAAAACTGTATATACAAGGCCTAACTCATGCTGTATACCTAGTCTACTTCATCATAGTTACGGGTAGGCACAGTGTCTACAATATAAGTTAGTATCATGGTAGGTTAAAAAATGTAGACTGATTAATCTGCTATGGTGGTGGATGCCCTGGTTTTGCTTTGTAGCAAACAGGTCCTATGTGGCATGCAGACAGGTGTTTAAAGTAGCCATTAGACTGAACAGGGGTATCTCCATGTAGAACAGCAATACCTAATCTGTCAGGATGTTTTATTTAAGTTTTTACTTGTAGCTGTCAGTTCAGTGTCAGTCAAATGAAAAAACAAAACAAAACCTTGCTGTGCTAAACCTTAGAATCATAGATCTATTTGAGTTTTGACAGATGCTTATTATGATAACAGATTATTATGATAAGGTCAGTTGAGATATTTGCTGTCTGAATCTTACATTTCAACCAGTCTTTATCAACTGTGCAGAGACATATTTTATCAACCTTGGATAATCCAATATCAATTAAGAAATTTATTTTTATAGAGGCAACTGATCAACTCAAAAAACAAATATAGTTAGACAAGATGGGTGAGAAGATCTTTTGTGAGAAATAAGCTTTCCAGCTACACAAAGCCCTGCTTCAGGACTAGAAAAGGTACTCAGTGTCACAGCTAAATATATGATCTAACAGACAGAAAGAAAGAGTGCTAACTATTTATGCTAAACTGACTGTTAGATCTCGTATTTAGCCATGACATTCTCAGGCCAACTCTATGCTAGACTGGAAGGTCAGCTGACAGTATGCAACATCAGCCACATAAATAATGTAGTTAGAGTCAATGTATCTTAAGCTAAGCTTGGTGCCATCTCTACAGCGGGAGATCAATGAGAGCAAATACTTCTATCAACTTCCCTTACTTCTTGCGAATGAAGGAATAACAGAGCTGACCTCAGCGTTCAATTTAGCAAGTCCTTACTAGACCCGCTAAATTGAACTCCAGAGATAGTTCTTCAGTGCGGTAAGTATAAACATGGCCTTAGTCTCTCTGACCAGCAGAAATTGGTCCAATAAAATACCACCTCACAGGATTTGTGTGTCTCTAATATCCTGGGACCAACATGGCTGCATAAACACTGCATAGTGATATTTCTTACACAGTCTTGGGAGTATGATATGGTTGAGCACAGACCCTTCCAAATCAGAGTTGAGTTGCTATAATACATCCAGAGACAAAAGATGGAGCTTATTCTGGGATCAACTCTATGGCTTAGTACCCACTAGTCATACAGAATTGCAAGAAACATCATCTTGTGTAGGTGTTATCTAACAGGCACTCTGATTCAGGTGTCAGAAATATTAATATGAAGCGGTAGCATTCAAAGTTTTCTTCTATGAAAACTGAAATATGCTTGAACTGGGAATGTCTTTGTTCCGAAACTTCCTGGTACTGCAGAGTGGTTGGACAGAGAATAATGCAGAAATTACTCATTTAGTACCATGACACAGAGGATACAATAATGCAAAGTGATGGGCTAAATCATAAAACTAACACAATCATGCTTTATTTAGGACTGGGCATACATTTCTAATAAACCACTTATGGCAATGCTGCACTCTTTCAAAGTATGCTTTATTCCTTCTACTTTCCTGTATTGATTTAAAGTTATAATCAATGCAAATTAAAGGTGTTTATATGTACCTGGGAAATAAAATACAACCTTTTAATATAGATGATTGATTCTTCATTAAAATTACTGAAAGTATTTTAAAACTTTGTGTGGTTGTGGTTTTATTTTATTTTTAAAACTAATTTTAACAGCTAAAAAGAGAGTTTGGCAAGAGTGTATTTTTCCATGTATGTAGACTTTTATGTAGGGCTGGAGCACTCAAAAAGCTACTAGTCTGGGCCGCTCCTCCTCGCCCTCCCCCCCCCCCCCCAGGCCTCTGGTGTGTCTTTCTTTTTAGCTGGGGGGACATATCAGTGAGGGTTGGTTTTCTGTTTTGTTTCTCACTTGTGTCAGGGGCGCTGCCCCACAGAAAAATCAGTTGGGGGCCGCACACAAGTATTCTGCCACCTAATGTTAGGTCAGGGGTGGGGAACCTTTTTTGTAAGTGTGGATAGTGAATACTAGTCCAGTTGCCCACATGAGCTCACAGATAGGCTTTGCTGGATCATTATTAGCAGCAGTATTTGGCACTCCATCCCTAAAACAAATGGCTATGTTGTACAGAAAGCATGCAAAACAGCTTTGTGCAGGTAGCAGAGTCTATGGCTGAGAAATTGTTCACAAATTTGTAACATAAAGACATGCAATTCAAAGCTAATACAGCCCTCACTACGATACAAATCATTGAAGAGCCATTATTCTCACTGACTAACCTAGCAACTGCACAATCATACTGCAGCCTGAATAATCTTCTAAGCTTGAAAAACAGAATTCTGACTGTTAGTTTGCCTTTTCTCTTTTCGAGCTCCCAAAGACAAGCTTTCATTTACAGGGCTCACTTTCAGATACTCTTAAATGCGGTGGGCTCAGGGGAATCAATCTTTTTGCTTCCAAAGGAACTCGGAGGAGCTCCAAGACACCTGACATGCCTGGTAGAAAAGGGTAAATGTTACACATTTAAATCAAAATCTCACTGTATTTCTTCTATACACTGACCACAGAGAATAGGACCAATATATCTATTGGTGAACACTGCTAAGGGCCTATCCTGTTTCTACTGAAATCAATGGAACTCTTCCTTTGAATTCTGCAAGGCAAATATTCTGGTATTAGAAAAGTGTTTTAGCATTTCCTATTCAAAATTAACTTTGGACTTCCTTGAGGAAACTTTATATATGATGGTGTCATCAAACCTTCATGCTTCCAGAAATACAATTTCAACAGTGTTGGTCAAGAACATTGCTTTGCCAACAAGGCAAATCAGATTTTATGAAAAAAACAACAAGTGGTCTGGTAGCACTTTATAGACTAACAAAACATGTAGATGGTATCTTGAGCTTTCGTGGGCACAGCCCACTTCGAAAGCTCATACCACCATCTACATGTTTTGTTAGTCTATAAAGTGCTACCAGACCATTTTTTGTTTTTTCCTGTACAGACTAACTCGGCTACCCCCTGAAACTTCAGATTTTATGAGTACATGTTGCTACTCAAGTGTGGTCTTTTTTTGTATACCCATCACTGACATGTAAGGGAATGATGATAATCAGGGAATGATGATAATCACAAAACTTTCATGTGCCCTGATGCAATCCCTGCATTTGTTGAGAGGAGACAACAGACTAATTGGTTCTCCACCTTTTACAATTAAATGAAAGTATAATAGCACACAACTTATTCTACAAAAGAAACTAGTACAAGGTCATGACCACACCAAGAGCGTCAAGAGTGGAAAGTGAGGTACCCCCTCAGGCCTCTAATCTACATTTAAGACAGGAAGAACCAGATGCCCATAAATTACAACCTGAGAATCATCAAGTGAGCTTGTGAGAATAGGACATGACCAAGACTGAAAAGCTCACTTTGAACTCTTCTCATCTTTACATCTCCTTCTATGCTGCTGTTCTTATGCTTTGAGCAATCTGTGTGTTCCAAATGACCCCCACAACCCTGTATATTGATCTTCCACAAAACCTGATAGCTATGACAACTACAAGATTCCTACACTTCCTCAGATTCATACCTGTGCCATACTGCTATACTGACAGGGGACCTTCTGCTATACAGAAAAGGAACTATTGCCTATCAAATTCCTCTTGCATGGCCAGCCACATGGTACCCTGTGGTGGAAGGGCAGGAAAATTCAGTAATACTGACTACTTAAAAATATCTGAATTGTCCCATCATTGGAGTTTGCTAGAGCCCTAGTCATATCACTCTATGGAAATAAATGGAGTTTATTTTAGCTGTCAGAACTGTATGAAAATGTTATCTTAAGACAGAAGTTATAAAGACACATGTGGTTATAAGTATTTCTTTACATACAACACAACATTCAAGATTTATATTACTTCCATAGTGCAAAGAGAAACTAGTGCTGTCAATCACTTATTAGACTAAAACCTTCCTGTATTAGATGGAAAAATGAGTGTTCTGCATGGATACAAAATCTTTGGTTGCTTGAATGTATCCATGGAAACATCCAAGTATCAAAAATTCTAATATGTATACACAAGGTTATTTATTTTACATTTTACTTCAACAAAAACATAAATGGTATTGAAAGTATTAGAAAGTCACCTCATTACCTTGGTGATTACCCTTTGACCGTAGAAGATTATTAGACACAATAAAAATAAATAACCTTCCACATTGCATGTTTCCTTCATAGAAAGCCCTTCCAAAACAGCCATCAACGGTGTCACTGTCTGACAGTAGTTTTAACCATCCTGTGCCTCTTTGTACCCTAAGGGTGCATCTAGACTGGCAAGATTTTGCGCAAAAGCAGGTGCTTTTGCGCAAAAACTTGCCAGCTGTCTACACTGGCCGCTTGAATTGCGCAAGAGCACTGACGTTCTAATGTAAGAATTCAGTGCTTCTTGCGCAAACACTTTGACGCTCCCGCTCAGAGATAAGCCCTCTTGCACAAGAATACTTGCGCAAGAGGGCCAGTGTAGACAGGCACCTTAATTTTTCGCGCAAGAAAGCCCGATGGCTAAAATGGCCATCGGAGCTTTCTTGCGCAAAAGCGCATCTATACTAGGCACAGGTGCTTTAGTGCAAAAGCATCCATGCCAATCCAGATGCTCTTTTGCGGAAATACTTTTAACGGAAAAACTTTTCCGTTAAAAGTATTTCCGCAAAATCATGCCAGTCTAGATGCAGCCTAAGAGTGCATCTACACTGCACCATTATTTCCAGATAACTAGCATTATTTTGAAATAATGTGAGCATCTACGCGGTCGTTCTGTTATTTCAAAATAATTTTGAAATACCAGATGGCTTATTCCGAAATCTGTAAACCTCATTCTACGAGGAATAATGCCTATTCCAAAATAGCTACTTCGAAATAAGGCATGTGCAGATGCTCCATTGCTGCTATTTTTAAACAGAATGGCCCTGGTGAGGGACTAAGTTATTCCTCCCCAGTGCCTCCCAGGGCTCTAAATTGAGATAGAACATCTACATTAGGAAGCCTGCATCGAACTAATTTTGAGGCTTCCCTGCAGTGTAGATGTGCTATTTCGAAATAAGCTATTTCAGAATAAGTATTCCAGAATAGCTTATTTCAAAATTAGTGTGCAGTGTAGATGTACCCTTAGATAGAAACTTGGCCATTCAGGATGTTGGACTTTTCTGTGTATGTATTTTTACTATTAAGTGCTGCACGCACATCAGCAATGAAGGTAACTTAACATTACTTACAGGTACTGTCCTATTAAAACCCATGCCCTTGCCAGCTCTTTAAATAGCTCCCTGATAACTTTTGCCGCAGCTCAGCCAGCTCTTGCTGGAGCTGTGCACCTGCTTACTTTCACCTCTACATGTACCTCCAATGGTAATAAACAACATAGCTGATATTAACATGGTCAGACATGCAGTACCAAGTCCCTAGCTTCTGACTGCTAGAAACTGGGAGAAGATGACAGAGCATGGATCAGTCAATAATTGCCCTGTTCTGTTCATTCCCTCTGAAACACCTGGGCTGTGTCTACATTGGCACCCTTTTCCGGAAAAGGGATGTAATGAGACACTTCGGAATTGCAAATGCCGCAGGGATTTAAATATCCCCCACTGCATTTGCATGAACGTGGCTGCCGCTTTTTTACAGCTCGGGGATTTGCCGAAGAAAGCACCAGTCTAGACGGGATCTTTCAGAAAATAAAGCCTTTTCCGAAAGGTCCCTTATTCCTCTTAAAATCAGGAATAAGGGACCTTTCGGAAAAGGCTTTATTTTCCGAAAGATCCCGTCTAGACTGGCGCTTTTCTCCAGCAAAGCCCCGAGCCGGAAAAAAGCGGCAGCCATGTTCATGCAAATGCAGCGGGGGATATTTAAATCCCCTGCTGCATTTGCAATTCCGACTTGTCTAATCTGTATCCCTTTTCCGTAAAAAGGGTGCAGTGTAGAAACAGCCTGGTTACTTCCAGCTCCAAACCTGATTTCTTTGAAATCTTCCTCAACAGTGAACAGTCAAAAATTACAAAAATCATTTTAAATTACAGAATGAAGCAAAGGAAAAAAGCTGATCCCAGGTTCCGTGCAGCACTGCCCCCTTTAAAATGCCACTGAGGCATTTCAAAGCTGCAGTGCTGCGTGGAGCCCAGGGTCAGCTGGGGACTCCCTAGCTGACCCAGGCTCCATGCGGCATTTCCGGAAACCCGGAGTCAACTAGGGAGTCTCCAGCTGATCCCAAGCTCCATGCTGCATTTCCACAGAACCTGGGATCAGCTGGGGCTCTTGTACTTTTCAAAGGAGGAATGCGGAAGTGCCTATCGACTAGTCGAGTAGTTGATGGAAATTCCATCAATTACTTAACTAGTAAATTAATCTATATTTAACATCCTTAATTCAGACTGTGCAGTAGGGCTGTCAAGTGTTTAATTGCATAAACCCTAACACCATTTCCCTACCCCTCTAAGCCCCCCTACAGTGCTTGTTCCCCTCCTTCCATCCTCACTCACTTTCACTGGGCTGTGGGGAAGGGAGTTAGGCTGCAAGCTCTGGGCTGTGGAGTGAAGCCAAGGGGTTTGGAATGCAGGAGGGGAGGCTCCACGCTGAGCTTGAGGCAGAAGGTTGAGGTAAATGAGGGGGTCTGGACTTGGGGAGGGAGCACCATCTGGGCAGCAACCAGCATGTCTGGCTCCTAGGATTGTGGGCATCCAGGGGGCTTTGCATGTTGCCCTTGCCTGCAGTCATCACCCCTGCAGCACCCACTGGCTACAGTTCCTGGCCAATAGGAAGCTACAGAATCAGTGCTCAGGGTGAGGATAGGGCATAGAGCTGCCTGGCACCCCCTGTGCCTATGAACCAGAGGGACATGCCACTCACTGTTAGGAGCCACATGGAGTTAGGGCGAGTAGGGAGCCTACCTGGGCTTTTAGCAGCCTATTAAAATCTCCCAGATTAGTTTCAGCAGTCTTGGGGAAACCAGTCCAATTGCCAGAGACTCTCAACCATTCTGGGAAGGTTGGCAACTCTGGGAAGGTTGGAACTCTATTGGGCACTAGTGCCAGAAAATTGCAGGCATTACCTGGAAAACAATGCGTGAAAACCTGGCGCCATCAAAATTAATGACAACGATCCCATTGAATTCAGTAGGATCAGGCTTTTACCCAATGTCTTGTGTGCAATCAGGTAGAATTACTGAAAAATTTCCCTTTTGTCACTCCAATTTTGAGATATTTGAAATTCTGTTCCTTCTATCTCTTTTGTGAAAACTGACCAAGTTACGGGACTTTTTTAGTAACTGAAAGAAGCATCAGAAGCTAAGATGTCTTCAGGTTGAAATTGTGTTAGTCCTCTATGTGTTAGCCCTCTATGAAATTGTGTTACCCCTCTATACAATACAAGCTGTACTTACCACTCAAGTCCCACTCTGGATGGGCCTCTGTATTTTATGTAATTCAAATGCCTAATATTTCAAAGTAAAGCTAGAGTGAAATTTTGCCCCATTTAACTCACTTTAAGTTTTGCCATTGTTTTCAAAGGAACCAGGATTTCACCCATTTAAAATAATTCTGTGCTCATACTATTTTAAGCCTCAGGAATATCCCACTCCACAGTTCTCCATCTTCCAACAAGAATTAGAGCAAACTCAGAGAATATAAGTCTGACGGGTTGTATCACAGGGATCCCCCTTGAGATGGTCACCCAATGTGCTGGTCTTAGCACTGAGCCTACCTATCTGCCCCACCACTCTGTCCTGCTGAACCATAAACTCTGGTTTCCCCCAGAAAAGGCACAAAATTGGGGTAACAGCCTCAGAGCAGAGTAACACGGACACTGATAACTATTCAGCTTAGACAGGGCTCAGTTAAAGGGACTTGACAGCACCAAAGAGCCCAGCCCCAAAACCCTCAAATAAATACATCCTACTCTGTAGGAAAGTTTTACATAGAGAAAGCTCATAAAGTTCACACTCTATCAATGAAAAAGAGATATGCACAACTGTTGTTCCCTTCTCCCCCACCATAACATTTATTTACAATGGGTTTGATAATACAAGTAATTTTATTAAGTATAAAAAGTATGATTTAAGTGGTTGCAAGTGATGACAGACAGCTTAAAGTAAGTTGCTAAGCTAAAATAAACAAAATATGCCAGCTAAGCCTAATACAGTAAGAGACGTTGTTATAAATCATAATTTCTCATCCTAGTCCTTATGTAAGGTAAAATTCTTCAGGACAGAGCAGATCTTTTTTCAGACATGGGTCCAGATGCTTCTCCCCATTACAGTTCTTTGTTTCCAAGTCTCTTCGTGTGTCCTCTTGTGATATGGAGAAGTCTATGAAACCAGCTGAACACTATCATTGTTTGCCTCCCATCCCTTAAATAGAATTTCCCCACATTGGGAACTCTATCTTTGATTCTTCCTTTGTCCCCCTGTAGATGAGTATAAAATTCAAGATTGATTCCAGCTTCAGGTGGCATGGTCACCTGTCTTTGTAAGACTAACCACAATTCAAGCTTACTGGAAAAAACAAGACTATTGTCAGATCATTGCCTTGAGCACCAGGCCATTAAGTTCCTTCCGTACCTCTAATGACTTTCTAGAAGACCTAGATTAATAAACAGGTTTACATTTCATATTTCCAACGTCACATACAAGAATGATACATGCACACAAATAGAACAATCATGGTATGACAAGTTCTTGATTGATAGGTTACTAGCCCTATTTTGCATAAAACATATTTAAGTTATCCACATTCATATTCAAAAACATATTTTCATAAAAATATGGGGGCATAGTGTCAGAATAAGGTTTTATTGTTCTGATCTCTCAAAAAAGCGAAATAGCAGAAATGCTCCACCTCTTTGCATATGTCTACACTGCAGCTAGAAGGGTGTTTCCCAGGGCAAGTAGACAGACATGCTAGCTTTGCTCAAACTTTCATGCTAAAAACAGGAGTATAGTTGGGGTTAGCAACTTGAGTACAAATGCGTCCAGACCCCCTATGTACTTACTCAGGCAGCTGGCCCAAGCTGCTGCCCAAGATGCCTCGACTACACTGCTATTTTTAGCTTGCTAGCTTGAGCAGAGGTTATGCATGCCTGTCTACCGTGCTGGAGTTTCTACGGAAATAAAGAAACCTACAGTCCTTTTTTATATCATAAAGGCACCGATTAGGCAATAGAATCCTATATGGCCCTTTGCTGGCCACTTTGATAGTGACTTACACACACAAAGCATTACAAGGTAAATAGACTGTCACATGCTTTCCCTTGCATATTTATTATACAATAACAATGATTGATTGTGAAATGTACCTACATTTAGAGTGTGACAAAAATTTGTATTACAATTGGAAACATGCTCAATTTTTTAAAAGAGGAAAAAGTATAGATTTTCTCCAAATATCAATATTTATTCTACCCAACACAGAAAAAAAAATCAGACGTCTGAGCAGTCAGATCATAGCACTTGAGAATACCCTTCAGAGACTACATAGTTCTAACACAAATTAGGCAGATACAAAAATAAAAACCAAGAGGATGCGAAAAAAACCCACGAGATATTTGAATTTGTTTTAATGACAGATTGTACTGGGGAAAGGGTTGACAATTAATACAGGGTAGATTCAGAATACATAAAAAAATCAGACAGTCTCTTCTTCTATGTATTTTGACAGCATTTCAGCTAGTGCAGTTATTTTTCTTGCTGAAGAAGGCATTGAATATTTTATGTTGTTTACCTTGAATATGGTTACTTAGGTTTCGAGTAGGTTTTTTTTAAAAGAAAATAAAATCAACACTGCCTTACAAGAAAGTTCAGTGAAATTCTGAAGTAGGAAATACTAATGTAGGTCCCAATCAAATGTCTAATGAAGTCTGACAGACAGACTTCATTGACTTCAGTGGGTATGCAATCAGACCCCACTCCTTGCTCAGTGAACCAGAGAGCCTTTTCCCATATCCTGATGTGGAGGGAGACATAATTTGGAAGCTCATTTTCTAAGAGCATAATGGTTGTGACCATGCACTGGAAAAAAATAAAAAAAATACCTCTGCTTTCTGCCCCATAGAACATCTATAGAGAGCCAACCATAATGGACCGGATCAAAAGGACATCAGAGCCAATGGAAATACTAATATTAACTTTAATGGGATCATGCCCACTCTCTGTGACACATTTTCATATCTGGAAAGAAGATTTAAAATGCCAAATGTGAAGTAGGAAAACCCATTTACAGACGTGCAGCAATCTATTTGGCAAGTAGTGATTTCCTGATTCATACTATACTACACAGGTAATCCACTTTGGCCTCCTGATCTGACATCATGATGAATTGGGAAACCAGACTAATCAGCTGATGTCACTCTCCGACAGCTTAAAGGAGGAAATGAAGGACTCAGATAAAAATCTAGGTGTCAACAATGGCAAATACACTGTAGTTCCTTACCCTCATATTTACAATTTTTAAACACACACACACACACACACCCTCCCTTTCTGGCATTCATATTGAAGACATTGTTTTTAAAGAGCACTCAAGGGATAAATGTTAGCAAACATGTCAATTATTATTACTGCATAAGTCCCACCATTTTGATGAACTAAGAGATGCAAAAACATGTTAGGGCCAGGGCATAATCAGCAGGCGGTGCCTTCTTGCAATAGCAGGTGAAACCCAGTCCTTACCAGATCCAGGTGAATGGGCGGTATTAGAAAGCCCTCTTTTATACTTTTTGTGAACATCGGTGCAAGAATAGTTTTGTTCATAAGAACATTGCAGATAGGGAAAATGATACATACACAGTCACACCACTGAGGTACCTCCTTGCATCTGGAGATCAGCTCACATTTGATCTGGCTGCTCCTCCGCTGGTTTGTCTCCGCTTAGACTCTCACAAGACTCAGGGTGTTCTTTCTTTGTGACTCACCTCCCATGACTCAGATAACTACAGCCCTCCCCTTCTGGTGTAACCAATCCCTTTGGACCAACGGTCTCAGGCAGTCTTCAGATCCACTGCTAAGTCTGTGCACCTTTCCCAGGTCCCCCTACTAGCTGCTAAGTCCACCCACAACACTGGGTTGCAGCCCAGGGATTTCATGCCAAGCAATCACGGTATGTTCGAGCTCCAATCTTGTTTGCTGTTCCCTTGATTATTTCTCCCCCCCCTCCATATTTTGTGTGTCTCCCCTTCCCCCCTCCCAGGCTACCACTGGAGTTTTCTGTACTCCTTGTGGCTATCACACACCATTCCAGGTTCTTGCCAGGTTTTAGGGTTTGCTCTCCTAGCTAATTCCCCTCCTCTCTACCAGTTGTGGTTGTTGGGAGATAACAGGCCTACGCCCACTCATCTGAGGGGGAATGGCCAACAAACCCAGCACACAAGTAAAAGCTGGGGACAGTAAGTGAAAAAACAGATAGGATTGAAGGACAATGAGAAAAAAAATCAGGGGAAGGGAAGGCTGAACAAAGAACTCCCACCAGTACCCCCTCACTAGGAAGTGACTACAGAGCTTCTCCTTGCAACCTACCTCCAACCATCAATTTCCTGTTCTTATAAACCTAGACCAGCACTTCCCCCAGCTGGACTTCATCAGCTATGAGGTCTTAATTCTGTCTCTTCTCCAGGTGCAGCCTGTCTGGTTATTTGGTCTATTTTAACTCTTCTGGCCTTTTTTAGGATGGAAACCCCTCACATACACTGTGTCCATACACAAACATTCATGCAAATGGGATACTGCACAAATGCTTATACAACTATTTTGGAAGTGAGCCAGTCAGGGAGCAGAAAAAATATTATATTATTATAAGGTGGCAAACCAAGAGCATAAACCCATAGGGCCTATGTGTCTCATAAGTGCTATTTTGATTTTATTCGAACAACACCATCCACTCCCCTCCACAGTGGAAATAATTTCCCAGCCCCTTTATCTCACCTTGCCTATATGTGATCCATTCAGTTTTTAATTACCTTTAAAGTTATTGGATAAAAATCATCCCTAGTGCAACTCACAGAAGTTACACAGGGGTGAACATGGCTCCTTAATTATACATTTCAAGCTAAAGTGGACGAAAAGCAAACATGACTAATAATACAAAAACTGGTTTAGCCCAAGTAACATAACTGTTGGGAAATAATAGAAAAGTTTAATAGTCTTTAAAGCTTCAATTGTCCTTGTTTATACAACATTTGTATGTTCACTTTCATTCATATTCAAGCACTCTGGTTTTACTGTAGTGAATTCTTGTGAAAATTAAATGCTCAAAACATATGAAAGTAAAATGTTAATTTGCAATCTGTATGTTCATTTAATTAGACAGATTATCCAGAAAGTTCCCAGATTTGGACATCTATAATAACAAATAAACATATATCTCAACATTTGAGTATGGAATATTCTCAATGAACTGTTTGTGAACTATTCAAATACAGAAAAAATGTGAATGAGGAATAACTCGAAAGTTTTGCGATCTGCTCAAAAATAGAACAGTGAAGTATTAGACTAAAGTTATTAATTAAAAATATTTAATTTAGCTGTACTAGTTATCAGTACGTCTTAACACTATCCCAAAGATCTAGAACATATTTCAAGTCTGTGTTGATAGGGAGAAAGGAGTTTACATAAAATATATCATTGACTTCTGAACTCAAAGAGTTCTGAAACAGTTAATCAGACACAGAAACTTGCCTTGATCTGGGAGGTGAAATTTTATTCATATTCTTTTGTAAACAAGTTAACAATGAGTTGCCAATGCATTTTCATTCTATACAAATCACCTTAGCAACACCTCCTACAAGACAGCTTGAACTTTCTTTTCAGAGTGAACAGTCACGTGGAGATTTGCAAAGCTTCCAAGACAAAAAATATCTATGATAAAAATATCACAAAGTTTTGCATTTTGCTACTGAGGCTTTAAGAGCCATAAAAGGCACAATCATTTAAGAAGCAACTGTTTGCTTTCAGTGGAAAGCAGAATTCCATTCCTATTGTGAGAATAACCTCAGCATCATGTATTATTTCTGTGCAGAATTTGAATTATGCATTAATAGTTTGCTTGGGTGCTGTCGTTCCAGGCCCTAAGCTCACCACATGGTGATGTTCAAACTGTTAACTGGACAAAGGTTCTCCATCTTCTCTTTTGAGAAGAACAGTGGCAGTGAAAAATGAACCATCCTTTTACCGATTCTCTTTTTGCAGCTGCTGCGAGTATCTTCCTAGAAGCCTGCTCTGCTGAACTGTCATCTGAAGAAGAGCCATGTCCTTTCAAACTCTGTCAGAGAGGGCTGACTCAAAAGAACAGTGTGTGGGATGGTGAGGTACATTAGCTATAATGGAGTTACAGAGCTCTAAAGTTCAGAAGGAGTGACAGATAAAATAGTAAGTAAGGAGAGGAAAGAAAAAGGAAAGGAAAAGAGTGATATAGTTGAGTTGTTACCAAATTTAAAGGAGCTTGGAAAGTTTCCTTTTCTTCCAGCTTCATTTCTTCCCTTTCTTTTCTCCTTTTTATACTTTTCAAGAGTTAATACTAGCATCTACCTAATGAGACATTAGATATTTGCTGATTTCCCCTTGAAATTAGAGCTGGGTGAACATTTCAGTCAAATGGTAAATTTGCCAGAAAAAAAAACATAGTTTCAGAGCAACTGAAACTTTGCCATTTGGATAATCATTTCAGACAGATTTCTTTTTTAAATGGAGTGCAGGGAATCAAAGCCCACCAAGTGGTTCATTTTGATATTTTCAAAAAAATGTTTTGACTTTTCATTTGAAAACGTAACTAGAGCTGTTTAAAAGAACATTTTAAAGGGTGAGAGCACTCAAAAATGTAACAAACCAAAAACTCCAAAAAATGTGTTTTGGGTCAAATGCCCAAAAACTTAACAAAAGTAAAACCAAAATGTTGTTTTGATTAAAAACAAAAACTGATTTATTGTCTTTTCTGTTACAGCCACTAAACCAAAAACACCAATTATTTTATCTTGCATTACTTGAAGTCCAATATGCAAATGGAAAAGAAGAAACCCTAATGGTTCCTTTTACTAAAAACACCAAAAAACTATTCTGTATTCCTTTGGGCACACCAAAGTACTTCTCTGAATCTGATGTAACTCATTTACCAATATTTTCAGGTTAATCAGTTTTTAACAGACACTAGACTCCTGTCACAGTTCTTTCACAAAGTAGACATTCAGTCCAATTGAGAAAATGAATGGGTCTCAACTTGTGGACCAATCAGCACAGAGCGGCAGACCATGTGACATCCTCAAAGCTATACAAGTAGCATTGGATGTATCCCACAATGATCAATTGGTTGAGAATCCCTGGACCAGAGCATTATAAAATCTTTAATGGAATTTGATAACTAGGGTTCAGAACTAAATGCAGATTGTGCAACAGGTTTCAACATTTACCTGTCTCTGAAAACTAAATTAATGCATCAATTGTAAACCAGAATATCTATATAAGGGTTTGTATCTAAGAGCCAGATTTTTAAAATATATTTAGGCATTTTAAAATACCCCATTATCTGCCTAGCTCGAAAGTGCCTAGCCACCTAACTCCCACTGAAATAGAGGCTTCTATGTATAGTCATTTCCCTGCAGAATTAATAATGGATTAACCTTGTCAGGATTAAGACAGAGTCTGTTACTGTGATTTTCATGGTTCCCTGTATACATCAAAGCTATCTAAGCCTGGTCATAGGGCCTGTGATGGATAGGAAGAGTCTGGCATTTTCTGAATATCCCAGCATTCAGTAACCAAAGGGTTAAATTCAGGTAGCTAGAAGATGTTGGCAGGGAGCCAGGAGAGCCAATGAGAAGAGGCTGTTGAGATTGGAATGAAAAAAACAAAACAAAACAAAACCCTGCTTGTTTTTTTTTCTTTGTGTGAGTTTAAGCCACGAGTTGGGGAAACCAGATGAATTGAATGAGGCAGAACTATCATGCCTACAAAGAATACTGGGCATGGAAATGGACTGGACCTTGAAGCACAGATCTGTGAGTAGATAGGGAATGGAATGTCTATTTAGATGCAATCAGGTTATTTTCTTTGGAGCTCTTTAGGAATTCCCTCTAGGAACTGTTCCATTTTCATCAGAAGAGATCACTCTTCCATAGTCTTAGCATTTGCCCTGATATCCATACGTCCCAGTTTTTATTTATCTGGGAGGCATGTTGGGGCAATGCCACGTCTGGTTTCCATCTTAGGGCTCTGAAACAGTGACGGTCATGTTCGGGGATGAGCCTCATCCTAATTTTGGAGCTTCTTGGCCTTAGCTCCATCATGTACTGCTCTTTGGGGATGTTGTACGCAAGACAGACCCTTCCAAAATTCACTAAGAAGGCCTCTGCATCATCTCCTACCTTGTATGATGGGTATTTGTTGGGTTGGGGAGCATTAGTTGGAGCAAGGTGGTTAGTCGGTGTAGTTGGAGTGCCCAGATTCTCAGCTTTCGCCAGCTCAAAGCGCATCTGCTTTTCCTTCTCCTCCACTTCCAAATGCTTCATTTGTAAGAAGAACTCTATCTCATTCTTAGTTAGTGGTCTGCCTGCCATAAGGACACTCTCCCAGGGACAGTGGTAGGAGAGGGGCATAGCCACCATCCTATGTCCCTGTTCCCAAAACGTTACTCTCCCCTGGCCTCACATGAACATTCTTCTGTCCCTTCTCCTCATTGTAGAAGTCTTCCCCAGAGGTGGACATCTCACCCTGATCTGAGACTGTTTTCACCTCAGTATGCCACTTAGGGAAGGTCAGTTGCTCCGGGGCTACTCTGCCCAACCGTAAATGCATGCATTGGGCTGCATCCCTGCCCGACTCTAGCCTAGCTATCTAGTTGCTCCAAAATCTAGAAAAAAAAACTAACTGTTTGGTTTGGACTCTCTGGCTTTGAAGTTTTACCCTTTTGTGTGCCTTCCTCCCCCCCCCCCCCCCCCCCCCAAGCAGCAAAAGAAAAAAACCCAAAACTTCCAAAAAGAAAAAGAAAAAAAAAGTGTAAATTTAAAATCCTGAAGTCTAGGTTCCTGATTCAAAATGATCCCACTGCTACCAACGTGTCAAGGCTGTTCCCCACTCTGGCACTCCAAGTGCAGAAGATGGGGGCCCACAAGAGACCTTAAAAATACCTTGCCTCTATAGGCTTCTGCTTAAAACTCCACAAGGACACAGATTCCCTGGCCATGGGAGGTAGCTGCCACCACCAAGTAAAACAATGGAAAAAAACCCCTTTCTTCTTGAACCCAGGAAGGAAGCAGTTAGACTTCTTCCAGAGGGGTACCTCCAAGCTCTTTTATCACAAGAGAACTTGGAGGAAAAAGATAAAACAAATTGCAATCTCTGATGGCTGGTTTCTCAGTCTTAGGCCTGCATACATAGACACAGACCTCCTATTACTTCCCAGGGTATAAGAATCAAATTATTGCATTAAAAAAGGTGATTTCATTAACAAAACAAAAAGATATACTTTATAAAACCTACTTGGATGCTAGGTGTTTTAAAACAACTGAGAAAATAACAATTTAAAAAACCACAGAGAAAATTCCATCCCTGGGATACAGGTCAAAGTATGGGATACAGTGTATGGGGGAGGCACATGGACTTAGCACAGAGAAGTTTAACCAAACAACAAAACAAAGAAAGTAACCTGATTGCGTCTAAATAGACATTCCATTTCCTATCTACTTACAGATCCCTGTTTCAAGGTCCAGTCCATTTCCATGCCCAGTATTCTTTGTAGGCATGGTAATTCTGCCTGGTTCAATTCATCATTTTCCTCCAACTCCTGGCTCAAACTCACACAAAGAAGAAAAAGCAAGCAGGGTTTCTTTCATTTCAAATCTCAACACCTTCTCCCATTGGTCCTCCTGGCTCCCTTCCAACACCTCCTAGCTACCTGAGTTTAACCCTTTGCTGAGTGCTGGGATGTTCAGAAAAGGTCAGCACTCCTATCCCTCACAGGGCCCATGGGTCCTTCCATTTGTGGTGGGAAAACAGACTGAATCATGGTTGTGACTAACTGTGTAGGAGTTATAAGGTCTCAGCACTTCTGAAAAAAAATCAGGATTCATGAATATATATAGAATTCAGAATCCAAAATTAAGGTCAGCTTTACATTTTTTCTCCTCACTCCATTGTTTAACATGGGCATGATGATAATCTTCACACATCGTAGGGGCATGAGGCAATTCTGATGTTTGTGCCATCAAGATAAATATAAAACTCCCTCCAGTAACTTCTCAGATGCAGAGGTATTTGATTAATTGCATCTTGAAAAACCTCTGTTTTTTGGGTTGGCAATAGCATGCATGGCACTTGCTGATGAGTCAGTGCTACAAGCCCTTCTCTATCCCTGATCTGTGGAAGATATCAATCGGTTATACCCCTAACTAGAACAGACTAGTTTGGTAGCTTAAGCTGCAGCAGCTCAGATCAATGGTAAGCTCCCCAGTGTGCGGGTCGAGAAGGCAACTGTCACACTTCCACACCACAAACAACTGGGCTTCACTCTCCTGAAGCAGGAGAGAAGAAAATATTTCCTTTATGCCTCAAAACACTGTTTGGGTGACACCTCAAAATGGAACACACTCTGTCTCTCTCATTCTCTCCATATTCCTTAGACCAGGGGTTCCCAAACTTTTTGACACGGGGACCAGTAAATCCATTCATGAGCTTTTGGAGGGCCGGTAACATTCATTTGCATATTTATTAAGCAAATGATAAATATGCAAATAAATTGTTTCTGGTCCTCCCAAAGCCCCCAATGCCAGCGTTAGCAAAGCTTTTGATACAGTCATCCACAATATTCTTGCCAGCAAGTTAAGGGAATATGAATTGGATAAATGGACTGTAAGATGGATTGAAAGCTGGCTAGATCAGGGTTTCCCAAACTTCTTATTTTAGTTGGAACCTGTTTTTTTTCAGTACTTTTTTTTGCAGCCCCAAAATATAAATGCATATAAAAAAAGAATGAAAAATGAAAATATTGCATCCTCTACCTAGCCTGGGCAGGGCTTGGGGGACCCGGTGCCGCATGGGCACTCCAAGAGGCGGGAGCAGGAGCAGATTGGGGGTAGGGTATCTGGCTAGGAGGGAGGATGCATGGAAGGATAGGGTTGCCGGGTGTCCAGTTTTGTACCAGACAGTCCAGTATTTGAGGGTTTTGTCCAGGAAACCACTACCCCCAACTCTGCTTCTACCACCCACCCGCCTGGATCGCCGCCGGACAGCCCCGCTACCCTTAACCCTGCTTCCGCCACCCGCCCACCCGCCCTGATCTCTGCAGGACAGCGCCGCTGCCCCCAACCCTGCTTCCCAGCAACTGGTTCCCCCCTCCACCTGCTCAGCTCTACTCCCCTCCCGGCAGCCATCAACCATGCTGAGGCCCGGTATTTTTTTCCTGCGGCCCATAGTTTGGGAAATACTGCCTTAGATCAACACTTTGCTTAGTGGTGTGATCACAATAAAGTGTTTTGCTTAGGCAGTGTTGTTGTAGCCATGTTGCCACCAGGTTAATAGACAGACAAGGGCTAACTCTACACTGGCAGTGCTGTAACTTTCCGGCTCAGGGGTGTGAAAAAATACACCCCACACCTCAAGTGCAGCAAGTTGCAGGTCTGTAAAGCAGCAGTGTGAACCAAGCTATGACACTTCCAGCGCTGTTCGCTATTCCCTCATGAAAATGGTTTACACAGAGTTCTGGGAGAGTTCTCTCCCAGGGCTTGTGATGTTGCCATACTTTGAGTTTAAAGAGTAGCCCCCACAGTGCTGCTGTACTGTAAACTCTTAAGTGTAGACAAAGGCAAGATGTGAAAGTTAACAACTTTTACTGGAGCAACCACTGTGTGCAAAAGAGGCAACCTTGTCTAAAAGGTATTTCCTCACCTACCTTGTGTCTTGGTTGTTTCTTAGTTACGGAATAAAAAATTAATTTGTAGACTCATTTTAAAATGTTAAGGCTAGCTTTGTATGTGACATGCTTTTGGGCCCATTTTGGTGATTCTCTGAAATACTTGTATGCTTTGAAAAATAGTCCTGGAGATGTTTAAACGCTGATAAAACTAATTCAATGAGGATGCCTATATTTAGATGCTGCTAAAACTAATTCTAAATATATGCATATGACCTTTGCCCCTCAGAGAAGTAATATGGCAGCATGTCAGAATATTGTACACACAGGCATGCACTGTTCTTTCAAAGCACTTTCTAACAAATCCATGTTAATTCACATTCAGGCTAGAAGTCTGGTGCTGAAAACTACTTTAAATCAATGGATGAACGTGCTTAGTGCTATAGAAGCCCAGAAACAGTGGCTTAAACAAGCAGTGTCCAGTGCTGGTCCATATCAAGCAAGGGCCTACTACAGTGTTTTTGTAGCCTTAAGCAAACAGGCAACTATCTGCTCTTAACAGCCCATAGACTAACAATTTCTATTCTGTTTAACCCTGTTGTTTTGGTAGAACAGGCACTGAACAGGTCTGTAAAAATATAGAAAAGTCCTCTTTGGCGCAAAATGCTTTTTTAATTCCCTTCCCCCGCCTTGTTGCTAATGAAGTCCTCACATTAAAACCTTATTTCGAATCAGAAAAGTTAGAGAGAGAGAGTGAGAGAGAGAGAGATCTATATTAGTGACACACAGAAAAATGGAGAAGCTAGGAAAAGAAAAAACTATTGCTTAAAGACAAGGATGGAGGCCTGCTACACAGAGTCAAATGAGTAAGAGAAAGGAGCTAGTGAGTTTAGAGGTTTTGTTCATCATAGTTTGACTCTCTGGCAAGCAGCTTGCTGTAACTTTAAGGTTGAGTAGGCGTTTAGACATTTGCTCTGCATAACCGTCTTCATAATGCAATCTGCCAGAAAATAGCTACAGCAGTTACAATATCCCTATTCTCATTTAATTAGTATTTAAGCCCCCTCCTAAAACAGGTCTTGAACAGATCAGCATTTATGAATATTAAATACATAGGACAAAGACTTACAAGTCTTTGCTGCCCTATAAAGCTTTGCCTTTTATGTAAGTCTCTTACATTTGTCAAAACTATTACTGGTTACTTCTCAGCTGGATCCTAACAGCTTCAAATAAACTTGCTTCATACTCAGAGATTGCAAACTCCAGGTTTGCATATTATGGCTGGGATATTGGTCCTCCTCTAGGAGATGAAGGGGGAAAAACATCACCCGACAGCGATTTATGACCACTATTAGATGGGCAAAACCCAAACTTCCCCCTTCCCATCTTTGACTCCCCCACTGAGGAATGCAGAAATACATCATAAATAATTAAAGCTTTTCAGAGAATCGAGGCAGGGAGAAGAAGAACAGTCTCTCGTCTCCATTGTCCTATTTGGTTAGATCATTATCAAGTATACAAAGGATACTTGTTGCCACAAAAGCTCCACTGTATTAATCTGTCATTAAAGCCATCATGTGAAAAATATCCAGATCTTAATCTTGCATTAATAAGGTGCAGAATCAGTTCTATGTGATGGAGTCTTAAATCTGTGCCAGTGGGGTGTGGAGAGTTATTGAACCCTGTATACGATGGAAACCACTTCAAGGCAGAGGGTCCGGCAGCACACTCAACACCACTAGCTATCTGTGCTGATTATAGCTTGATTCAAAATAGATACCAATTTTATTAGGAAAAAACTATTTTGGGAATTAATTTGTTCTACAAAGTGCTTAGTGCCTGGGAACTAAAAGTAAGATAGACAAGACCCAACAATACAAATGAAACTATATTTTTCCTATTTTGTCTTCTGTTTTGCTTTTTTTTTTTAAAGTTGTCCAATAAGGGAAATGCAAAAAGATTGGCGTATAAATTAGGGAACAGCACCCTAGATTCTTCCTAAAGATTAACAAATACCACCAAACAGTATGAGTAAGCTTTTGTGTGAATAACATCACAATTTATGTTTGTGACCCTTTTTAGTTTGCTGATTGCAGACATACCAAAGAGCAAGATTCTGGTCACCTAAATGATCCTCACATCCTTGCACAGATTTGCAGATAAGTGTGTGCATTCATACCAGAGCACACAATGTGCGCCAGAAACCACAGAAGTGTTGGTCCTCCCTTCAGGTGGCTGAAACGGGACAAACCATTCACACAGCTCAACAATGAATCAAACAATGATTCTTGAAATGAAAATTTAAGAGCAGTCCATAAACTGAAATGTGCTTGCATAAAGTGTTAGTTGAACAGTTGACCACAGACATGTGGAAATCACAGTATGTTCAAGGATAGTTCAAGAACAAATTGCTAGTTGCATATAATTCAACCACCTCTGATATCTTAATAGCCTTTCAGTTTTAATAATACCAGATGTTACAGTCAAAATTCACCTCCAGGCTGAGATCCAGCACAAGACCTATTTCAAACTTAAATCTCACTTAAATCCTAAGTTTAACATAGGCCTTGTGGCTGGCAGTGGGTATTTTAGGCAGGGGAAGGCAATGCCTTTCCAAACTGCCTCACCTGGCCCCACCCATGCCCCGCAGTCCCCCATGTCTCCTTGCCCAGTTTGCTGTTGCAGTGCCACAGAGGCTATTCAGGCAGGCTGGGGGCAACCTGTCCTCTGTTCAGCACTGGGGCTAGCAGCTCGGCTGTAGTGAGAGGTCTTGCTGGTCAGGGGTTTGGCCAGCAGGCATGGCCTGGGGAGGCTGGGGCAGCGCTGCCCGCTGGAGCTCTGGGGCTTTGCCATACTACCTGCTGGCTCTATGGAGCTCTGGGGCTGGAGCAGGCTGGGGTATTGCTATCCCAGGCTGGGAGCATTACCTGGGGGGGAGGGGTTGGGCAGGGGCCAGCAGCAGCCATGAGGTTGTGGAAAGGCTGGACTCTGGTGGGCATAGAAGGGGTGGGGTTAGAGGTGGCTTGCCTCCCCATCCATGGAGTCACCACCACCCATATAGTTGGCCCCAGGCTATTAGAGAGACAATGTTGAGGTAATACCTTCTATCCGATCAATTTTTGTTGGCAAAAGAGACAAGCTTTCATGCTACACCAGCGGTGGGCAATAATTTTTAAAGGGGAGGGCCACTTCAAGATTTTGGCAAGTGGTCAAGGGCCACATTTCTACCGAGGTGGTTTGGGGTCTGGAACAGAGGTTAGGTGCAGAAGGGAGCTTGAGGTAGGAGACTGAGTGCAGGACGGGGTATGGAGTCTGAGAAGGAGTGTGGCTGAAGGAGGGGGTTGTGATCTGCAGCAGAGGTGCAGAGTCCAGGAGAGGATTCTGCCCTGAGGGAAGGGTGTAGGAGAAGTTCTGGGGGGGAGTTGTGAGTTGGGGGAAAGGGGTACAGAAAGTTAGGTAGTGGCCTGGGGCAAGTAGTTGGAGGGAGAGAGGATGGGGGCGCCAGAGGCAGGCTCTGGCTGGGAGGCGCTTACCTAGGCAGCTGCCAGTCAGCAGCTCTGCAGGAACCTGAAGGCTTCAGTTGTAAGCTGCTCCATGTGGCTCTACTCTTGGCAGAGTGAAGGCATGGGATGGGAGGGAGGGAGGAGACTTCATTGGCTGCCCCTGCTCCCAGCAAAATCTCTCAGCTACTATCGGTCGCAAACTGGCCAACGGGCACTGAGCGATTTTCTGAGGGGCGGGACCGAGCACAAAGCCTCCCCAAAATAGAGCAGCCACATTTAAAGCAACTGCCACTGTGCTGTGCTTAAGGGTCTTAGCGAGGCAGCCACAGGCTGTGGCTTGGTGTGCCGCATCCGGCCCACTGGAGCCTCTTGCCCACCCCTGTGCTGCACAGAGCTCTGTCAGGTTACGTCGCCTTCAACATATTACCTCAATCACTTTGTCTTGTTAAACAGCTTGTCAGTTCTTGTACTGCAGAAAAAGTGTTGAGGGAATCAGAGTGTGTGAAGAGTCAGTTGGTTGTCAGGATTGGGAGTGATTCTAATTCTGGATGTTGGCCCAGTCGGTATGTTGCATGGATTTTTAATGATACTTTGTTCCTGCATCCATGGCTTTAGTTAGATGCACTTTCAACAATATGAAATGCATTAACAATAAGAAGTATCACATTGTGAAATATAGCTCATAAATATGTGTTTTCCAGTTTTAGCCACCCTACCAAGTCCCTTGTTGTGTATTTTTGCAATACTGCAAAACCACTGGCTTTCTTTCTGAGCAAACTGAAGGACAAGAATACTGCAAGCAAGGACTCTGCATAGTGACAGTTCAGTAATAACTCCAAGAGCTATAAGCAGGTATATAGAGTTCTCAGTCTTATGTTAATTTTCCACTTTTTGTGGGGCTATTGAAACAGTGAAAGCGCACAAAACACATACAATATGGTGTTAATTGCTAGTCATTAGCCACTGTTCCAAAATGCTGATGGCAGCATGTAGACCGTTAGGCAGGTTGTCGTGTAGAGGTGAGTAAATAATACATAGCAACTTCATTGAGTGAATTTAACCTTATTTTCTATTCATGAGGAGAGTAGAAATTATTTTGCAGAAATAACTGTAAAATAACTTACTTTGACAAAATACTGGATATTAAGTTTTCTTCCAGGTAAATTGTTGGAAATTTTCATTATGAAAAATGTTAGCTGTATTGTTGATTTTAACTCGTATATATTCCCACTCATAAATGGGACCCTCGCTCGCTCTTGCAAAACTAAGTAATTTACTCCACAACTGCTATTAGAAACCTTTGGTTTTACAGCCTAAATTTGTTCATGGCCAGTTTATACCCATTCATTTGTGTGCAAATATTGTCCAAGAGCTTATATAGTTCTTCACACTGCACGGTATTTACCATACCTCCTTCCCTCAACCAACGTACAAATAGAGAGCAATAATTACCCCTCAGTCTTTGTTTTGCTGGGCAAAACAAGCCAAGTAATTTTAGTACCCTTTTGTAAACTAGGCCCTCCATTTCCCTAGAGCCCTGCCTGAATACAAATTTATATTTGCAAATAGAATTTGGTATCTGCAGAAGAGCAGAGCTCTACTGGAATAGCAGCAGTAAAAGGAGCAGCATGTCAGGCTGACACTGTGTAGCCAGACACAAAACCCCATCTTGTTTTTCCACGAGCCCCATCTTGTTTCCCCCCCCCCCCCCAGAGAGCAAGAGAAAGGCAGTCAGCCTTTGATGCCCTGGGAACACAGGTTTGCTGCCTGTCCCTGACTCTACCATAAACAGAAACCAGACAGTAAATGGGCTAGCTGACGACCCGGGGCCTCCCGTCGCCCTGATGGCTAGTACCAGTAATTGACACGCCTGCACTGTCCCAGAGAGGAATCTTCGCCCATCACATACCAGAGGTGCCCATTGTCTGCATTTTCCCAGGTGTAAATTATGCTTTGCACCCTTCGTGGGAAACTTGGCATTCAAAGCCATTTTTCCTTAATGGCCACTTGAGCCCAGGAAGAAGCCTACATGACCCAAGGGGTATAAAAAGAGGTTCAGCCGCCCACCCCATTTGAGCTCCAATCATCTATACCTGCTGGCAGGTATTGATTGTCTCCCGAGGTCTGTGGGACGCCCAACCTCGCCCTACTTCTTCCCGAGGGATTGAGAGAAAGACGCTGGCCACACCAAGTCTGGAACGCAGGGGTAAGAATATATACCTGCTATGTGTCTATTTTGCATGCATTTAATAAGAGCTCAGAGAACCAAAGGGTTTCATGGTACCTGTAAATGACTTATTAGTGTAATTTCTGTCCTGTCCTTTGTAGTGTCTGTGTTATCTGTAACACAGTAGTAGCATTTAACAGCTAAATTTACCCTGTAACAATAAAATAGTAACTGTTTAAGCTTTAACCTGACTCCTTCAGTTGCTGTAACAGAACCAAGCACAATTTAAAAGAACTTCAG
Source organism: Pelodiscus sinensis (assembly GCF_049634645.1). Classification (NCBI taxonomy): domain Eukaryota; kingdom Metazoa; phylum Chordata; order Testudines; family Trionychidae; genus Pelodiscus; species Pelodiscus sinensis. The sequence goes on along the minus strand of NC_134720.1, from coordinate 28,274,219 downwards.
CCGGTCATAAGGGACTCACTGCCCTGACCGTCGGCTGACAGAATTGGCGTAGTCGGCAGGATTGTGCTACTGGTTCACATACAGCAACATGAAGCCTGTCATGATAGACATGGATTTAGTGGTATAGAGAAAGGGTTTGCCCAGGAAGGTTGGGGCAACCCAAAATGGGATAGAGAAATGTTAGAAAAGGATTGGGGAAATCCTGAGGAGTTGTGGGTGCACTTCTGTAAGTATAGAACTGTGTGCAAGCTAAAGAATGGGACAAAGCCTGAGTCTGTGGAAAGGAGCCACTTTCCATTTAGCAAGGAAAACAGGATCAGGCCCAGGCAAGCAGGCAGAAAAGGAAAACAGGATCAGGCCCAGACAAGCAGGCAGGTAACAGATAAGATTGAAAGCCTTGTGGTAGAACTGAGAAAAAGGCTGTAAGTACTGGAAATCTAAATCCTTAAGCATACTTACAAGAGTAATATCTGAAACAAGGCCAGTTTTATTTTAGAGATAAGAAAGTGTTTTAAGAAAAGAGAAACACAGAGAATTTAAACTCTGAAGAGAATGGAGAGAATTGAGCAGTTGTGCAAATGCTAAAATGGTGTAGATAGAAAACTGTGGTTTCTTTACAGTCATTCTGAAGGAAAAATGGGCCCTTTTTTCCAAAGGAATGTCTGTAAATAATCCAGGCAAATTTGATTCAAATCTGTACATTTGATTAGAGAGACTGCTAAAAGAACTCTAAAGAGAGGGGGTTCTATTGGAACTGAACTACCCCATTGAATAAAAAGGGAATGTAATTGTTGTACAGCTATGTAAAAATAGTGTAAGAAAGGTTCAGAGAGAATGTATGTGTATCTGTGTGTAGATATATATATATAGTGTAAATAATATGAAGTTTTAAGGTCCAGTAATCTTGTTTGTTTGTAGGTTTAAAACAAATTGGTTTGGTTTACTTTTAGTCCAAGTTGTTTAATGAAAGTACAGGAAAACTGTAAGCATAAAGAAAGAGTTACACTATATGCAAAGTTTAATGTGGCTAAGTAGTGTTGTAAACAAAGATTGCACATTTTCCTGTAAACTATAGAATGAGTAAAAAAAAACTGCAAACAGACTAAAATGCTGTGAAAGCTCCAGGAGCCACACCAGGTTGTGATTTCCTTTGTGGTGCAAATGCCCTAGCTGGCAGCACAAAGAAGCTTTGCAGGTAATAGCTAAGTTTGATTAGCAAACTACCTAATATCAGAAAGTTCAAATTGTAGCCCTCCAGAAAGAAAGAAAGAAATAGGAGGTTGGGTATACTAGGAAAAGTTTAAATGTAAGCAGTCTTTTAAGAAGGCAGAGAGAAGACTGAGACAATTGGCATTTGTAAAAGATGTTACCCCTTTTGAACAAAATCTTGCAAAGGTTTGGGCATAGCCCTTGGTCTGATCAAGTACAAATTGGCTAACTACTTGTGAATATGTAAACCCTCAACTCCAATGAAGAGGGAAACAGCTGCAGCTTAACTTCTATGGAAACCCTGTAATGAGGTGTTCTTCAAAATTGTCTGAATATAAGAATACAAATATGAAACTGGAAAAATGTAAAAGCCTCTGCTGCAGAAGTGGAGAGGTAGACATGCATGTCCCTCAGTACCCAGACAGAGCTAGATTCCCTTAAGGATGGGTGCTGAGAGTTAAAGCAACTCAGATGTATTTATTTTTCTTCCCTCAGGAATATGCTTAAGAAAAGGACCAGGAGGTATGAGGCTTAGTGAACAAGCTCACCCTCCTTACCAAATTAATAGTAGACAAACCTGTGTCATTGGGAAAAGTCATTTAGCAGGAATTAGGATGGACCATAAGAAGGAAAATGCATGTAAAAAGGGGAAGGCAAAAAGTTTGGAGCCCTATGGGCATAGTTAAATGAATAAGGAAAGTAGAGCAGACATTGGAAAGTTACTAGGAATGAGAAACATTTTCTTTGAAAGGACAAAGCAAGTGATTTGAGGGAATGTGAAGATAAAAGGTGGACTCTGTGGGAGTGTGGAAGGAATTAAGTGATGGTTGTAATATGTGAAGGGAAAATCTTGTTTAAAAATAACACCTTGTTTCTTTGCAGCCTCTTCCTTAAGCACTGTGCAAACCATGTAGGCAAAGAAACAATCAAATGTAAACATTTTGTCTATGGGCACTTTTGTTAAATCTGCAAAGGAAAATTAGGGATTCTACTGAAACTTAATTGGTTAACTGCATAAAGGAATGAGCTCTATATATTGTAACTCCATTTTGTGGATTTCAAATGAACTAGTTTTATTTTGTTTTGGATAATGTCCTCTTGCTTAAAATTGCAAACAGACAAGGCACAAATTGGTTAGTGCTTCTGTTGGGCATTCAACTCTTAAGGACATTTAACTTTCTAGAAACCAAATTATTAGTTTAAAAACTCAAGCTTTGAAACTTAACTGTCTCTTTCAAGGCTGAGTTGATAACACTTTTGGCTTGCTTTTAAATTCAACATTATATGTAAGTACAGGATGCCTGGTTATTTCAAAGGAAAGTGGACAGGGAAGGCTGTTGCTGTTTCAGCAGACACATCTACTGAACCCCTGTCCACAAACATAGAAGGAACAGCTCAGCTTGCAGAGCTGGCAGCAATCAATTAGCTTGTGAGGCAGGGGCCAGTACCATCTACACTAACTCCTATGCTGTATGGGCTGGAGCCACCCAGTGGATAACTAATTAGAAGAATAATAACTGGGAAATAGGAAAGCCTGTTTGGAGATTGGAATATTGGAAATGGATATACCACTATGCAACCCAAAATGCCTTAAGCATAGGTCATGTGGCAGCTCACCAAAAGAATAACACCCTGACTGCACAGCTAAATAACCTAGCAAATGCAGCAGTACAAATGTTTGCTGCCCAGGTGGATTGGGAACGCCTGTACATTTGGCTACATAAAACCTTGGGACACACAGAGAGCAATAAGCTGGTGTGGCAGGCACATGCCAGGGGGCGGCCTATCACCCACAAACAAGCCAGAAATCTGGTACAAGCTTGCACCCTATCTGCTGAACTCAGAAAACATCTAACAGAAAGGCAATGATTTGCCTGGCTAAGAGATGGAAAAATACTATGGGCAACCTGGCAAGTAAATTATATTGGTACACTACCCACCAGTAAGCAAGGGTGGAAGTATGTTTTAACTGGAGTAAAAATTGTTTCAGGAATTGGTTTTGCTTACTCAACCCCAGTGGCAACAGGGTTGTTTACAGTCATGGGACTAAACCACTTAATAGCCCTGGTCCCAACACCCCAGTTTGGGAACACAAACCCATTTACTGCACTCCTACAAGGGAAAAGACGTCTGGACCACTGCAGATGCTGGGCTAACACCAATAACCATTACTGAGGCTTGGATTGTATCCAAGACCGGCAAACCTTATGTTTTCTTACAGGAAACTGAGGCAATAGCCCTGAACAGTGCTCTAGTGGGATGGATCCCTCCCAATGCTGGTGTGGATCCGGGACACCACCATGAACTTTTTGTATATATATACCGCTTGCTGTTGTAGCGCTTGCAACCACTATTGTTAGTTACAGACTATTGAAATGAGACATGGTACTCCAACTCGCCATGGTCTTCTTCCTCATCCCAACTGCTACTGCTGTACCAGAACACCTTACTTGACTCCTCTACTGGACTGGGAATCGAGTTTGTCCCTCTCAGCCCAAATGACTGGTAAAACAAAGTGACATCTTCCGATGGGGACCGGTATGGTTCGATGACAGCGACTACCGCAATCCTCTAAATAACTCTGGGGGGAGGTTAAGGGGGAAGGCAAGGGAAGTGGCAACGAACGGTATGGGTTAGACATGCTGTAACTAAAAATGTAAAGCCTCATGGCTAGATTGTCTAGCCCAACACCTAGGACTTCCGTTAACTCCATTCCTTCACTCTATTGTAAATGCTATATTAACCATTTTACTTGTTGTAATTGCTTGCTGCATGCTTCTATGTATTGTTAGGCATTTTGTGTACACTGCTACCTCCTCTGCACAAATCTGGTATATGGCGTTGGGAAACGATCCTAATCAATCCCTTGATCCAAATTATCTGATCAGACCCTGCTGATAGGGCGATTTTAGCTTCCTCCAAGGAGGGCAAAGGGTGCTGGCATCACCGCCATCTTGCGTTCTGGGACATAGTGAGGCGTGTCAAGGGGGTGGAATGTAGCCAGACACAAAACCCCATCTTGTTTTTCCACGAGCCCCATCTTGTTTCCCCCCCCCCCCCAGAGAGCAAGAGAAAGGCAGTCAGCCTTTGATGCCCTGGGAACACAGGTTTGCTGCCTGTCCCTGACTCTACCATAAACAGAAACCAGACAGTAAATGGGCTAGCTGACGACCCGGGGCCTCCCGTCGCCCTGATGGCTAGTACCAGTAATTGACACGCCTGCACTGTCCCAGAGAGGAATCTTCGCCCATCACATACCAGAGGTGCCCATTGTCTGCATTTTCCCAGGTGTAAATTATGCTTTGCACCCTTCGTGGGAAACTTGGCATTCAAAGCCATTTTTCCTTAATGGCCACTTGAGCCCAGGAAGAAGCCTACATGACCCAAGGGGTATAAAAAGAGGTTCAGCCGCCCACCCCATTTGAGCTCCAATCATCTATACCTGCTGGCAGGTATTGATTGTCTCCCGAGGTCTGTGGGACGCCCAACCTCGCCCTACTTCTTCCCGAGGGATTGAGAGAAAGACGCTGGCCACACCAAGTCTGGAACGCAGGGGTAAGAATATATACCTGCTATGTGTCTATTTTGCATGCATTTAATAAGAGCTCAGAGAACCAAAGGGTTTCATGGTACCTGTAAATGACTTATTAGTGTAATTTCTGTCCTGTCCTTTGTAGTGTCTGTGTTATCTGTAACACAGTAGTAGCATTTAACAGCTAAATTTACCCTGTAACAATAAAATAGTAACTGTTTAAGCTTTAACCTGACTCCTTCAGTTGCTGTAACAGAACCAAGCACAATTTAAAAGAACTTCAGCCGGTCATAAGGGACTCACTGCCCTGACCGTCGGCTGACACACTGCCAGGAGTTGGTGCCTTCCCCAATGAGTGAGGCTAGGGTGGTACAGGGCACTAGGCTAACCCACACCTGTCGCTGGTCTCATTCATGTGTTCAAACAGCTCATAGGCAGGTACAAGGTGCCGACCACTGCATGCAAGGGACTCCTGTCTTGCAAGGGTGCACACCACTTGAACACACAAGTGCAACAAAGGACAGCTGCCAGTGAGCCTTGTGCCTGCCTTAGTGCTCAGGACTGAGGGCGGGGCTGCAGGGAGTGCAACCACGCTGGAGGACGTGCCAGTGCTGGGCACTGGCTCCCAGGAATGACAGCCTGATGTGCTGGTTTTTTTGCCTCTGATTCCTGGTAAAGCCCTGCAGCTTTTATAAATATTGATTTATATCTGCAGATATCAATTGGGATCCATGCAGGACTCCACATTTCCCTGATCATCCTAGCAGTTCTTCTCTGTAGCTGTTCCAGTTTGAATTCTGGAGCCCAGAACCATACACAGTATCCCAGATCAGTGCCTTGTACAATGTCATTAATACTTCTGTATTATACTGGAAATGCTTCAGCTGATGCATCCTTGGATCACATTTGTCTTTATTTGCAGCAAATAGCATTGATGGCTCACAATTATTCTGTGGCTTGGCTACACCCAGGTCTCTCTCCTTTTCTCACTTCCACTTGATTAAGTCCCCAGATTGTGGCAGAATTTTTATTATTAGATTCTACGTGCAAGATTTGCACTTTACATGATCAAATTTTATCTAGTTTTTCTTATTTCAGTCTTCACAATCATTAGGTTCTTCCTGTATAATATCCCGATTTTCCTCTGTATTTATAATGCCTCCCAACCTGGTATCATCAGCAAGTTTCCATTAGCACACTGCTACTTTTTCTGCCAAATATGTTTTTTTTTAAAAAAAATAGTGAATAAGACTGCTCTCCAAACCAATCCTTGAGGAACTCTACTCCTGTCCAAAAGTTCACCTTTAGCACAACCCAGTGATTTCCTCCTATTAGCCAGCTCCTCAATCACCTTGCAATTTCTGTACTATTTTTCCTCTTCCTAGTTAAAGGAATAATTTCCCAGGTGTCAAAGATTTCACTGAAGTCCAAGTATATTAGATTTACTGCATTTCCCTTATTTTTAAAAAAATTATTTCTCCAAAGAAAGATATCTGGTTAGTTTGACATAATCCATCTTTGGTAAATATATGTTACATTACAACTCTTTTTGCATTCACCTCCATTCATTTAATTTTTCTTTCATTCAAAATTTGTTCTAAAGCTTTGCATTGAGCTGAGTTCAGACTAATAGGTCTATAATCTCTCAGATTTCATTTTTCCCTTCCTTAAATATAGGTATAATGTTAACTAATTTCCAGTCATATGGTCTTACATCAGTGCTAACTCCGTAGGTGCTCTAAAACTTTAGCACCCACTGGTAGCCCCCTTCCATCAGCGCCTTCCCTTCCCACCCCCTTGGATCAGCTGTTCTGTTGCAGGGGCTGCAGGGGAAGAGGAGGAGCTAAGCTGGGCTGTGCCTGAGCGAGAGGATGGGAAGGAGGCAGGAAGAAGAAGGGCCTTTGCGGAAGCAATGGAGTGGGGACAGAGCCTGGGGTAGTACTGGGAGGACAGCACTGGCACATTAAAAAGCTGTCACCCACATGGGCCTACACCCAAATAGAAAGATAAAGGAACGCACTTTAGCTTGGTTGGAATCTGGCTACCCAGAATGGACTATGCGTTAATCCTCATTTCTCTGTACTAACCCACAGGCTAACTAGGTGGTGTTCTGCTGACTAATAAACCTTCCTTTCTGTGTCAGATGTGGCTGTGTGAGAAAGTTCCTGAAAATTCTTGGGTGTTGTGATCCCTGAAGAATATACAAATTTCCTTCAGGATCCTGCTTCTGAGGGACTTGCTGAGTGGCGCTGATGGTGTGAAAAAGTGCTGAAGGCTCACGGGACCAGGGAAACAAGGCTGCTTTTCTGGAATAAGTGGCCCAGTGTAGACACAGCCCATGTGAGAGAAGTAAAAGCCTTATAAACCCCTACTCTTAGGGCTTTTTGGCTGGGAGGGAAGAATGAGGCTAGTAGACTGCTCACGGCTAAGGACAGCTATTCAACATCACATATCTTGGATATGACTTAGAAAGAACTTGACATTTTGGTCCTTGGACCACTTCCTTTGTCCTAAAGTCAAGGCCTATCTTCTCCATGACAAGCTGGACCTAAATTCTGTGGCCAGGTCCCTTGATTCTTAGAGTGATTAGTGGTGGGGTGGAGACTTTATATGGTCCTGTGGTGCCCGTGGTCCAGCAATATTTGGGGCCAGGCTCTACCAACATTCAGTGGCATCTCTCGCCCATTGCCCCACCTGCCAGCCCTCCTTCCACCATACCTACGTACACCCTGAGCAGCAGGTAGCTGCCCTCTGCTCTCCTTGCTCCCAGCATCAATTGCCCCCACAGGGTCCTAGTACCTGGCAATCACTAGCACCAGAGCAGGCTAAGCCTGCACCTGCCCTTCTGCCTTGGATGGACGGGCCCGTCCCTTTTCTAGTGGGACCCTCCACCAGCAACCCCCACCCCCCATGCCTGAAGTCACTGCTCTTGCTACATGCTGAGCAAGGGACATCCCCGTCCCCCATCTCCAGTGAAGCCTCAGTAGCAAGGGAAGGAGGAAGTGCACATAATGGCAGCTCCCTCCAGCACACAGCTCAAAGGTGGCGAGGGGGCTTCCTGGACCTGAGAGGGGCCTTAAGAGCACGTGCAATGACAGTGGTGCAAAGGGTAAGTGTGCTGCTGGACAAGGGGAGCAGTGATTATGGGTGCTCCTCCCTCAAAACTTGCTGCTGCCAGTGGGAAAACAGACTGGAGGTACCCTCCTCTCTGGCCCCAGTCCTGGGCAGCCTGCCTGCCCCCCAAACTCCTCATCCCCAGACCCACCACAGAGCAGCGAGACCATCTTACATGGTAGGTGGGGGCAGGATTTGAACACATTTTGGTCACTAGAAAAAAATATGCAAACCTGCTGCCTCTGATCAGTGGGTAAGCACTGTCTTTATGCTATTTGTTTGTACAATACCTTCTACAATGAGGCTCTGATTAGGGTTCTTAGATACAGCTGCAATAGAAATAGTAAATAATAGCTACATCATGCTACTGTGGCAGGCTGAATTCTTTAGAGCCTTCTTTTAAATTACAGGAATGGAGATTTTAATTGATTAAATAGGAGAATGAATAATCCAATCAGTACTGTAGCTCTTCTGTACTTACTTCTACATTAAAATTCTATGTTCTTTATGCCGCCCTCACAATCTCAGTTTCAATTGTGCAACAAGATTTTGTATTGACAATCCCCAGATGCCACGTAGAAAAACTCCAGGGCAAGATGCGGGGGTGGGGAGGTTGGAGGGCAGGCGTAACTGCTGGAGACGGGACATTTGGTATTTTTTTGGCAAGTGAAGAGAAATGGAAGGCAGTTTGAGGTTGTAGATGTTAGCTTGATGGTTCTGCTTAGCTTATCTGCACATGAAATTGCTAATGGGGCACTGAAATTGTCATCTGTTGGTTAATGCCACTTGAGATTAATTGGCACAGCCCAAGCCTTTCAGGGACATTGTTTTGAGTTGTCTGCAGACTGAAGGAGAAAAACACTCAGTTCAGATTTTCATAGACTTGAGGGTTAGATGACAGGTTATGCAGCAAGAGATGGGTATGCAGCAGTCTGCGAATATGGAATACATGAGACCCTGGCTGTAATACAGCAGTGGGCAAGTTGCAGCCCAAAGGTCACAGACAGCCCATCGGTGTTTTGTGTGTGATCCAAGAGACTTTTTGTTTGCTGTTGCCTACACACAGGATTGCCAAATTCAATTTGTTTTTGTCCATGTAGGTTTTTTTCTACTTAGTTGGTATTACAAAAGTGACAAGCACTTAAAGCAGGGCTGGGCAAAATACAGCCCAGGAGCCGGATCTGGCTCGCAAAGTCACCAGATCCGGCCCATCGACCACCCTGCCAGAACCCTCTGGCACACTGCTGCTGTGGGTTTACAGTGCAGTCCAGTAACTTTCTGCTCTGGATGGAGGGGGAGGCTTCGTGCGATCTCCCTACCCCCAGCCCAGTCCTCAGCTATTACTGGCCAGAAACCACAAGCCAATAAAAATTGATCCCAACCAATCTCTCAGCTCCTATTGGCTGGAAACAATCAGCCAACAGAAGTGGTGAGATTGGCGTGGGATGGGGATAGTGCAAGTCTCTCCCTGTCCCGGAGCTGAGAGCCTCATGGAAGGAGCAGCCTGCAGCTCTAAGGCTACGCCTACACTACAGGGTTTCTGCACAAGAAGTCTTTTGCGGAAGAGTTCTTACGCCAAAACTTCTTGTCCAAAAGCACATCCACACCTCAAAGCGCATCGCTTTTGTGCAAGAGAGCGTCCACACCGCCTGGACACTCTTGTGCAAGAAAGCTCTGATGGCCTTTCACAGAATGGCCATCAGAGCATCTGTGCTTTTTCAGATAGGATCCATTTGTGCAAGAAACCACTGTGGAGCATCCACACGTGCCTTTTTGCATAACAGCTGTAGAGCAAAAAGGAGTTATGCCTCATAGAAGGAGGTTTACCTACACTGCAAAAAGCCCTCTGTTCTGCCATTCTACTGCCGATTTACTTGCGCAAAAGCACGCTTGAGGTGTGGACACGCTGCAGGTTTTTGCGCAAAAATGACTGATTTGCACAAAAACCTTATAGTGTAGACGTAGCCTAAGTGATCTGGGGCTGCAGCAGGCAAGAAACCCAGCCAGCCTTGGGGGTGCTGGCCAGGAGACACATAGGTAAACACCTCCCAGCCAGAGCCTGCTTCTGGCACCCCAGCCGTCCTCCATCCCAACTCCCTCCCCCATGTCAATCCAAGCCCTCTACAATCCCCTGCCCCAGGTCATAACTCCCTCCCAGGCTCTGTATCCCTCCTACACCTTCCCCCCCCCTCCCCCCAGGTCAGAATCCTCTCCTGCACTCAAACACCCTTCCAGACCCTGCACCCCAATCCCCTGACCCAGGCCACAATCCCTCCTTCACCTAAACTCCCTCTCAGACCTCACATCATATCCTAACCCCTGTGCACCTTTCTGTACCCACCCCCCATATTAGACCCCACATCTTTTCCACAGAAAACTGCGGCCCTTGACCACTTTCCAAAATCTTGGAGTGGCCCCCCACCAAAAATTATTCCCCACAGCTGACAAAGCAAGGACATATGTAGTGAGGTGCATGCTGATTGCACACAACATTGTGAGAGCCATGCGCTCCCTTTGTATCAAACCTGCTATGGTTCAAACAGCACTCACTTCAAATCTTAGTGAGTTATAAGATCAAGAACACATATTCCTGTGCATCCAGAAATATAGTTTATGCTATCATGTGCCAAAATTGTCCGTCTGCTACGTACATTGGACAAACGTCTCAGACACTTCGCCAAAGAATCAATGCCCACAAAACACGATCACAAAGAAAAAACAGTTTCTTGCCATTTCAGCCAGAAAGGACATTGTTTCAACGACTTGATTAACTGCATCCTGCTTCAAAGACCTTTTAAGACTACATTTGAAAGAGAATCCTCTGAACTGTCATTCATGCTTAAATTCGACACTTTACGCCAAAGTTTGAATAAAGACTCTAATTATCTTACCCATTACAAAGATAGCTTCCCCAATTATCACCTCTAATATCATTAGCTCACAGACATTTACCTCCCTCCTCCCCCCATATCTCCCTTCTGTTCTGAAATTTGATTTGTCCTTTTCATACATGTTCATTTTTTTAAATTGTATCCTTTGGTATATATGGTAGTGACAATTTTCTTCCACTATTTGATCTGAGGAAGTGGGTCTGGCCCACAAAAGCTCATCACCCAATAAACCATCTTGTTAGTCTTTAAAGTGCTACATAGTCCTGTTTTTGTTTCAAATTATAGGGATGCAAGTGCAGTTAGCAAAACTATCTTATCCTGGGAGACCATCTTGGTTACGACTATCTTGCCACACTCTGAGATGAAGGAGAGCCACATGTATGTGGGGACCAGGCTCTGATCACAAAGGCAGAAACTTAGGTGGCAAGTTTAAAGATAGTTAAGCAGTACTAGTGCGATAGTTTCCTTAGTAGTCAACCTGCATGGATGGCCTTTTTCATCATTACTTGCTGATTAACTGAACGTATTAGATTCTGTGGATTAACCCCTGGCCCTTGTAAACTTGAACTAGCTAATTTTATTTTGATACAGCCAAATTGTGATTGCAACATTGAATCTCAGAGAACATGTTCATTAGTATGTAGAAAAAAATCCTCTCCAACATAAATCCATCATTTTTAAATGTTATCAAAATATATAAAATCTTGTTAGTCCCTGCAATACAGGAATGGTAGTGTTGCACAGAGAGGCAGTGTCAAAATTAAAGTGATCTGTGCAATCTTTAAAAAGAAGGGGTTGGTGAGTGGTTTTACCACCTGCGTCTAAAATTGAACTGCTTTCCCCTCAAAATAAAAAGATACCTGAGAGAAACAAAGATATATTTTGCAAAGCCCCTCAGCCCCACAGCTTATTAAGAAGAGTAGGCCCCCATCTATAGACAGGAATTGCTCTTCTTGAAGTTGTGAATTCCATTTGGTAAGGGTCCTGTCTCCTCACACTTTTGTCCCTTTGATTATCAAAGGAACATCCCTGTGTAATTTAATTTATTACTAGTTTAACCTGATGAAGAGGTAAAACAAATTTTCAGGAGCCATGGATCAGTGCCTTGACATCTTCCTTTGATCTTCAGCTTCCTCAATCTACTGCCCCAGTGTGCTTCTTCACAGTTCATTTTCAATAATTAATGTGCTTGGACATCATTAGAAGTACTATGACTAGAGGGCATCATAATTACTTGCACTGTTAATTCAAGTGAATTCCTCATGATGAGAGCTTTAAAAACAAAACATTTGACTTGCCTAGGCTTTGATCAGTCTTGCCACAAAGAAGTGCAACCAAAATCCATTCACCTAGCACTGTTTTTCTTAGCAGTGCAGACGACCTGGAGCCCCATGATGGGACATCTGTAGGATCCCCGCTGAGTCAGCTATAGAACAGTGTAATTGTCAATTGCTTGCCACAGCCATTGTAACAGCTAGTGAGATGGTCCTCTATGGGTGTAGCCTCCAGTTAAAAACATTTGTTGGCTCTTACTATATAATATACAGCAGACTTCAAGTAATGCTGTAATGGGCTCTTCTCCCCTACTAGCTGGGTTGCTGGAGGAGAGGGAGGGGGCCTGGGAATAGGAATTGAGAAAGGTGTTCTTTTGAGGGAGGCATCATGTGTTGCCAGTTCTAGTGTATTCAGGAGCTGCTGCGTGAGGGCTCAGGCAGCCTTAAAGGTGTTTTATTGTTAGCCTCTAAGGGGGTGTCTACACAGCAGGGCGTAACACGAAATAAACTACACAAATTGAGCTACGTCAATTGTGTAGTTTATAGAGCACTCTTCCTCCAACTTCCCTTACTTCTTGTACAATGAGGGTTACAGGAGTTGGAGTAAGAAGTCCTTCAGCTTGACAGTATTTCAACATTATTTCAAAATAACTGCTTGCTGTTTAGACAACAGACTACATTATTTTAAAATAATGTTGCTGTGTAGATGTACCCTATGGTGCCATAGGACTAACACAACACTCCTCTGAAAATTTTAAAAGTGTGTATTTTATAACTCCGGTCATCTAAAGAAGTGGGCTGTGCCCACGAAAGCTCATGATACCATCAATATGTTTCGTTAGTCTATAAAGTGCTACCAGACCATTTGTTGTTTTTTTCTATAACAGACTAACTTGGCTACCCCCTGAAGCTCCTGTATTTTTAGACTATGTGGTCTAGCCTCATTCCTTTGGACATTCCTGATATTAGAGTACTTTGGCAATTGAAAGTGTATATTTAAAGTATATACTTGACTTCACCCTCCTTTGCCTTCATGTATCATTTCTCTTCTCTGGCCTTGATACTTCAAGAACTTATATGGCTACTTAACTGTATGAGGTGACTATTCTCCTAGAACTTAACTCATTGGGACTACTCACCTTCATGAAGGTGTCTGTAAATCTTTGCAAAATCAGAGATAAAATCTGATCCTAAAAACACTTATACATGAAGTTAATGGAGCTCGTCTTGGTAGTAAAGATAAGCATGTGCTTAAGTGTTTACAGACTCAGTGCTTTAAATGCAAATTCTTTGGGAAGCAAGGATCATATCAGTTTTGTACAGCGTATGGCCATGTCTACGAGAAAAATACTTAAAGTAAACTGATACTTCCAGCAATAGTAATATGGTCCTAGTCGCCTCTTAACATTGGTTTGAAACCAATGTGACACCATTTACTTGACTGAAGTTATTCCTGGCTCACAAGAGGTAACAGAGGAGAAACAGGTCAATATGCTTCAGAAGCAGCAGATTTACATCTGTATTTGATGTGTATAAGGGTGCGTCTACACAGAGACGCTAGCTCGAAATAAGCTATGCAATTTGAGCAGTTTATTTCGAGATAGTCTATTTCGAAATAGCAGTCTATTCCAACAAGTCCCTTAATCCTCATGGAATGAGGTTTGTTGGGACGTTGGAATAGCAAGCCTGTTAGTTCGATTGCATTTCAAAATAATGGGCATGCTGTTAAGACGCAGAAAACACTATTTTGGGATACTGGATGTAAAATAGCACCAAAATAGCACTGCTAGACATACTAAATTACTTTTAATGAAATTAAAAGTGGTAATTTTCCTTTAATGTCTGTATATGTCATAATTGCCCAACACATTAGAGACTCTTATTTTGCTCAGCACAGTGCATACTTATTTGCTTCTAGCCTGGATTTCTGTAAATGCTGTTAGCAATCTAATGACCTATCAAACGTACTTCATGAAAAAAATCTCCAGTAATTTAAAGTGATCCCAGATGAATTATATGTTTTTTATGGAAAAGCATCCTCATTAAAAGGAAATATCTAGTAGTAAGCTATACATTTTACTAAGCAATTTTTATGCTGAGGGTGGGGCCACCCCTGAGGAAATGAGAGAAGTTGGATGAGGTAACATCTTTTACTGAGAAAAGCTTTTGAGCTACACAGAGCTCTTCCTCAGGTCTGTCCTTTGTCTCAGCAACAGAAGTTGGTCCAATAAAGTATATTACTTCATCCACCTTGTCTCGCTACTTTAACTTTTTAAAAAACATCTTCCCAAAGAGTATCACAATGTGTACCTTTGGTGTGTATGCCTGAAGGAAAAAAAATACTGCTACTTCAGTATGCAAAACATGCATTTTAATAAATTCATTACAGTAGTTGTGTTGGCCCATCATTTTCACTTTTGCTTCCTGAAGTTCAGAACACTGTCTTCTGATTAGCTTAAGCCAAAGTTTCACTTGATACAAGATTTAAGCTTGGTGGATAATTCCACCCCACCCTCGAATCTCTGTCTAAATCAGTCTTCTGCTGCTGCCAAAAGCCACAGTACATGAATGCTGAAGGTCCCTTTCTGCAACTGCTTATGCCCAGATCCTGTAAAGATTTACATACATGTTTTTCCATATACCTTGGGTCATTCCATTGTCTTAAATGTTCAAAATTCTTCCAAGTCTCTGTAACATTGGGGCCTTACACAAAAATCCTATTACAAGGTAACATGAGTCAATGTTTTCAGGGTCCTTATGTCTCCAACCCACAGTCAAATCCACTCAGGAATCAACTCAGTGAAGGCTAGGTCCATATGAATTCAGTTGTATAAGTAGGCCTAAAGAAGATCCTATGTTACTTTTACTTTGCATGATCTTCATTCTATAAACACCTATGCTGGTATTCCTTTGCCTGTTTGTAGGATCAGGCTCCATAAGTAACAATCTATTTTTAATTCATCAGCTGGGTATTTTAGCTTAACCATAGCCTCATGTTTTGTGAAATAAATAGAGAAAAAATCAGCCAGTTTCTGTTCTATGACTGACTAGGCATCTTTATTTTTTCTATTAAAAAAATTGAGAATTGAAAAAAAAAACCTTTTAATGCCACAAGTTTGTTATTAAATTCATGATAATGTTTGTTTAAAAAAACCAGCATAGTTAAGTACCATTTGATCAAAACTGGGGCTAAATATAATGTAAGCCAAAATCTAACACTTAACATGAAATTTTTTTCCACTTATATAAGCAACACTACCAATTTTTCATATTTTAAAGTGGAAACAACCATTTTGTTGAAGCTTTCCTGGAAAGTTGATTTGTGGAGTAAAAAGCCCCTTAGAACAAAATGAGAATACTTACCCCATGAAATTTAATACAATTCATTTCTAAATATTTCTGCCTTGGTATTCTTCTTGATCTCTGCCACACCCTTTTCTACCTGGCTCTCTGACACTGCTCTTTTGTTTCAGCCCTTCTCTCCTCCACAGCTCCTCCTTCCGAGAGTCTCCAAAGGTTCCACACTGATTTCTCATCTCCCTTTCCAAATTCTTCCTCAAATCATCCTTTCATCTGGGTTTAACTTTCATCTGTAAACTATTGCTCTCACCTGACCCCTAATCTAGCCCTATGTCCCTGGTTTTCTTTCTGATATTTCCCCTATCCTTTCTTCTCTCCTCCCATTTTCTTTGGCAGACAATACTTACTGTCCTCCTAGTGACCCAAGCTTGTATCCTTGTAATCATTTATGACTAATTCCTTATCTTTTACATTCAGAACTTAGCCAAACCTTGTCCCTATTTTCTAAACTCTTTTAAAAAAAATTTCCCTTCCAATTCTTAGTGCCAAGAATGTCCATGCTGTGCTAATTTACAGCCTTTACTGCAATTGCTGTCCTGTGAGAAGCTCCCCTGCTCCCATCTCTCTTCTTCCAACTATATCCAAATGCAGCTGCAAAAGATTATTTTGCTTATGTTCTGCTTTGACAGTCTTCAACTTTTTCTACATTGTTTTCTCTTCCTCATTCCACATAAAATGCAAGCATCTCTTCCCTAGCTATGCCTCTCCTCAGTCTGTGCACCCAGAAATAGGCAAAAATGGCACAAAATTATATCTGTGAATGTTTGTTCTTTCAAATCTGCAAATTCACTTAGGCAGTAACCACAGCCTCCCTTAATTTGTGCTTCATGAAAATTTGGTCCATTAAAAAGTTTTACTCACAAAAATGTTCATGGGAAAGGAAAGTGTCATGACTATTTGTGCTAATTCTCACAGAGCATTCCTGTCTGAGAGGGGTAGCCCTGTTAGTCTGTAGCTTCAAAACAAAACAAAAAACACCTTAAAAACAACAGTGGCCCTCTCGCACCTTAGGGACTAACTAAAAATATATATAGCTAGTATCATGACTTGTCATGGGCACAACCGCTTCTTCAGATGATAAATATGGAAAGCTCTTTTTGGGTTTGGGTGTCATGCAATTGAGAAGCAGGAACATACCTCATGATTTAAGTGACTAATTATGCAGTGTGAATTGCACAAATGCAAGTGAATAGCACAGCAGATAGTTCTTTAGAAATTCTTGAACTGACAAATGCTCAAGATCCTTTCATTTAGAAATCCAAAACAAAGTCATTCAAATTAAAGGATTATTAAAAACTACAAAAAAGTGGCTAAGGGTATTAGTTGCATCATTTCTAGGGCATGTGCCAAACTGAAGACACTTTGGCCTGACTTTTATAAGTGCTAAATGTTTTCACCTCCCACTGAAGTCAGTGATAGCTGCAATTGCTCAGCAGCTCTGAAAATCAGGCCAGTTCTAGACGCTTTCCCCCTTGGATTTGGGTGCTTAAAATTGCCAAGTTTGAAAAATTTGACCATCTGTTGTCAAATATATGTCATATTCCTTCTTTGTGATATGGACATTCCAGTACCACTTGAAAGTAATTTAGTTTACTACTTATGTACTTGTTTGCCAATGTCTGCATGGGAGGCACAAGAAATGAAACGTTTGTATGTAAGGGAGATAAAAAGTTATGCTTCAAAGCATAGGAACATATAAGGCCTTTGTTTACAGTGGAAAAATGCATCATGTTAGAAAACATGTTAACCCACACCATTTAACTAATAGGATGTTAAATGTTATTTTGTCCTAAATATGGATAAGGACAATTGTGTTTTACTATACATTAGCTGTCCATAGATAACTCTAGGGTTAATGCACAAAAAGTCCAAAAAGGTTGCTGTGAGAGAAAGTGAGCATGGAGCATAGTCACTTTACTGCTGAAGTGCTATATTTTTGGATGAGACATTCATATATGAAAGGCAAGAATGGACCATTATGATAATCTCTGAACTCCAATGAAACATATATGAAACAGATATGTTACTAAATGGCTATTAATATGGGACTTTTCCTGACGGATGTTAAATCCTATAAAATGGACAGGATATATTTAGAATATTCCCCTGTAGTTTCAGCTGAATTACAAAGGTATTATTCAATTCCAGTCCCATTTAGTGTAATTTCACTGTGCAATGTATCCACATTCCATCATTGAGCACAGTATATTTCAGTGGTGAGCAAGAGATTAATTTTAGGTAACTATGTAGATCAATCACAATCAATTTTGACAGAAAAAAAGATGGAACCAGAACACACACTTTAGAATTCTCCTGGTCCTGTATGAAAACCACAAGCAGCCAAACCACAGGGTCCTTTGTCAAAGATTATTTTCTGTTTTAGTCAGTCAATTGGCTTACCTGACAACAGTGGCAAAATAAAGATGACAGGATTTATCCTTCTTTACGTTTAAATTATTTTAAGGCATTTGTTCTTTATGATACTCTTCAGACTTCTAAGGATTCTTAATCAGATGTTAGATGTTTCCTTCAAACCTTTCCCAGACTTACAACACATATCAGTCTGCCCAACAGGGGTGCAGCAGATCTTAGATTGCTTGCTTCTGTGCTTGAGTAAAACATGTTTTAGCCTGCTGTATATTCGTCCTATGTCATCTCTATTCTTCAGGTCCAGTTGTCTGAACTCGGTTTTAAGACTGAGCCATTTCTGCAAGAATCACAGTAACATCTGAACACCTAAACTTCCTGAGATATCCTCTGTTTATCTGGATGCCATTTTCTTCTTAATTTAATGAGACATTATATGAAAGTATTTTTGCAGGCAAGAGATGAAAAATTCTGCAAAACTGTCTCTTTTTTACAGTTACTGTTCATGTAGATCCTGCATTATAAAACAATAGAAAAGGTTCCCAACTGTATTTCATTATTCTGGTCTGGAGCTGTTCAAATTATCCTTGTGTCACAATTACTTTCTCTCTTATTTTCTTTTAAAATCTGTATCCGCAGCTAGCAGCTAAATATTTCTTATGAAACCTTGAATTGTAAATTTTATTTCTCAATTTTAGTCTCACGGTGATGTTTAATAAATACTAATGCATTACTTGCTGTCCAACACAATTCTAGCTCAGCAAGCATTTCATAAAGAGACAATGCAAATCTGTTTTCTTAATCGATATCCTGGCAGTTAGATTAATGTGACTAATGTTTTTATCAACTTACCATGATATCTAGAAGTAAACTTGGCCTTGAATTTTGTTTCATTAGACAGTGAACTTTACACTTTATGGACTAGAGCAGTGGTCACCAACCATTTGAGGTTGCCGGGCGCCAGGGGGCGTGGCCGTTCGCCCGCTGGGCGCCTGGGGGCGGGATCCCCGGCCCCCCCATAGCCGCATTCCCAGGGCCGGGGCCCCCCCATAGCCGCTTTCCCGGGGCCAGCGCTCCCCCCACAAGTACCGCATGCCCGGGACCTGCGCTCCCCCCATGCGCCGCGTGCCCAGAGCACAGGCGGTCAATCCGCGGTGCCCCCGGGGCCGGTGCTCACCGTGCGCCATGCGCCCGGGGCCAGCTCTGGCACCGCGCATGAGCCACGTGCCCGGGGCCAGGCCAGCCCTGAGCACTTGGCGGGCGCACACAAATGCCCCCGCAGGCGCCATGGCACCCGCGGGCACCGTGTTGGGGACCACGGGACTAGAGTTTTACTTTGTATTATGTCTACCAAGCTACTTAAAGCACAACAGGAAGGAGTAAATGGTTTATAGTTCTGGGCAGACCTGTTTTGTTAAAAAGCCGGCTACTGGGTGGAAATGTGGAATTAGCTTCCCAACAGATTTTCAGAAGGCAAGGCTACACGTTGGTCTCCTATATTTATCTGCATTTTAGGGTGCCTAAAGTTTGACAAATATTCAGAGTGTTTCATTCAAATATTGTAAATTTAGAAGCTGCTCCAGAAGTCAATAGAAAGACTCTCTTTAAGAGCTTCATGGCAGTGAGTTGGATCAAGCCCCAGCTGCCTAATTATTCTCTGCAAAGGTAGTGCCTGCCCCCATTGAAGTTTTGTAATGCATAACTGTAGAGACTGAAAAATAAGTTTGTAAATAAGGAGTCTGCTTTTGAAAATGTAACTTTAAACAACTGACAACCCCACAATAGTCATGGTTTGTTTTTTACTTAGTCTGTTTTCTCTCCTGATTGAAGTTTGAAATAAAGCTCCAAATCATGCTACATATCAGGAATATTTCTCTAATATACACTTAACACAGCCTGGTTTTTTCATACCAAATACATTTTTGCTTTTTTTAAAAGAATGCAGTTAATTAGCCAATAAGATAGAGTAGTATGACTCTTTGCAATGAAATTATTCAAAAAATGAAAAAAGTTACTCAACACAAAACTTGGAACACATTGGCAAGGGAAAAAAAAGAATCTTGCCTATGTTTTAGTTTTGTTTACTTAGATTTATCAGCAAGTTCTCTTATCAAGAAATTCTCTTTTTATATTGGCCTCACTAGAAAACAATACATCCTGACTAGTCAATAACCATTAATATTGGATGCAAATCACATTTTTATGTGAATCAGTTTACTAAATTAATGCTGACTCACACAGCTTCATTGTGATATAATCATAACTACTGATCAGTTGGCACGTTTGCTCAGAACTATTTCACAATATATGTGTTATTCCATTCTACATAAATTTCCCTAATGGAAGGATTTCTGGAATAGGATTTGAGAAGGGAAGAGATATAAGTAATTGTATTATCATTTGTTGAGTGAGTCAGATATATGGTGGCTTCATTGTGAATCTAAATAATGACAACTTTTCACAGTAGCTAGGTATCAATTAGCGTTGTCTGTAATTTTCTAGCCACCTAGAGTATTCAGACACCTGTCTTCCATTCAAAACAATAGCCATGTTTAGATGACTGGCAAAACAGGCACTTCTGTGTTTGGCGCTGATTTAGCAGGTCTGATGAAGACATGGTAAGTCTATGGTAAAGCACTCTCTCATCAATATCTCCAGCTCTCTGAGAGACAGATGCTATGTTGCCAGCCAGGAGAATGTCTCCTATCAACTTAGCATGATACAGACATCACTGCTAGTCACCCTAACTTGCACTGACTTCAGCTGTGTAAGTTACGTAACTGAACTTGCGTACCTTAGACCTAGTTACAGCATTAGTGTAGTCCAACCCTCAGCATATAGTCAAGCCTTAAGATATAACCGGATTTGCTCCAATCCCACAGACAGAGACAAACAGCTACAGGATCTATATAGAACATTTCTAAAACTGAAATACCCACCTGGAGAAGTGCCAAAACAGATCAACAGAGCCGAAAAAGTACCCAGACATGAACTACTTCAAGACAGACCCAAAAAAGAAAACAGAATTCCACTTGTCATTACCTACAGACCACAACTTAAACCCCTCCGACGCATTATCCACAATCTACAACCTATCTTGGGAAATGATCCCTCACTCTCAGAGGCCTTGGGGGAAAGACCTATTCTTGCTTACAGACAATCCCCCAACCTGAAACAAATTCTTTCCGGTAACCATGCTGAACAGCTACATCATAAGCATCCAGGAACCAACCCCTACAATCAGCTTCGGTGCCAACTCTGCCCTCATATCTATACAAGCGAATTCATCACTGGAGCCAACCACATAAGCCACCAAATCAGAGGCTCATTTAACTGCACATTCAGTAATGTGATCTATGCCATCAAATGCCAGCAATGCCTCACTGCAATATACATTGGACAAACTGGACAGTCCCTATGGGAAAGAACCAATGGACACAAATCAGATATATGTAAAGGGAACATTCAGAAACCTGTTGAACACTTCAATCTGCCTGGTCGCTCATTAAAAGATCTTCAGGTTGCTGTTTTGTTATAGACCAATTCCACAAGCCAAATACACAGGGAAAGGTTGGAACTACAAATCATTCACATGTTTAATTCTCATGCCAGTGATCTGAATCGAGATACTGGATGACTAGGACATTATCAACGAACCAAATAATGAAGGTGCCAATGGTTCTTTTTCTGCATAGAATCTGGTATTAGTACTCTTCCTCTCTAAATGCTAACTAACGGTCCTTATCTGCTTCTTTTAACTATCCAGTATTTAGGTGCTTATAGACTATCAGTTTTGCCAGCTCAATTTTCCCTTTGATATTTATATACCCACTGCCTCTTTTTGTCCCCCCCACATTTAATTTTGGTTCTGGACATCCAACACTCCGACCATCTGAAGAAGTGGGCTGTGCCCACAAAAGCTCATTATACCATCTACATGTTGTAGCGGATTCACTCACTTTTCGCACGGCTTCTCACTTTTATTTTTGCCCAGCTGACTCCCTCAGGGTGGCTTGTGGGGAAGTCACCCGCCTCTCCAATGCCGACGCGCCCCCTTTGGGTGAGGTGTTCTCTTCAGGTCACTGCCCTCTGGCAGTGACCACATCGCTGTTTGTCCACGCCCCCTTCTGGGGGGGGGGAGTCACTGTTCTGGTACTCCCAGGATCTTCCCTACTCCCGGGGACCTCTAGCTCTTCCCGGGAGCACTCAGCTCCTTCCTGGAACACCCAGGTCCTTGGTCTGCCCGGTTCCCTCCTGTACTTCTGCCTTTGTGCCTTCTGGCCTAGGGCTTCCCTGTCTCAAGCACCCCCAGCCTACCACAGCTGCCTTCGTGAGACCCATGGCTGCCTGTCTGCAGCACGGCCTTTTAGGGCTGCCTCCGTGCAAATCCCCGCCGTTCATGACTGCCTCCATGCAGCACTGGGACTCAGGCCAGGTCATCTGGGTTCGCTGGGCCCAAAGCCTGCGGCCCTGTGGCAGCAGACAGACGAATCCTCTCCTCTTCCCAGGAGCTGCTCTTATAAGCTCCAGGTGGGCCCTCCTTAATTGACCTCAGTTGAGCTTCCCCCTGATTCCAGATCTCCCAGCCCCTGAAAGGGCCAGTGCAGGGCAACACCCTGCCACAGTGTTTTGTTAGTCTGTAACAGTATAAACTTAAACAACAAATGGTCTGGTAGCACTTTAAAGACTAACTCAGCTTCCCCTAAGAAGCTTTTGAACACCTTTCCTTTTATATGGTGTGTCAATACCAAACAGTCACATTTGCTGTGCATGCTGTAGGTCTAAATGTGAACTCCACTTTCAGGCAAAACTCCAGTCCTGGAAGACACAGATTTATTATATTGTTCTTCTAAGCGGATAATCTTGAGCTGACGAATGAGTATCATTTTCAGGGAAATTACTGTTTGATTTGCACTATATTTCAGCATATTTTGTTTGGTTTTAGATAGATATAGTGAATACTTGGCTTTGCCGTGTCAGGTGACTTCTGTACCTTCTGAGCTAAGCTTAGCTTGGTTTTGAATCTGAGTCACTATTTCATGCTGAATTGCACTTGAATAAACCATGTACTTCATCATAAATAGGATTTGTGACTTGATTATGTTGCACTTAGCTCTCACTAATTTTATTTTCAGAATAAAACATATAGTAATAAACAACAATTTAATTCATAGGAATTACTGATATTTGCAAGAAAAAAAATCCAATTCAATTTATTTGCATATATAGATGAGCAGGCACTTCTAGAACAGCTACCACTTACATAGAACTAATACTTCTCATACTCAAATATCAAACTTTAGGTAAAACCTTTAATTTAAGCTTTTTATATGACTAAGTGAAAACTCAAGAGCTGTATCAAATGGAGTGCTCTCTCTTGCAATAGGATTTGAATTTAGCATAAACAAAAGCGCTATATTTCAGCATATTTTGTTTGGTTTTAGATAGATATAGTGAATACTTGGCTTTGCAGTGTCAGGTTGCACCTCTATAAACTGGGATTCTCTGGTCCCGCAATAGCCGTAGTCCAGTAGGACCACAGAAGTTCCACGATCAGAGTCCTGGCCCACTGTGGAGGGTGGGGGAGCCTGGAGCCTGGTGCAATGGGGGGCGCGGTGGTGGGGAGCTCTGTGCATGCTCAGCTGGGCTGCACAGGGTGGGGGGAGGAGGCGGCAGCGGCAGGACCAGAAGCCCAGCATGTGACCTAGCTGGGCTGTCCTGGGGAGCCAAGAAGCCCAGTGGGGCAGGAGGGCAGGGAGTGGGGCTGGCCGCAGGGGGGCCCAGGAATGACTTCCCCTGGTCCAGCAAAATCCCTCATCTGGGACCAATCAGGTCCTGAGGGTGCTAGACAAAGGACATCCAATCTTCAGTAAGGAATGGCATCAGGCTTTTGTCCTATTATTTTACATTTTTATAGCAACAGTGGAAATTTCTGGTTGTAGGAATTGATGATCTCAAGTTTCTTACCTAGAATGTTATCTATACAAATCTCTGGTCATCTGAAAAAGTGGGCTCTGCCCACGAAAGCTCATGATACCATCTACATGTTTTGTTAGTCTATAAAGTGCTACCAGATTATTTGTTGTTTTTAAAGTTTTTTTTATGAAATAAGAAACCAGGGACAGTTACTGTAATTATGTTTTATTCTTAGTGGTGAACAGATGTATTTGGAATAGGGTTAAAAAATGAAAAACTGTCTCCATAGGGAAAAAAGTTTAAAGTTTTTTTTATTTCAAAGTATTTTCAGTAAAAATTATGAACACATTATTCAAATGTTACCATTTTTACCATTTCAGAAAAAAACAGGAGAAACTATTGAAAAAGCACAGAGATAATAACAAATATGTGGACGATGATTAGTATATAAAAGGTTATTTTTAAATAAAAAATTAAATTTTAAAAATGTTGACCAGCACTAGGCAAATCCAAGAACTCTGCATTCAGACAGTGCTGCCTATTCTGTGCACTAGTGGTAGCAGGGGTTGTCTGACTAGTGTCCATGCCTGATTAGTGCAAGTCATTGAATGTATTTAGACACCTAACTCCATTGAACTCTATGGGTGTTATGTATCTAAATACCTTTCAGGATCTGGGCTGAAGTGTTTCCATACTGCTGTGCTCTAGCTCTATTGCCTTCCTTAGTGGCAGCAGGTGGATTTACATAGGACTGGACGCACCAGCATGCTTCTCCTCGCCACTGTGCACCCAAATATCGAACAACTCTGCTCCCTTGCACACAAGAGGATATACTATTTCCTGAGCCTTTCACAATCCAATCTCATTCCTACCCCATGCAGCAGAACTGGTTTAGTTCTATCACATCTATTTTCTTCCACTACTTGATCTGAGGAAGTGGGTCTGGCCCACGAAAGCTCATCATCTAATAAACCATCTTGTTAGTCTTTAAAGTGCTACATAGTCCTGTATTTTGCTTCGGTTAACTCCATGGTGTGCTTGACTGGGTGAGGGAAAAGAGAAAGATGAAAAATCTGCCTCTCAATAATCCAAGTTAGTATATAGGTCTCATTCATTCATTCATTCATTCATTCGTGCATGAACATTGCTCATAGATTCTACTTTTTATATTTTGTTGAGTTTAAATGAAATAATCTTTACATAAAATTTAAAAAATAAACTGTCCCGTGTTTGATTTTTTTGGCCTTTATGATGTATTGTGAAATATTGTCTAGCGACTAACGGCTAAAACATATTTGAAAGTAAAATGCCTCTCAAAATAGCCATTTGTCACACAAGCTATAAAACAGCTGACATCTCAGTTTTCAAAGCAATAATTTTTGCTTTAAGCAATAATTAAAACTATTTTAGCATTGAGGAAACTCGTGTATGATGTTGCTACTTTCTATCTTATTTGTTACCCATTCTGCTTTTCCTGTAGTTTAGAGTTATTTTACAGGAAGCAAAACATAAAACCAAAAATAAAAAACAAAAAACAAAAACAAATACAAAAAAAAAGCAGTTGATTTCCTCCCAGGGGCAGATGACCATTTTGCGGGGCCCCCCTTTGCCACGGCGCATGCGCGGTGGCACCACGGTGCATGCGCGGGGCTTTTTGAAGCGCGAGGCCCGGGGAGGCCGCCCCGCTCACCCTGCTGTATATCCGCCCCTGTTTCCTCCAGCATTGTACTGTAAGATGACAAGTAATTGAAAACTAGCCAAGAAAGAGATAGAAGGAAACTCCCTAAAAAGCTTTTCTCATAATTAAAATGTTTACAAATGGGAGAAATGCACGAACTGAGCCACATTCAGTTTTCTTTTCAGGCTTTCAAATGTACTGCAGGCACAAATTAAGGGTCTGATCCTGCAAGGTCTCTTCATGTGGAACTTACCTTTAAATCAGTGGTTGTCTGTGT
This sequence comes from Pelodiscus sinensis, assembly GCF_049634645.1. NCBI lineage: Eukaryota > Metazoa > Chordata > Testudines > Trionychidae > Pelodiscus > Pelodiscus sinensis. The sequence goes on along the minus strand of NC_134720.1, from coordinate 28,248,601 downwards.
ATGGAAGGATCTCAGGATCCTGCAAAAAGGTCTGCTAAAACTACTAAACAAACGTATCTAGTTTGGGCCGTATCATGCAAATAAGCAAGCACAAGAAAAATTTCTGAAGCTTGCGTTTGAAAGACTGGATACTTAATACTGTATCAGCCAGAAGTTAAGTCATCTTTTACAATAATCAAAAATATTTTTAAAAATTCCTATTCTATAGGGGGGAGGAGAGCTTTATTCATGCTACAGTAAGATCATTCCACAGAAAAGACCCACTGAAGCCTGAAGAAATACTAGTAGAGTAAGATGCCATTCAACATGAGTGAAGCCATCAAAACCTGGAGATTTAATCCATTGTCTAAGAGGAAATGGGACAGAGCTAAAACATTCACTTGGATTTTCTCTTGCCAGAGGAGGCCTAGAAGTAGGTAAGGATTATTACGCATGTGGCCTTTATAGGGAATGTTGTAGAAACTCAGAAGGGTCAGATATGATTCTCCTGTGGAGAGAAACCTACAGAGAGCAGGTCAGGCTCCTGGAGAAAGAGGAAAGCCCTGAGATAGCTTCCCAAATCCTAAATAGGAGGATCCACAGGAAAGAGATTAGGCTCCTCTGAGGCGGCCTTGTGGTAGGGGCTGGTAGTGGAGCCTGGGAGGAGAGGAAGAGCAGTTCAGCAGAGATAGGAGAATATGGCCAAGAAAGCCAAAAGACTTGAGAACGAAAAGGGAGGGAGTTATATTAAGCACAGGTTGTGGGGAAGCAGAACAAGGGGTGAGGGGCTAGAGATAGGAAGTGGGTCTGAGAAACAGCATGCCTAAAGAAACTGTCCTGACTACTTAATATAGGATCTCTGATCTTGACTCCAGAGGGGAGTGTGAACCTAGGTTGTACTACTAGTCCCCCCAGAAGGGAAATGAAAGCCCAGCAGAAGGGATATGCAGCTTGGGGTAGGGCTGAAGACTGACTCAAAGGATGGACTGAGATATAGCTCAGGAGTGGGTGGGACAGAGCTGAAGGTTCTTTTAGGTGACATGGCTGGAAGGCTGTGCCTGGGAAGACGCAGTGAGTAATGGCTTGCCCAAAGGTGCCAGAGACTAAGGCTTTGTCTGCACTTCCATGTTTAGTGACCTGCATGCTAACTATTGCAAGGACAGCTTGCCTAAGGAAGCCACAACAGAGAAGCTGTGAATACCATACTGCGTACTCCATATTGACTTTGGGTAATGGATTAAATAAGATTTTGTGCATTTTCAGTATAATATACAGTGATTATGAGAAAGTTACTTCATTTAACTAGCACATAATCTCAATTTTTTGTCCAAATAGCAGTCAAAACACCCCTAAACACAATTTGCTTCTCTTCTTATGCTGGTGTAAGTCAGGAATAAATATACTGAAAAAATAAAGTTATATTTTCTAGAACTAAGGTGAGATCAGAATCAGTCCCCATATCCATCATTTTCATTTTGTGGTGCTCTAGATTACAATGGGAGCAGTTTGCTTCCCTAGTGACTTAGAAAAGTCTTCTTAGAGCATGGCATTTTGAATGTCTTTAGGATCTTGATACCATGCCACTTGTTTTCCAACACATTGTATACTGTTATCACTTTTAGTAATTAATGGTTGCAGATATAGCAACTGGCACATGAAACTGCAGGGATGTGACATGATCTAGATTAGGCATTAACTACCACTGAGCATTCACATTTGCTATTAAGCGAGAGGCTTATTAAGACCTAAGTGGAGTACTTTTATGACATGTTTCACCAGGATAAGAAGTTTGTACTGGCTTTTAACTTTAACTCATTCAAAAGAGAGAAGAAATTTTGGATTGTTATTATTAGTACTTCTACTTTTTCACATAAGGATAGAGTCCAACACAGGCTGTAAATATAACCCAGTCGGTAGAACTGTGATATTTAAGGAGCTTCGGGGGGTAGCTGAGTTAGGCTATTACAGAAAAAAACAGTAAATGGTCTGGTAGCACTTTATAGACTAACGAAACATGTAAATGGTATCATGAGTAATTTGATCTATGCCATCAAATGCCAGCAGTGCCCCACTGCTATATATATTGGACAAACTGGACAGTCTCTGCAGGAAAGAATCAATAGACACAAATGAGATATACGTAAAGGGAATATACAGAAGCCTGTTGTTGAGCATTTCAATTTGCCTAATCACAGTCTGACAGACCTGCAAGTAGCTGTCTTGTCACAAACCAGCTCTACAAGCCAAATACACAGAGAAGCCCTGGAATCCCAGTTCATCCACAAATTCAATTCACATGGTAAAGGACTCAATCGTGATATGGGCAGGTGGAGAATCTACCTACTTAATAACCACTGAAGGTGCTAGCAGCTCCCTGAGTGGTACCCTTCCTGTTTTAGGTATCTATCTATTGACTTTGATTTTTATCTGCTTAGGTTTAAGTACCCGTTCTCCAGATACTTAATGATGCTCTCTCCCCTCTCCTCTTCCCTTCTCCTCTTTATTTCGAGTTTTCATATCCTCAACTCATATCTCCGGTCATCTGAAGAAGTGGGTTGTGCCCACGAAAGCTCATGATACCATCTATATGTTTTGTTAGTCTATAAAGTGCTACCAGACCATTTGTTGTGATATTTAAAGTAGTTTTAAAAAAAAAGGTCTGCTCCACAGAGGCAGTACATGAAGATGTTCGTTTAAACCTTATTTTATTAGATACAGGTAATACCAGAATACCTCGGAACATGGGGTGCCCGACCAGCCTTCTTGAATGGTCTGAACTGGAACTGTGGCATGGCTCTATGGGAGGGCAGCCCACAATGCTTGCTGCTGCCCTTAGAAGCACTGCACTGGCTGGCAACTGGTGGGTGCTGCATTGCCGCTCCCAGACATGCTATAACAAGAAGACTCTTAAAGTTTGGTCAGATGTCTATCCAGTTTTTACTGAAATTCAAATATATTTTTCTTTCCAGTCTCCCCTGTCTTCCGTTATGATACCATCCACACAGGGAAATAAGGATTTCTGTGGAACCTGATGCTACTTTTTGAATCAGAGGGCCCCTTCTCAGCCATGGCCTGGTATTGACAGTGGATTTACTTGAGATCATCTAGTCCAGATTAACTGTGTGGGGTGTCACTGTTCTGCTACCACAACAGCAGACTACCTGCCACAAGTGAAGCCTCAGACACGCATATTAATTATTCTGCTTCCCAGCTTTAATCTGAATGGTGAAATATCCATCTGGCAGATGACAATCTGTTAAGATTCACTCAGCAGTTCTTCTGCTTAGCACTTAGTTTGTCTGTTGCTACTGCTGCACAAACAGGAAGGAGAACAGGAAGGGTGGTGTTCTTAAGAGACCTCCCAGGGTGTTCCAATAGCAAGTGTACCAATGTTATTAGGTTTAAAAAAAAATCACTCAAGGTCTATAACCTGAATTGCTTGGCATTTAAATGCCCATTTTCCTACTGCCCTACCTTTCATTCAGCCAAAATGTCTCCCATTGACATCAGTGGGAGTTTTGCCTAAGTTTTGACCTTGCAAAGTGCTGAATCAGAACTTACAAGAGACTCTCCTCCCCTCAAGAGCAACTGAGGATGCTCAACATCTGGCCAGATCAGATCCACAATTTGCAGAATTTGTTCAAGAGTGAGCAATGAAATTTGGTTAAATAAGAGTATTTCTCATTTGGATAGTTACAGGATACTCAGCCATCTACTCAGAGGAAGGCAATAAGAGCCACAGATGATAAGGTAATTTCCAAACTCATTACAAGATCGATAACATCTGTTTTACAATATAAATGAGTAAGAACAACATGGTGGGAAGAGAGAAAAAATGTTTTTGGAAGCAAGTCATTATGGACAAAGTACTATGATGGGGACATTGACAAAAGCAAAGCTACATTAATTCTAGCAATTTAGAATACCAAAAAAATCAATTCTTACAGATTTTAATCAAACTACAAGTGTGATCTAGAACAGTGTTTCTCAACCTTTTTAAATAAAGTACCCACTTTACCAAAAAAAAGGTACCCCTACCCTGCTCTGCTATAACCCAATACCTGCCCCCCCCCCCCCCCCCGCTCTAATCCAACATCGCTCCCCTCCCCCAGAGCCAGGCACCAGACATTTGGTAACCCTACCTTGGCAGCTTATCTGCAGGGAGCAAGTGGCCTGCCAGCACCAGGCTCGTCACGTGGGGCTGTGCGCTCCCACCTCAGCCCGGCACCCTCCTAGTGTGGTGCCCAGGGACAACTGCCCCCTCCCCCCCACTATGCCACTGATGTGGGGGGGGTCGTTTGGAGCAAAACTTATTGTGCCACTTCACTGCCTTTTAGCGCCTCTCTGCAGAGCCACAGGGAAGGGGTGATGGGGATGCATTGTAGTGAGCAGCTGGCAGGAGTGAGCATAATGCGTGTCTCCAAGTTCAGCCACCCTCCCCGCTGGAGCACCCCAGGAGGCTGCCGGAGAGGAAACGAACTAGGAGAGGCAGCTGTGGAAGTGATTTTCTTTTCCTCACCGCCCAAACCCACCTTCCAACTTGGAACTACCCTGGGTCTCACCGGAGGTGTCACCACCACAGCCACATTCTTTTCCCACCCATGCTGGGGTGCGTGCACAGACAGGGGCGGCCCATGCCTATAGGCAAACTCGGCAGCCACCTAGAGCACCAAGTTAAATGGGGCGCCAAATTCCCTGCCACTTCCCCTTCCCGTAATGCCTGGCTTCAGCCCCGGAGGAGAAGCGCGGGGAGTTGGCCCCAGGAGAGGTGGTGCACAGGGGTTCCCTGCGCTGTGGGAGCGGAGGTCAGCCCCGAGGGAGGAGGCACACGGGGGTTTCCCCATGCCACAGGAGCAGAGGGGCCAGCCTCGGGGGAGGCACGCGCCGGCTTCCCCTGTGCTGCGGGAGGACAGGGTCAGCCCCGGGAGAGGCATGTGCGGGGTTTCTCTGGCCATGGGAGGGCGGGTCAGTCCTGGGGGAGGAGGTGCCTGGGGATTTCCCCATGCTGCAGGGAGGGGGTTCGCCCCGGGAGAGGCACGTGCCGGCTTCCCTCTTAGAGGATGAGGGGGGGGGGGAATCCTGGGAGGAGGCGGGTGCAGGGGACTCTCTCTCCCCACTGGCACCCTGTCTCCTCTCCCCACTCCCGTCCTCAGCAACAGATCTCCATCCCCAGCCCCCCTCTCCCCAGCCACAGAACCGAAAACCTCAACCTATATCTGCCCATGGGGTTGGGGGGGTGGTGCCAATTGCACGGTTCACCTAGGGCGCCAGTTGCTGGCAGCTAACCTAGGGCCACCCCTCTGTGCAGAGCAGCTGTTAACGTCTGGGCTCTCGGCTCCAAACATTCAATTTGACAGTCACATGCCACTGCCCCCTCCCCGCAAACCCTTTTCATGGCAAAATCCCAGACATTTTTTGCCAAATTTCACTTGTGGTGATGTACCCCCCAGACTTCTCTCGCGTACCCCTAATGGTACGCGTATCACTGGTTGAGAAACACAGATCTAGAATAATAATCCTCACCTGTAACTCCTTTTAGCAATGCATCCCTTACATGCATCTAACAGAGTATTCTCTCACCAGCTGAAAGTCTGAAAGGATTTAAGCAGCAGTTTAAAATCTGTAATTGTCAGCCAGGAAAGCTATAGTACAGGGGACCATCACTTAACCACAAAATCAGCAGAATCTCAAAGTGATGGGCCTTTCAAAGCAGAATCTTGCATCAATAATATATTTCCCTTTTTATAGATGGGCACTATATTTGCCCTTTTCCAGTTTTCTGGAATCTCTCCTGTCTTCCATGATTTTTGAAAAGATAATGGTTGATGGCTCAGATACTTCCTCAATAAGCTCCTTGAGTATTCTAGGCCCTGGTGACCTGAAGGCATCTAACTAGCCTAAGTCATTTTTAACTTGTTCTTTCCCTATTTTAATTTCGACACCCACCCTAATTTCATTGACATTTCCTAAGTTAGGCATCCAGTTGCCACCAATCTTGTTGGTGAAAACCCAAACACAGGAAGTCATTAAGCACCTCTGCCATTTCCACATTTTTCTGTTATTGTTTTTCACTCTTCATTGAGCAATGGGCCTACCCCATCCTTGGTCTTCCTCTTGTTTCTAATGTTTTTAGATCAGTGGTCCCCAACCTTTTGGGGCTGCCGGGTGCCCGGGGGTGGGGCCACTCACATGCCAGGTGCCCGGGGGCAGGGCCACACACGCACCTGGGGACAGGGCGACTCATATGCCACATGCCCGGTGCCCGGCACCGCACGCCCAGGGGTGGGGCTACCCATATGCCAGGCGCCCGGGGCTGCCCATACGCCAGGCACCTGGGGCCGGCGCCACTCCTGTGCTATGCACCCCCATGCCTGGGGCTGGCTCCACTCCTGTGCCGCATGCCCAGGGGTGGGGATGCCTATACGCCACATGCTCGGGGCTGGCACAGCCCATGCTCCGCACGCCCGGGGACGGGGCCGCCCATGTGCTGCGCGCCCAGAGGCAGGGCCAGCCCCAATCACTCGGCGGGCGCACAGCAATGGCCCGGCGGGTGGCACCGCATTGGGGACCACTGTTTTAGATGGTTTTCTTTTTACTTTTTGTCTCTAGCTAGTTTGAGCTCCAGTTTTTAAGAAATGTTAATTCTTTGGCCACTACAAACACACCTGAGCACTGTGGCATTAAGTAAAGCTCTGTTCCTGAATGTGAATATCTGAGCTGGTAGATTTGTGAGTGTTCAGTGGGTAAGTGGCTGAATGTTACAGGAAACTATCTGAGGACTGGTGTGCACTCATCACTACCTATTACAGAGAACGTGAGGTCTGTAAGGCAATGCTTCTGGTGCCAGAAGCTGTTGGGGTCATGGAGCCTTCTCCACAGCAAGCATAGACAAGACTTCCTTGTTCTTAGGGCTGGTAGCAATGAGTTGTTTCTCATCCCTGGTTACCCCATGGAGCATCAGTGTCTAACTCCCTTTGGGGACTTTCTGTTCTAGAACAAACATAACTTTTTAACCCATTATAATTACTTCTAAAGCAGAATAGCTTTTCTGCTATCGCTATGGGAGCCAGTTCCACCCTCTCCCCCACACCTGAGACAAATCATTAAAAGGGGATTGAGTGTTGTCCCAGCTCTCACCTAATGAGCATATCTCTAGCTCTATAGCTAAGACAGCCCCGAGTAATTGATGGAGACCGTATGCCAATAAGGTACTTAGAACTGAAACAAAGATTTAGTTCTAAGTGCAGGCCTAGGTTCTCAGGCAACAAGATAACTCTGACCGTGATGGTTAAGGCATCCCCATACACATAGGCAGCATCACAGATAGTGGATCTGCTTCAGACACAAACAGGAAAACGTTACAGTATGGTGTGATAATTACATTTCCTTTTTGTAGTGAAGTTTTTCATTACAAGTGAAGGTTTAGTATAACAGGGACTTCAGTGCATACATAGCACTAAAAACATGAAAGAAACTACCGTCATAAAGCCAAGAAATACAGATTTATATAGATGAATTGGGGTTTTAGCCACACCATAATTATATTACAAGTAAGGGTGGCAAGGCTTTGCAGACTAGGAATGTGAAGAGTCAATGAAGCTAGAACTGCCCAGATCAAACAATGAACAAGAGTGCTTTGTTGAGCTACACAAAAGATGTAGGAACAGGGTAGGCTCATAAATTAAAGTAAGAAAAGAACACATTAAAAATGACTTAAACAAGTTGGATGCCTTCAGCTTATCAGGGCCTCATTAAATGCATCCTAGAATATTCTAAGAACTGACTGCTGAGACCTCTGAGCCATTAGCTATTATCTTTAAAAAGTCATGGATGACAGGAGAGATTTCAGAAGATTGGAAGAGGGCAAATATAGTACCCATCTATAAAAACAGGAAATAAAGACAACCCAGGAAATTACAGACCAGTCAGCTTCTGTGCCAGCAAAGATAATGGAGCAAATATTTAAGGAATCCATTTTCAAACTTCTAGAAGATAAAAGTGCTAAGTAACACTGAGCATGGATTTGTCAAGAACAAATCATGTTGAACCAACCCACTAGCTTTCTGTGATAGGATAACAAATCCTGTGGATAAAGGGGGAAGTGGTAGATGTGGTATATATAGTGTTTAGTAAGGCATTTGATACAGTCTTGCATGACCTCCTCATTAATAAAGTAGGAAAATCCTACCTACGTGGAGATACTATACGGTGGATAATTGGTTGGATAGTCATTCCCAGAGAGTAATTATTATTGGTTCACAGTCATGCTGAAGGGCATAATGAGTGGGGTTCTGCAGGAATCAGTTTTGGTACCAGTTCTGTATCTAAATCAATAGTTTAGATAATGGCATAGAGAGTACACTTATAAAGTTTGCAGATGATATCAAGCTGGGAGGGATTGCAAGTACATTGGAGGATAGGATTATAATTCAAAGTGATCTGGACAAACTGGAGAAACAGTCTGAGGTAAACAGGATGAAATTCAATAAGGACAAGTGCAAAGTACTCCACTTAGGAAGAAACAATCAGTTTCACACAAATAAAAATGGGAAATGACTATCTAGGAATGAGTACTGGTGTCATAGTGGACCACAAGCTAAATATGAGCCAGTGTGATATTGTTGCAAAAAAAAAAAAGTATACACATCATTATGGGCTGTATTCATGTGTATTGTAATCAAGACACAAAAGGGAATTCTTCTGCTACACTCAGTGCCAATTATGCCTCAAATGGAGTATTGAGTCCATTTCTGGCCACCAAATTTCAGAAAAGTTGTGGATAAACTGAAAACGGTCCAGAGAACAAAAATGATGAAAGGTTTGATGTATGAGAGAATATTGAAAAAACTAGGTTTCTTTAATCTGGAAAAGAGAAGACGACTGAGAAGGGACATGATCAGTGTTCCCTCTGATCTTTTCCATCCATGTATCAGACCAGAGAACTTGAATCTTAGGTCTTCACCATGGTAGCTTTTCATCATGTTCACCTGTATAGGTTGGATTCCACATCTCTCTTTCAGGTGATAGTTGGGGATCTGTACTAAGGAATTAAAGCTATTACAAAAGCTGGGATTTTCAAAGGGACCTAAAGGGATCTGGGTATCTAATTCCCACCTAGGTTTGTGCTACTTGAACTGTAATGGGATCATTTTGTTTTCCTAGTGCTCATTCCATTAGAAAACACTGACATGGATTATAGTGTTTCAGAAAAGTAATTCTCTCTAGGACACTGATTATGAAAACCTTAAATGACTCCAATTGTAACATACTGAAGTGTCCAGCCACTATAGTTTTCAGATCCATCCATAAACTTACTCTTTGTCTGTGCATACAATATACATAACTAATAGCCTGTCTTGTGCTTTACAATGACCATGTAAGGTTGGTCGTAAAGAGGTAATTATGCTTGCTGAAGGATATGGAAAGAGAAAGGTTGCTCAATTAACAGACTGTGCTTTATCCAATTGAGGGCAGAGAAGTGTCACAGTGAAAAATGCCCTTTAAATAGTCCTGAAAATTCATATTCAAAATATATTTTTCTCTGAATTAATAGTAGGCAGCTGGGGCCTGATTGTGGCCCTTTGGAAGCCAAGGACAGGACACCCACAGTATTGTCATCATCCCATTACTGCAGCGGGGTGACAGTTCACTTAATTGATTTTCATACGACAAGAGAGGTCTATTTCATGTAGCATTAAAAATAAAGAAGAAAGGAGAACATATTGATGAGGGGAAGCAAAGAGGCACACCACAACTAGCAGCCATCAGATCTAAACGGATTACACACACAAGGTCTCTCAGATGCTCAATCTTGCTTACACGCTCTCTCTCACTGTCAGCCTGGTCACTGAGGGTATGTGTACACTACAGTTTTTTTTTGGAAAAATGGCCGTTTTTCCAAAAAAAGTTCACTTACATCCACACTAAAATCAAGTTCTTTTGAAAAAAAATTGAAAGAACAAAGGGGTTTTTCCGACATTGGTAAACCTTTTTCTACGAGGAAGAAGTCTTTTTCCAAAAGAGCTCTTTCAGAAAAAGGCGTGTGCGGACAGGGAAGAGGGCTTTCTTTCTTAAGCAGAGGAAAGAGGAGAAAGCACAGTGCCGTGGTGGCCACTCCGCCCACAGTAATCACAGCTTACATGTGAAATACCATCCATTCAGCTTGGACACTCTCTGTCGAAAAAGCAGATAACTTTTTCGTTGCACTTTCGCAGTGTGGACGCTCTCTTTTGAAAGAAGTTTTTTTGGAAGATCTCTTCCGGAAAACTTCTGAAAGAAGCCTGCAGTATAGACATAGCCTCAGTAGGCTGCCAGGAATCTTTGAAAGCACACATGGGTCCTGCAAATACCTCTCTCGTGTACAGAAACTGACATATGGGTAACATCCAAAGCTGGAAACAAAGCAGAAAATTGCATTCAGATATGACTTGTTCCTGACAAACTAATGAAAACACATTCATTGTAACAACAGTCCCTGTGCACAGTGGCACAGAGGTATGCTTCATGAATTGTACAGTCCCAAGCAAGAGCAAGGCCAAAATCTCCTCACCTTCCTATCTGCCAGAAAGAGAATAATCAGGCCCTGGGGATTTCTTCTCTGCCTAGTTGCACAGCAGAAAGGAGATGAGTCTGTCTGGGATCAGTGGAAGATCACAGGGCCCCACTAACAACTGGGCTATTATAAATGAGAAGAGAATTTGACTCTCTAACGATATGAGCTGTACTGGTTTTTTCTGCAGCTACAGCCACATCGTTCATGTAGCATTTGGACAGTGAACAATGAAGGAGGGAAATGGTCACTCTTATTTTATCCTCATGGTTAATTGTGAGACTCCGGGTCTCTTTCTTTGCATGGCATCCTAATGGAACGATGCAAGGAGGTGCATGCATATACACATCTGCCTTATTCACCATCTAAGGGCATGTCTAAACTACATCCCTTTTTCGAAAGAGGGATGTTAATTAGACAGATCAAAATTGCAAATGAAGCTGGGATTTGAATTTCCCACACTTCATTTGCATAATGGTGGCCATGCGTTCTTTCGAAAACAGGTATTTCAAAAGTGAAACCGCCATCTAGACATGATTCTTTTGAAAAAAACCTACTTTTTCAAAAGATCCTGTACTCCTCAAAAAATGAGGTTTACAGGATCTTTCGAAAAAGGGTTTTTTCCCAAAAGAACCAAGTCTAGACATCAGTTTCACTTTTGAAATACTACATGGCCGCCATTATGCAAATGCCCTTATTCATGCACTGAATGAGGCAAGGGCTCTGTGGAATCCACTGTAGTGGTTGGGGCAGTTCTTCCCATGAAGGATTTTGAGATGTATTTGAGATCTCACACACCACCCATTACATACACACTAGAACAGAAACAGCAAAATTTGCCGCTTGGACAGAGATGGGGGATTTGTACACAGAAACTATAACTGAAGAACAACGATGTGTAAGTAGTCCATTGCTGAGGACTATGGTCCAACTTACAGATGTGGCAAACTGCATTGACACCAATGCCTAGGGCCTCACCTTAAGCTTAGGCCTGCCTGGAAACCTGACAGGTGTACATACAAAGTTGGGTATCAGAAATTAGGGAGGGGAGTCCCTGAACTTGAAGCTCAAGTAAAATGAGAAGTAGTTATCCAAATTAAATTAAGTTCATCAGCTGCTATGGGTACTGGAATCAATGGCTATTTCACAACTTGAGGTGTATAGTTATTAAATACCAAAGTCATACTAGCATTAGTTTTTGAGTGAGCCACTATTGCTTTACGTGTTTAGAGACCAGGGTTATGTCTACACTGCAGGCTTCTTGTACAAGAACATGTCCACACTGCCATGTGTGAGATGTGCTTTTGCGCAAGAGCATCCATGGCAGTGTGGATACTCTCTTGCACAAGAAAGCTCTGATGGCCATTTTATCCATAGGGCTTTCTTGCACAAGAAACCCTTCTGTGCATCCACACTGCCTTCTGCCTTCTTGTGCAACAACTCTTGCACAAGAGAGCTTACACCTTTAATAATGGAGATTGCCTATCTCCTAGAACTGGAAGGGACCTTGAAAGGTCATCAAGTCCAGTCCCCTGCCTTCTCAGCAGGACCAAGTACCATCCCTGATGAATTTTTGCCCCAAATCCCTAAGTGGCATCCGCAAGGATTGAACTCACAACCCTGGGTTTAGCAGGCCAATGCTCAAACCACTGAGCTATCCCTCCCCCCATTAGAAAAGAGTGTAGCTCTTGCACAAGAAGCCCTCTCCTACCACGCTTTACTGTAAATCTTCTTGCACAAAAGCGGGTGGGCAGTGTGAATGCTCTGCGGAAGAACGTCCGTTCTTGTGCAATAACCCACCAGTGTAGACATAGCCCAGGAGTTTAGCAATCAGAATTAACCCAGTGGAGAGCCTCAGTTTCATTTGAGCTCTTTGTGGCTGTATAAGGAACACAATGCAAAGAAACTCCAAAGAGAAAATAAAATAACAGAGGGAAAGAAACCTGGTTTGGCATTTATCAAGAATGTACATGGAAATAAGAATTAGCAGAAAGAAGACACAAAGTTCAAAACTGGTTTATTTAAAAGGGACACATATAAACAGATCTGTGAACATACACAGCTCTTTTCAATGGAATGGAATGTTATGTACTAGGCCAAGGAATTAATCATCAGTATAAACATTTAAAAAAACGTCTCCGTTGATGACATGTTGACTTCAATTTGCTCTGAGCAAATGAATTCTCACAATCCATTCAATTTTTATCAGATTATGGTGTTGAATATGCATGTACTCAACAGCAGAACTGGAAATTTAAAGTTCATTAGCTGACTACATCTGATTTTTTGGAGGTCTGTGTTCCATAGAACCCACTAAGCGGAGACATTTTATTCTATTTGTGTGGAAAAGAAATTTCCACAAAAGAACATTATTTCTCTTGCCTAGGAATAGCCTACAAGGATCTCTGAAATAGGTTTTATTTTTTCACCAATTGAATTTCCCAACATTATGCTCTCTAGTTTTCTTCCATAGACGTGATCTTGGCAATTCTGCTGTTATCCTACTTAGCACAAGTGTTCAGGGTGCACATTTCATGTGACTGCAATAAACCTTATAAAACTTTTAAGATCAAATTCTTCTCACACATACATCCTGTACAAGCCCATTTTTCCCTGAGAACATGTGGCACTCCTGTTTCACTCTTACCTCATTGAACATACTGGAAACTGTACACATGCAACCCAGCCATGGGGGAGAGGGGTGGGATTGTTATTTATGTTAACAAAAGAAAACTCAACCCAACTAAGCTTCCAGGTGTTTTGTCTTCTACCTGCACCTCTGTCTCTGTTCCTTCTTGTATCAGAGGCCCATCAATAGATTTCTACTACCGTGTTAGAACTAATAGAACCTACCTGGCCTTCTTGCCAAGTTGAGTTGACAGAATAGCTATAAATCTAAGTGGGATCCCAGATCCGATGCCCTGTCACAGGCCTTTGCACAGTTCTAATGAAATTTAATAAGTCTCTATAAAAATCATCCTGAATATTCTTCGGCATGCTCAGACCTCTGTACCATGTAAGCACAAGAGAGGCAAAGTAGCTTTAAAATGGCCAGAGATAGTCAGTGGAGCATTCTCTTACCCAGATATTGTCTGCCAGTGGAGTGGTAGGAAGGGGGACATGTTGGAGTTATTCTGGGGGAGGAACAGACAGAGCAGAGCTCCACTATACCTGATGCACCATAGACATCAGATGATGTGTGGCATGTCACCAAACTTCTGCAGTAGCCATGCTGCCATTCTTTGCACCCATTTCTCCCTCACATTTCAGCTGCCCTTGGACGTAATAGAAAGAAAATCAGAGCCATATAATTTAAGAGTACATTTCTATTACGGTGTTTTGGATAAACATACAGCATTTTATAGCTGGGACATAATTCCCTCACATGGTTCAGTAGGATTTGTAGAAATAGTGTCACGTTCAATTACATTCTATAGGATTTTTTGTAGATGTTGACTGGTTTAAGATACTTCTGGTTAAAACCGCAGAGAATAAAATGATAAAATGATTACTTAAAAGCAGTCAACCTGGGTGTAGCTCTGCTCCCATTAGCTTCCACAATGGTGTATTCTGAAAAGTCCCACTTATTTTTAATCTCCTAGGTATACCGTTCCATCTACTGTGCAGTGTAACTCCCAAGTGAGCAGAACAAGGGAATTTAAAAATAGCGCACACCAAATAAGTATTTCTTAAAACTGAAAGATTCAAATCACAATGTTTTATGCAGAAAATATCTGGTTAATACTGAAAATAAAAGATGAATATAAGCACATATTTTTGAAAATACACTGGTAGGTATATAGCATGGCTCCGGCTTGATTAGCTAATTAAACTCTCTGCCAAACAGTCTAATAACAGAAATGCAGTCAAATGATTTCTTCAATCAGCTAGTTTCCTATATTTTATTAAAGGCAAACAGGAAACAAAAAATCTAACAACATTGCCATGAAATAGGAGAGCAAAAAGAGCAAATAGTACATTGAGGTTGTCTGTGTAGCTTGCATTTTGATATAAAAAAAATAAAAGGATGGGATGTGCATTTTCTTTATATCTCCAGAGAGCAGCTGGCATTCTAGCACTTCATGTTGCTATATTGTCTGATGTGAAATGACATGAAACCAATTTATGTCACCTAAATGATTGTCCATTGACAGTATAAATTAGCTGGCACGTATTTACAGCTGGGAACAAGTACCTTCAGTTTAAATAGCAGATTTTTCCTAAAAAAGCAGCAGCATTTTATCGGGTCCATGTGATTTGTGGACTTCTGGGTAGATGAATTTACCAGTTTTATAACAAAGATCTTCCTTAGAAGATATTAAATAAACTAAATGAGGAATTAAGCTGATATTTTCAGAGCAGTATGGACAGAGCTCCCATTATTTTTCACTGTCATGGAAGATACATCTAAATCCTTTAGACTGCTTTGAAAATCTCAACCTTAGTGTTTAAAAACCCCCAGTGAAGTTGTATATTAAAAAAGAGCAATGTGAAAAAACCTGTCATTTTAACAATCATCTTAATGTGAATGCATATTATTATTAGTGTTATCCATATTATATCTTTGTTTTAGTTATGGAGCTAGAGCAACAGCACCACGAAACCTACCAAGAGACAGCACACACGTGCTTCTTGGTTCAGCTAATGGCAGTATATTTTTCCTTGTAGGTGATGCCTCAGCCTTTGGCAGGGTCATGCAGCCAGCAAATATGCACTTGATTGAAATGACAGGATAACTAGAAGTACCACTATCACCTTTACATGCTGCTTCTGGAGGTTTGTGAAAGAACATGTAACTGAAACGACTTTGTGAATTTCTACAAGGAGAATGAATCCAAAGACTAGTTCTTGAGAATTCTGTGGTGACGAGTCTGTAATGTTAAAGTTCTTTCTTTCTGTGTGTAAGAAACAGTGCAGAGAGGGAAGAAAGAACCCATCCACCTACATTGTAATCTATGGTGCTAATTAACAGATTCACAATGGACCACAGTGATTGAGCCACCTCTGTTGCTCAAACGTTACATTCCCTTGCCCAGATTAGTATTGGATGCATACTAGCAACAGGCCCATGTATCTGGGAAGCTAAAACTAAAGGTTTCATTTACCAGGGCGAGCAAGCCAACATCTTGCATTAGTATTAATGCAACTACTCCCTTCAAAATGACTCTGTTCACATAAATGTCAAGATGCTGAACAAAATTGATCAAGGATCCAAAAGACACAATGTCAACAAAATCATGAATTGTCTATACACCAGTGCTAGGAGCCTGAGTAACAAACAGGAATCAGAATTGCTCATTTATAAGCATAAATTTGATCTAGTTGGTATTACTGAAACCTGGTGGGATGATTTGCCCAATCAGAATATTGAAATCAATGGTTATAACCAATGTTCTTGCTTAAGCGGCTATTCAGGAGAGATTCAGACGCTACCCAGATGACTAGCAGAGCACCCACAGTTAGATTTTGTGTTTTTCCTGATGGTGCACATTCGCACATGCCTCGGTGCATATTCCAAACATGGATGGAAAAAATCCGCACAGATGGAAATGATTAGAGAGAACATTGGGAAAGTGGCATTGCCAATAATGGTACAGTATTACCTATTTCCGAGTCAGTGATACCATGGAAGAAAATGGTTTCCAGTGCTTAGGGCAGTAGTCTCCAATCTATTAAAGCATAAATTCACTTTTTGAATTTAAGTGCAATCCAGGATCCACCTCAAACCCCAACACCCTTTTCCTGCCTCCTTCCCGCCCCTTCTCTGAGGCCCTGCCCCTGCTCACTCCATCCTTCCTCCCCCATCCTCAATAACTTTTATCGGGCTGGGGGCAGAGGGCTAGGGTGCAGAAGAGGGGGCTGCAGACTCTGATCTTGGGCTAAAGGATTTGGTGTGTGGGAGGGATTCTGAGCTGAGCCTGGGGCAGGGAGTTGAGGTGCAGGAGGGGGTTGAAGGTGCTGGCTCTGGAAGGGAGTTTGGGTGCAGGGGGACTCAGGACTAGGGCAGGGGTATGGGGTGCAGCAGGGGTTCAGGATTGGGGCCTGGGTTTGGAATGCCGGTTCAAGCAGGCTCCGCTTACCACAGGTGGCTTCTTGGTGGTGGTGCAGGGGATTAAGGCAGGCTTAACCCTACTCTGGCCCTGCACCACTCCCAAAAAGCCAGCAAACTCTCTCCATCCCTGCCCCCATCTGCTCTGTGGATGGGGTACAAGGTATGGGGAGGGGCACTCTGCCTTGAAGATGTCCCTACCCCAGGAGCCTCCTGCTTGCTGTGTAGTGCATGGGAAGAAGAGGGTGGGGGGATGCTGATGTCAGAGGGTAGGAGCAACACGGTGGTACTGAGAGGGGCAGATGAAGTGTCAGCACTTGACAGCCTCCTGGCCAAACCTGTCAGGCTCACCTGCCAAAAGTACCAAGATCAACCAGTAAATCCCAATCTACTGGTTGGTGACCACTAGCTTAGGGTCTTAACACAAAGCATTAGATGAGTTACTAGTTTGTGTCTGCTTCAGACCACCAAATCATACGAAGGAATACACACACAATTAAGGGGAGATTTTCATTTGAGTGACACATGCTGCTAGTCACAGGTTGCCAGTCATAAAAAAAAATCTTTGGAATTTCTAAACATTAAAGTTGACAATTTCCTAACTCAAAAAACTGTTACAGACAATATGGGGGATTTTTTTTTTTTTTTGTTAGACTTGGTCCTAACAGATAAAGAGGAACTAAAAATTAATGGCAGCTTAGATACAGGTGATCATTACCCGATCACATTTATAATGTGCAAGCAGAATAAAATCCAGACATGTGTGTGCACATGCACACACACTGTGCTTTAAAGGGGTCCAGTTTCACAAAGCTGAAAACATTTGTGAGCCAAATCAGCCAGGAGGAAGAATTTAATCAGGAAAAAAAGTGAATACTAATTGGGAATCATTTAAGAACAATTTATTAGATTCCTTCCCACCCCCAAAAACACACACAATGCCACAATAGAGGAAGAAGGCTGTACTAGTTAAAATCCCAACTTGATTTAGAGGGGAAGTGAGGGCAGCTTTAAATTAACATAAAAATAATATATAAGAAATAGAAGAAAGGGGATGTTGACAGTAATCATTATAAATGGGAAGTTAGGAATTGTAGAAAACAGGATAAAGGAAACAAAAATATATCTATAGCCAGAGTTAAGGATAATAAAGAAGAGTGGGGTTTTTATTAGAAATGGCTGATGGGGGTTGGGCTCCAAATGGGGGCTTGTTAGCCAGGCTTCATTTGTAAATAAAAAGTAAAATATTACGTCCAACAAAAGATTTCAGCATGGTCTTTATTTATGGCAGGGATGTGGAACCACTGATCCACAGAAAAATTAGTTCGGGACTAAATAAGAGAGAAGCAAAAAAAAAAAAAAAACCACCCTCCAAGCCTCCCCAACCCTCACTGATGTGGCCCCCAATTGAAACACCTCACTCCCCTGGTGTTCCAGCCTCATAATGGGGAGAAGGGCAGAAAAGACTGAGGTTCAAAGCCTCAGGACAAATTTACTCTTCTGGAAAAGGCTCTGGGGTGGTGCTAAAAATGAGGGATTGAGTGTATGGAACAGGGCTGCCAGTGAGTGGGATAGGGATGGGGGTGCAGGAGGTGGTGTTCATCAGAGGTGAGGTAGGATGTAGGAGTAGATTGGGGGTACGATGTCTGGCCAAGGAGGAGGGTGCAGGGGCAGGCTGGAGTCAGGGTGTATGACCGGGGGAGGAGGTAGGGTCTTGGCAGGAAAGCTGAGTGAGCGGGGTGGGGGTGCTGGCTGTAGGCGTAAAGGGGTATGGGGGGAGGCCTCCCACTTCCCATTCACCAGATTCTGGCCAATGGGAGCAAAGGGGCAGCCTCCAACAAGAGCATTCCTTTGAGGCATTTCTCCCAGCTGGGGGAGGGGGGAGGAGAAGGAAAAATGGCAGCCCACAGACATTTTTGGCTCCGCTTGTTCCCTACATGCTGGATCTGATGGGGAGGCTTGGGGTTTTCTCTCCTTCCCTCCCAAGAAGCCAGTGCTGGCATTCCAATCTTGCAGAGGTCCATAAGGCTGAAGTACCAGTGCTGAATCCCTGCCATGAGAAGACCTGGGGGGAATCAGGGGCTGAGCTGAAGCTCCAAAAGAGCCATATCTGGCTCCCTAGGGGACCATATTTGGCTTGCAAGCCATAGGTTGCCAACCTCTGAGCTAGGGAATTATAAGCTTGTCCACCTGACATCAATCCCAAGAAGATAAAGTGGCTGATACAGGACTTGTTTAATAAAGATTTATAGATGGTAATGTAATTGATGCAAATCAACATGGACTTATGGGAAATAGATCTTGTCAAACTAAGTGGATATTTTTACTGAGGAGATTACAAGTATTGTTAATAAAGATAATAGTATTGACATAATAGACTTAAAGTGTTTGACTTGTTACTGTACAACATATTGTTTGAAAAACCAGAAGGCTATAGAAATAACATGGTACCCTTTAAATGGATTAAAAACTGGCTAAAAGATGTAACTGTAAATGGGAAATCATTATCAAGTGATTATATTTCCAATAGGATCTTTGCCCTACAATAACACTTATCAATGACCTTGAAGAAAACAAAATCATCATTGTCAAAGTATGCAGATGACATAGAAATTGGAAGAGTGGTAAATAATGAAGATCTTTGATCAATATCTTAAATGCCTGTATACAAATGCAAGGAGTATGGGAAATAAGCAGGAAGAACCTGACGTGCTAATAAACAAACAAAACTATGACACAGTTGTTATAACAGAGACTTGGTGGGATAATAAATGATTGGAATATTGGTATAGAAGAAAAAAAACAAATGGTCTGGTAGCACTTTATAGACTAACAAAACATGTAGATTAGTGATAGAAATGTAGCCGTGTTAGTCTGGTGTAGCTGAAACAAAATACAGGACTATGTAGCACTTTAAAGACTAACAAGATGGTTTATTAGATTATGAGCTTTCGTGAGCCAGACCCACTTCCTCAGATCAAATAGTGGAAGAAAATAGTCACAACCATATATACCAAAGGATACAATTAAAAAAAAGGAACACATATGAAAAAGACAAATCAAATTTCAGAACAGAAGGGGGATGCGGGGGGGGGGGGGGAGGTAAATGTCTGTGAGCTAATGGTATTAGAGGTGATAATTGGGGAAGGTATCTTTGTAATGGGTAAGATAGCTAGGGGTCAACACATTATCAATAAACTACAGCCTATACTGGAACAGGATACTAAACTCCAAGAAGCTCTGGGAGACAGACCCATAGTCTCCTATAGACAACCACCTAACCTCAAGATGATTCTTACTAACAACCACAAGACATACCACACTAATACCAACCCTGGTACCTTCCTTTGCAACAAACCCGGTTGCCAGCTTTGTCCACATATTCAGTCTGCTGATACCATTATTGGACCTAACCAAGTGAGTTATAAGATCAAGAATACATATTCCTACGCATCCAGAAATATAATTTATGCTATCATGTGCCGAAAGTGTTCGTCTGCTTTGTACATTGGACAAACGTCTCAGACACTTCGCCAAAGGATCAATGCCCACAAAACAGATATTAGACAGGATCACAAAGAAAAAACAGTCTCTTGCCATTTCAACCAGAAAGGGCATTGTCTCAACGACTTAATTACCTGCTTCCTGCTTCAGAAGCCTTTTAAATCTGCACTTGAAAGGGAATTCTCTGAACTGTTATTCATGCTAAAATTCGATACTCTACGCATGGGTCTGAAAAAAAACCCTAGCTATCTTACCCATTACAAAGATATCTTCCCCAATTATCACCTCTAATACCATTAGCTCACTGACATTTACCTCCCCCTCCTCCCCCGCATCCCCCTTCTGTTCTGAAATTTGATTTGTACTTTTCATATGTGTTTCTTTTTTTTAATTGTATCCTTTGGTATATATGGTTGTGACTATTTTCTTCCACTATTTGATCTGAGGAAGTGGGTCTGGCCCACGAAAGCTCATCATCTAATAAACCATCTTGTTAGGGTTTAAAGTGCTACATAGTCCTGTATTTTGTTTCAAAACATGTAGATGGTATCATGAGCTTTTGTGGACACAGCCCACATCTTCTGATGACTGGAGTTATGAGTTTAGGATGTACACACCTAAAATAAATAGGAGAGGGGAAGGAGGGGGGAGGGGAAATAGAGAAGGGGGTGGGAGACAGGGAGCTAGAGGGAATCAGTAAGTATTTGAAGATTAGGTAGTTAAAACGAAGCTGTACCAGTGTCCAACCACGGAACGGAGCCACTCTCAGACCGGGTCCTCCGTAAGTACTTTAATATACAGTACTCACCTTCCCCCCAGTCCCCAACAAGGTGTTTTTTAACATTGATCTAGTCTATTGATTCCATGCCAATTACACCACCGAAGCCCCCCCTGACAATTACACAGTCACTATCACCTGGTGCTAAAAGCTCTCAAGTCAGCACGCCCTGGTGGCGAGGTAGGGGGACCCGGGCCCGCCCTCTCTCCCGGGTCCCGACCCAGGGCCTTAAGGCAGGGATGCCTGTCCTTGACCAGCAGACAGCGTTGTGGACCCCAAATACACCCGCTTACGGGTTCCACAGCTCTGGAAGATTTTATTTCAGAAGGTTGAGAAAGCTACTGGGGGGAAGCTGTTCTAGATTGGATTTTAACAAATAGGGAGGAACTGGTTGAAAAATTTGAAAGTGGAAGGCAGCTTGGGTGAAAGTGATGGAGTTCTTGATACTGAGGAACAGTAGAAGGGAGAACAGCAAAATAGAGGCAATGGATTTCAGGAAGGCAGATTTTAGTAAACTCAGAGAGCTGGTAGATGAGGTCCCATGGAAACCAAGACTAAGAGGAAAAACAACTGAAGAGAGTTGGCAGTTTTTCAAAGTGGCATTATTAAAGGTCTAAAAACAAACTATTCCACTGTGTAGGAAAAATAGAAAGTATGGTAAGAGACCACCTTGGCTCAACCAGAAGATATTACATGATCTAAAAATCAAAATGGGAGTCATATAAAAAGTGGGAAACTAGGTCAAATTACAAAGGAGGAATATAAGCAAACAATGCATCTATGTGGGGCAAGATTAGAAAGGCAAAGGCACAAAATGAGCTCAATCTAACTAGAGACATAAAGGGTAACAAGAAAACATTCTACAAATATATTAGAAGCAAGAGGAAGACCAAGGACAGGGTAGGCCCATTGCTCAGTGAAGAGGGAGAAACAATAACAGGAAACTTGGAAATGGCAGAGGTGCTTAACGACTTTTTTGTTTTGGTTTTTATCAAAAAGCTCAATGTTGACATGATGCCTAACATAGTGAATGCTAGTAGAAATGGGTAGGTTTAGAAGTTAAAATTCAAAAAAAAAAAAGAACAAGTTAAAAATTACTTAGAAAAGTTAGATGTCTTCAAGTCACCAGGGGCTGAAGAAATGCATCCTAGAATACTCAAGGAGCTGATAGAGGAAGTATCTGAGCCATTAGCTATCATCTTTGAAAAGTTGTAGAAGTCGGGAAAGAGTCTAGAAGACTGGAAAAGGGTAAATATAGTGCCTATCTATAAAAAAGGGAAATAAGAACAACCCAGGAAACTACAGACCAGTCAGTTTAACTTCTGTGCCAGGGAAGATAATGGAGCAAGTAATTAAGGAATTCATCTGCAAACATCTGGAAGATTGTAAGGTGAAAGATAACAGCCAGCGTGGATTTGTAAAGAACAAATTATGTCAAACTAATCTGATAGCTTTCTTTGATAGGATATCAAGCCTTGTGGATGAAAGAGAAGCGGTGGACATGGTATACCTAGACTTTAGTAAAGCATTTGATACCGTCTCACATGACCACCTTATCAATAAACCAGGGAAACACAACCTAGATGTGGCTACTACAAGGTGGGTGCGTAACAGGCTAGACAACCATTTTCGGAGAGTAGTTATTAACTGTTTGCAATCCTCGTGGAAGGGCATAACAAGTGGGGTTCCGCAGGGGTCTATTTTGGGTCCAGTCTGTTCAATATCTTCATCAACGATTTACATCGGGGTGAGCAATCATTTTTGACTGGGGCCACGTCAGAAATTTTTGAAGTGGCCCCGGGCCACTCCAGATGGGGCAGGGTCTCAGGTGGAAAGGGCAGGGCCAGGACACTTCCGTGCTTCCCCACTCACAGACCCTGATTGGGCTGTGAGTGAGGGAGCATGTGAAGTCTTTGCTGCCATCTCCCAGAGAGAAATGCCAGCAGTTCTGAACAGCTGGCAGCTCCTCTAGTGCCCGGACCCCGGTGGTGGGAAGAGACTTTGCATGCCGCTCCCCCCGCCCCCGACTCCCAGGTCAATCAGGCAGACTTTGCGTGCTCCCCTTGCCCCCAGACCAATCAAGATTTGGGGGCAAGGTGAGCACACGAAGTCTCTTCCCACCCTGCCCCCATTCTGCAAGGAGTGTGCAGCGCTCAGAAGCGCCATGCACTCCTTGCAGGGCAGGGGCAGGGCAGGAGAGATTTCACATGCTTCTCCCTGCCCCCAAGCCCTGATTGGCCTGGGGTGGGGGGAGCATGAAGTATCTTGCTCCCTGTCTTCCAGCACATGGCACTTAGAATCAACCACCAGGGTTGACTAAGCGCTGCATGCTCCCCCGTCCCTAGGCCCTGATTGGCCTGGGGGCAGGGCAGTGTTAGGACCTCTGTGGGCCAGATCAACCTGCTTAGTGGGCCGGATCTGGCCTGCACAGGCCCTTTTGCCCACCCCTGATTTAGATAATGGCATAGAGAGTGCACTTATTAAGTTTGCAGACGATACCAAGCTGGGAGGGATTGCAAATGCTTTGAAGGATAGGGTTAATTAATGGGCAGCAGATTTAAAACAAAAGGACGTTCTTCTTCACACAGCGCATAGTCAACCTGTGGAACTCCTTGCCTGAGGAGGTTGTGAAGGCTAGGACTATAACAGGGTTTAAAAGAGAACTAGATTAATTCATGAGGGTTAAGTCCATTAATGGCTATTAGCCAGGATGGGTAAGGAACAGTTTGTCAGAGGATGGAGATGGATGGTAGGAGAGAGATCGCTTGATCATTACCTGTTTAGTTCACTCCCTCTGGGGCACCTGGCATTGGCCACTGTCAGGAGACAGGATACTGGGCTGGATGGACCTTTGGTCTGATCCAGTATGGCGGTTCTTATGTTCTTATGTCATAATTCACAATGACCTGGACAAACTAGAGAAATAGTCTGAGGTAAATAGGATGCAGTTTAATAAGGACAAATGTAAAGTACTCCACTTAGGAAGGAACAACCAGATTTACACATACAGAATGGGAAGCAAACTTCTAGGAAAGAGTACTGCAGAAAGGGATCTAAGGGTCATAGAGGACCACAAGCTAAATATGAGTTAACAGTGTGACAGTGCTGCAAAAAATTACCCAACAACAACATGATTCTGGGATGCATTAACAGGAGTGTTGTGAGCAGGACATGAGAAGTCATTTTTCCACTCTACTCTGCACTGATTAGACTTTAATTGGAGTTTTGTGTTCAGTTCTGGGCACCACATTTCAGATGTAGAGAAATTAAAGACAGTCCAGAGAAGAGCAACAAAAATGATTAAAGACCTAGAGAACATGATCTATGAGGGAAGACTGATAGAACTGGGCTTGTTTAGTTTAGAAGAGAGAAGATTGAGGGGGAACATAATGGTTTTCAAGTATCTAAAAGAGGGTTACAAGGAGGAGAGAGAACAATTGTTCTCCTTAAGCTCTGATAATAGGACAAGAAGCAATGGGCTTACATGGCAGCAATGGAGGTTTAAACTGGACATTAGGAAAAACTTCTAAACTGTCAGGGTGGTAAAACATGAATAAATTGCCTAGAGAGGTTGTGAAATACCCATCACTGGAGATATTTAAGAGCAGGTTGGACAGACATCTATGCAGAATGATCTAGATGGTGCTTGGTCCTGCCCTGAGGGCAGTGGACTGGACTTGATGATCTCTCGAGGTCACTCCCAGTTCTAGTATTCTATGATTCTAGGGTCTAATTCAGAACCATCTGGATCATGTGGTAAACTGGGCAGAATCAAACAATACTTAAATTTGCAAAAACTCATTATACAATCTGCATTAAATGTTACACATGGAACTGTGTGTAACTTGGCAGTTATGCACATTTACACTGGGGTTTGCACCAGTTTCACTACCACAGTGCAAAAAGAACCAAAAGCAAAACATTAGTCCGACAAATTGTTCCATGTAAATGCAGTGTTCTTACTGTATGGCATATAATATGTCATAATTTGAGTTGAACTGCAATGTTTGGATTCATACTGGATTAGGTCATGGGATCTAATGATGTCTTGAAAGACTTAATCAAATTTTTAACATTAGCTTGATACATCACTGTGACGGGGCAGGGGCGCCCCGCACTGAGATGACCCGCCCGACAGCGTACGCGGCGGTTCTCGAGGGTCAAGCCGGGAGCCCTGAGCGGGGCGCGCCACGAACAGCCGGCCGTGCGGCCCTTGCATGCCCCGTCAACCGCTGTGTCAGCTATTTGGCGGCAGCGGCCTTCCGGCTAGAAATGCCGGAGGATCCCAGGGAGGCGGCCAGGCGGATGACGCCATCGCGCTACTCCGGCCGCCGACGGGAGACGTTACCACACCACGCCGGGTGGGGCCACGGCGGCAGAGCAGATCCAGGGGATTTAAACACCGTCGGCAGGGAAGGAGGGGGAAGCAGGCCGCGAATGGCCTCTCTCCCCGGGGCCGTTAGGTGGAGGGGCCCAAAGCCGAAGGGGTAAGCCTTGCTCAGCACTCCAAGCCAGGACTGCTTTGCAAATGGGGAACCCCTGAGAACTGTCTGGGGTGGGGGTTGGGTCTCTTTAAGCACAGCCCTTGGCTAGCCTGAGACAGCAGCTCCACACTCTAAGTCCTAATCTGATGCCCTGCCGGCACTGCTTCCGGCCATCCTTAACCTCGGGTTCAGGGTCCACTCAATGTGGACATGCTAGTTCGAATTAGCAAAATGCTAATTCATCTAGTTTTTAGGTCTAGATGCACTAGTTCGAATTAGCTTAGTTCGAATTAACTAATTCGAATTAAGTTAGTTCGAATTAGTGCTGTAGTGTAGACATACCCTTTGTGATTATGCTGAGGTTTCCTTTGCTGGAAGCAGGGATCCAGTATCAACTGAATAACATTACATTTTTGCCTGTGGACCAGGGTTTCAGATCATTAGGTCCTTGATGTAGACATGCTAAGAATCCAGATTCCTTTTCTAGTAATTAAAGAAAAAAAGTAGCTGGTACTCAGTTAAAGTTATATCATATTTCAAAGCATACATGTAAAGTTGAAAACAGATATTTTAAGCAAGCTCCAATAAGCCCACTATACTATAAAATACACAGAAAGCTGTTAGAAGGTGTCATTAGGAAGAGTCTAGCCTTTGTAAGGAAATTCCCATATAGTGACAATGCTTTTTCCTAAATAACTTCCTTCATATCCTATGTTAGTCAATGATCCATACTCTCCACTGGAATAGGTGTACATTTTGGAAGAATGCATGAAGCTTTCTGCTATTTCTAGAGTGGAATCTGGGTTTCACTGAGTTCAATAGCAAAAATTCCCATTGACATCCTGCCCCCATTTTAATCAATCTGGATTTCTTTTGGTTATTGAGTTGTCCAAAAGACACAGCCTGCTGCAAAATAGCTGAAACCAGAGATAATGTAGGTGGGGCTGGCTGTTCATCTTGTAGTATGAGGATCTAATTCTCCAGCCACTGCTGAATGAGTGGTTTGATTCTCCGGCTGCTGCATACAATGTTTTTCTCTGGGCCCTGCAAACTGGGTCCTTGGAGTTTCTTTATCACGATTTTATAAAATCAACAGGTTACAAATGGTCTTCCAGATTAGGTCTGATTACAAGGGAAAGTTTAAAAGAGAAGCAGCCAGCTACTGATGACAATAAAAATTTCAGCCCTAAACCACAGTCAGTATTTTTAGCTGCTTTTTTAGCTGTTCACTGGTGCAATTACGAGCAACACAGCCCTTAGTCAGAACAGCAACATCAGTCCAGAGGCTCCACAGCTAAGAAAAACAATCCAAAAATAGACCCGGGGTTCTTCTGAACAGCATCCTGGTATTCCCTTGCCTCAGCAAAATTAGTTTCAGGGGCTTTCCACACTGCCTCAATACACAAAGGATTCCCAGAAGTCAGTCCAATGGCATCCATCTTTTAATGATCAAGAATAATTAAACATTTGGTTCAAACAGATCATCTGAGTAGCCTTTCACAACACCTTTCTGGATTTTCTAAAGCACTCATCAGTAACACTGCCTTAACTCAGCACTCCAGAGGTCAGCAGAAGCTTTTACATTGAGTTCCACGAGACCAGTTAGGCCAACACTAAGCATTATTGAAAATCTCACCCTCCATGTAAATAGTACAACATTATATATAATCTATCTATGGTTATAGGTCACAGTATTTACATATATGACTATTGTTCTTGAGACTGGTATTGAAGCTTTGTAGGTACAGGATGTCCCCGGGTTACTTAAGTCGGACCCCTAGATCCGAACGGGGGGGCCGCTAGTGTGGGGTGCCTCCCCCACTGTCGCTGCCTCCGGCAGCGCGGGGGGGCGCTTCCCCCCAGCAGACCAGGGAGACATGGAGCGGCTTTTCTCGCCACGGAGGACGCGGGCGGTGGGACCGCGGTGCGTCTCGGCAGTCCCGCCGCCCGCGTCCTCTGCGGCGAGAAAAGCCGCTCTGTCTCTCCCTGGTCTGCTGGGGGGGGGGCAGCTAGTGCACCCCCCTGCCCCCCACCAGCAGACCAGGCTTTTCTCGCCGACGCCTGGGATAGAGCAGCTGGGGGGCTGCCGGATTGGTCCCACAGCGCCGAGGTGCAGCACTGCGGGGACCTACCCGGCAGCGCCCCAGCTGCTCTGTCCCAGGCGTCCAGATTCAGCCGCTGTTGAAACCGATCAGCGGCTGATTCCAGGAAGCCTGGGGCAGAGCAGCTCTGCCTCGGGCTTACTGTAGTCAGCCGCTGGTCAGTTTCAGCAGCGGCTGACTTGGGAACACCTGGGGCAGAGGAGCTGGGGTGCTGTCGGGTTGGTCCAGTAGCGCCAAGGAGCGGCGCTGCAGGACCAACCCAGCAGCACCCCAGCTGCTCTGCCCCAGGCGTGTCTGATTCAGCCGCTGCTGGTCAGTTTCAACAGCAGCTGAATCTGGACGCCAGTTCCGACTTACATACACATTCAACTTAAGAACAAACCTACAGTCCCTATCTTGCACGTAACCCGGGGACTACCTGTATTTAATTTTAAATGTTACCAGTAGCATCCTTTTCATGGAGAGTTTTATTCCCAAGAATATGAAACACATGCTTTGTCTTTTCAGTATATACTTTTCAGTGTCTTTACAGGAGAAGAAGCAGGATTTGATGTTATCCTTGGCCTACCTATGAGGCATCTGCAACAACTGCTGGAGAGCTTACACTGTCACAATATTTGGGGTTGCTTCTTGCATTTAGATGGTAGTAGGGCTTAGAAAATAATTGTCCTATCCTGAATTTATAGATGTTTGATCATTTTCTGTATGGAAAGATGGGGCAAGAATCTTCCCTTCTGCCATGCAATTAAAAGAGCTATTTTGTGTAGCGTTATTGCAGAAATACAGTGGTACCAGTCCTTGCCTCCTGTGAATAATTCTGAATTTGCTG
Source organism: Pelodiscus sinensis (assembly GCF_049634645.1). NCBI lineage: Eukaryota > Metazoa > Chordata > Testudines > Trionychidae > Pelodiscus > Pelodiscus sinensis. The sequence goes on along the minus strand of NC_134720.1, from coordinate 28,220,327 downwards.
CTCTAATGAGCATTTCTATATTTCTGTGGTGATTGTCACTCACCTTGGTGAAAGCGACTTGGTCTGACAAACACAGTTAAGCCTCAGAAATTAAATGAATTCTGGAAGTGCTGGCATACTGTCTGATCAGTATTGTTGGTTCAGCAAACTTGGAGGTGAGCCAACAAGCCCATGACTGTAAAATGGGTTAGACAGAAATAATTAACTGGTTTTGAGAGTCACAGATATTCATCGCTTCTTGGGATCAGGCCTTATACTAGGGAGGTGAGCTGTTTCCAAGACCTTTTTAATCAGAAACACTAGCTCATTATCAGGTACAATGGATACATTCTCCCCCAGCCTTGCCTGTGACATGGGAAATCTTTAATATGGAGCTGCAGGAAATAAGATTGCTCTGTGGCTTTGCAGTATGTCAAAGTCTAGGATATCTTTCGGGAATCACGGGGTTAGCAATGGGGAATATTCAGGGTCTTCTAAGATACATGGAAAACAAAACGTTAGGACTATTTGACGGGTGGCTTTACTGGAGTGAGACAGTGTTTTTGTTCAGACATAACCCCAATCACCAAGAAAATAAGAAAGCTGCAGTACAAGAAGCTGTCTGGAATCCTCCATTGCATCCCAGTAAGTCTCTTCTCTGCCTATTTTAGACATATCATTCAAATATTTTTATGCAAATACCACCAGATAAGGGCACAGATCAGACATATGCCAAAAATCATTCACAATCCTAGTAGACTTCATAAATATGGTCAGTAATACCAGTCCCTGCAATAACTGTGGAAGCATGAAAGTGTTGTATTTTCAAGACTAGGTGAGAGAGTTACAGCAAGGAGTTATAAATATGCATTTGCAGCTTCCTGCCTCATTGGGGAGCTACTTCCTGCCTCGGTGTCAGGATGGAAAAAACTGACTTTTTTTTTTAAAGAGCGCTGATCCGTCTCTACAGGCCAAGAGCATAGACTTGGTAGATGTCCTGTGTACAGAGGAGTTCTATAGTGATTGGGCAATGAAATCTCTTACCCATCTAAGTGACAGTGCTGCTTGGCAACCACAAGGGCAGTCATTATCTAGAGAGAGAAAGCAGTCTAGTTTATCAACTAGATATACAGCTAGTGGTCCAGCACTTCCCCAAACCTCTCTCAGTGAGCTAAAGCAGAAGCATCCATGTGGAGCCCCCTGTAACAAGCAGAGGGCCAGTGCTTGTTTCCCTCTGTGCACCAGGACTATGCTAGACATGTTGCCTATCGGGCCTCCAGAACCTAAAGGAAGGGGCAGGACTCACCCTATTCTCCCTCACTTTAGTCTTACATTGTTCACCTTTCTATTTTGCCTCTGCATACACACAGAACCGAAGTGCAAATTAGAAACTGTTTGGCATGTTTAAGACATTTTGTGCAACTAACCATACAATGCTGCAGTCATCTCTCCACCCACTGTCAAATCACCAGGTCTTCTGATCAGGATCATGCTTGCTCATATTACTGAAGGAACCCCCTGAAGAAAGTGATGCGGATTACTTAGCAAGTGGCTCTCATCCCTCTGAATCAGTACCAAGGCAACATCCCAACAACTCCTTGGGGGTACTGCTAGCAGAGAAGCTGTCAAATTGAACTTGAAACTGAAGCCCTGACAGTATGTGGTCACTACTCATTAAAGATCTCCATTCCACTGTGTACAGGAGCTAAGGATAATAGCCACTGTCTTGGCAAAACTCCAGTTGTTATATTCTACACTTGAAAACCTCTTCTTTTTTTCTTTTTTTTTTTACTTGCATAAATAATAATCCTCCTCCCTGTCTATACATTCCGTTTATTGTTGCTGATGCAGAATAGCAGTTTTCCGAGCTCTGAGGTGGTAGGGTGCCAGGTTCCCACCATACATTGACTGTAACAATCTTCCGGAACTTTCAGTGCTGACACTGATAAATGGGGCCCTCAACATTGTATTTTGCTTGCCTAGTTTGAGTTGTAACTATTGTGTGCGGAGGTGAAAGGGGTTTGACTCACTGCGAGCCACATTGGAAAGCTAAGCTGTGTTATGCTTAAACGAAGCACACAAGATCTTTTATAGGAGAAAAGGCAGTACGCCGCATTTATTGAGAATACAACAGTTGCATATACTTTTCAGTCATTCACACACACAAACACCACATACAGACAGTCTCGCCAGATGAGGTTATAGTTACCAGTCCTGAGTCTGGATCAATCTAGTGGCCAGTTAGATCGATCACAGAGGGAGAGCAGGGCCTTTCCTCAGTTGCAATCCGATGTTCATCTGAAGTTGGTAGCAAGACGAACCCAAAGTTCCATGGCAAAGCACCCTGTTTTTATAATCCTTTCCTCTATGGATTTCACTGTGTCAGTCTGTGACTGGTTACTGTTATCTTGTTGATGTCCCAAAACATCTCCAAGAAGCTCATCCTGTAATCAATTGTCTTTTGGGGGTGCTCACGCCACTTTAGGAGTTGTCAATCTGCTAATCCGATCAATCCTTGACCATGGGTATGCACGGATTGTTTCTCTGACGCCGATATGTTTCTTGCAGTCTGTTTTTTACAGTTTGTCTTCACCCGCATTGCCCCGTTCTCTCTCGACCATCTGACTCTAACGATGACCTTCACACGTTATCTTATTCACACAGTCTTTCAAAAAATCCTTCAAAGGTAAACAATACTGTTTTATATTAAGCAAAAACAAAAGCAAAACAATTCACATCGAAGGCCCGGGCCTCCAATATTTCTAATCTCATTAATATAGACAATACCAAAATCCTGTCTCTTTACTTACTAAACTTTAAAAATATATATATATATATTTAACTAAAGGGCTTGATTAATAAAATGTGAAATGTGATGATGTGTTATCTTACATTGCTACATTATTAACCCAAAATACAAATATAAAAAGAATAAAACTTTCAATCCCAACAGCTGAATGGTATAGGCTCACCCTGTACTTTCCCTCCTCCTCCCCCCCCCCCCCTCCCCTTGTATTCCTCATGATGTTCTTGTACTGAACACTTCAACTTGCATTACTTGGTCGAGCTTCTGCCTGCAGCCAATGAATGGTCGATGCAACTCTGAGCATGGAGGGTCACAAAGGTACGTAAAAAGGAGGACTGCTATTTATGCCAGTTGCCACACAGGGCTGTTCCAGAAGCCAGGAACAGAGCTATCTGGGCCACATTCTGTATAAAATGTTATGGAAGTTCAATCCATGCAAGGGTTTGATACCACCACCATAATCAATGTCTCTAAACACTTTTCCTGTAAGCATCAGAGACCCAGATCTTTTAAATGAAGGGCTGGCTGGTTAGGGGAAACTGGTCTCCCGTCCTGCCCGAGGCCCACCTCTTTCCAGGGTCAGAGCTGGCACAGCAGTAAGATTTTTTTACTTTCTTTCATCCCCTGCTTTTAGTACAACCAAACTCCTTCAAGCTTACTGCATATTCTCACCTCAGATTTTAAGGCTATATCTATCTTACAACACCCCCAGTCTGAATGGGTGTGGGAGAGAGGGCTATACAACTGCAGCATTGATGTTCACACTCAGGCTGGAGTTGTATAGCCCTCTCTCCCACACCCATTCAGACTGGGGGTGTTGTAAGATAGATATAGCCTTAAAATCTGAGGTGAGAATATGCAGTAAGCTTGAAGGAGTTTGGTTGTACTAAAAGCAGGGGATGAAAGAAAGTCACTGCCCAAGTAGGGAAGTTCCTAGAATCCAGCCCAGACCTGAAGACGTACTAAAAGCAGGGGACAAAAGAAGGTATGGGCATGGGGTAGCTCCTCCAAACTACCCTGTGGATGTGATGGCTCTGCATCAAGCACAGTCCAAGTGGAAGAAAACAGATTGATGGATCATTTTATTCATAGTCGCAATGGAAGCAAAAGGTAACTCCCTTCCTTTCCTCCCAGGTGCATTTTAATGCTTATTGGCACTTCAGCTCAGGAGCACCTCATCCCAGAACAGTTCTCCACTGATAGTGTCCTACAATGGCACCCATTCCTAAAAACCTTCAGGGGAGGATTGCAAAATATGTCCAGGAAAGTTTAAAATCAAGTTCTCTCTGGAGGCTGCAAGGGACATCCCGAGGTACATAGACTGCTCTGCAGGCCACTCTGCCCCCACATAACCCTACAGAGGAATGAGAGGCATAAAAAGTTCTCTTTTCCATGAGCAGGATGGTGAAAAGGAGAGACCTGTGTCCTGCTAACTTGAAGTGAGGACCAGTCATCTTCACATTTAAAATCTTGAGGTAGAGTGCATGTACGCTTCCTCAAAATCCTTCCCCTGGATTGGGCTTATCCAGGCCCAGCCAGCAGGACTGGCTAGACGGGCAGTAGAGTCTCAAACAGATTCTGGCTTGTGGCACAGCTGGAGTCCCTCCCTCACACATGTGTTCCCCCTCCACCTCGCTGTTCACAGCAGAGGTCTCTATCTCAGGGGCCAAGGAGTCTCTGCCAAGCCTGGCATGCTGCTTGTTGTAAAAGGAGAACCGTTGTTCTCCATGGCCTTGGGGCATGCCTGCCTCTGATCTGTCACTTTCATGCTGCAGTGAAAGTAAATTCTAGAACTTTCCAATACACCAGGCCCTGGGTAAGGTGTGTGTGTGTCTGGGGGGGAGGGGGAGGGAAGGTGCTCTGGGGCACGGAAGGGCAGGGCCTAAGGCAGAAGGGGCAGGGCTTGGGGAGCAAGATTACCCCAGCCAGCCCTTCATGGTCACTGCAGCAGTAGCCTTCAGGAGCCCCCTGGGCTCAGGCAGCAGTTGGAAGGGCCTGGGGCTCCTGCCACAGCTCCAGCCACCACTGCTGTAGTTGGCTTTTTTAAATTGCCAGCCCCCATAGCAACTGTCCCTTCTGCTCCCCCTGTTGGCAGCCATGTCTGTAGGGTCTGGGAGCACTGGCAGCCCCTACCAGTGGGGTTGCCAACTGGGAGAGCAAAAGGAGCTAAGTCATGACTGCACGAATGGTGGCTGTGTACAGACAAGTACCAGTGGCTGCTTCTTACTGGTAATGCCATACCGGCTCACTTTCAGCTCTGCTTTTCACAAGGCACTGCTGCCGATCCCTGTCTCACCCTTTTGTCTGTATCCCCTATGCAATCTTTTTATAAGTGTCCATATATCACTAGCTTCCCTGTGTCTGTACAGTCTCTTCTCACCCAGCCCCAGGAGATCCAACACCTCCTATCTACGCCAGGCAAGAGAATGTAGCTGGCATGATCAGCTGGGTGTTTGCATGGAAGCAAGGTGTGCTTCCCAAACTAGGCTGACAGGAAAGGGCATTTCAAAGTTACATGATGTGGGGCCACAGGGGAGGAGTTTCCAGCCTGACCCCTGGGCAATGGAGTGGATTAAAGAGTCAGTGCAGGAAGCAGAACGCCTACGACCTATATAGATGGGTTGTTCTTGCAGTTACACGCATTCTTTCTAGATGCTGCAGTTTAGAAACAGAGAACCCAAAGAAAGCCTTAAAGGTCATAAAAGTTAACAGCAATTTGTTCTTTCTGTGCAATTTTTGCATATGACTCTCACATGATTTAAACAGCTTGATGGGGTATGGGGGGGTGTGTGTGCAAATGTAAGCCAGCACTGAAACAAATGAAGTCTAATGTCGCAAAAACTGATCATTCATAGGCAAGATTTTACTCACTCATAGAAAGGACTGATTGCCCAAGTCTATGAGCCAGATCCTGATTTTTTCCCATCAGTTTATTGTTGTTCTGATAGTGAGAAAATATTCTCCTTGCCATGAGCATAATCTCATTAAGGTTTCCACCAACCCATTATCTCTCATATTTCATTTCACGGAGGAGTACTGGATTCACCTCTCTTGGTGCTGTAGGCCAGAGCTATTCAGATGGTCTTCGGACCCCAGAATGAAAACAGACAAAGGTCCATGCCCACATCTAAGGTTTATATCAACTAGAGCAATAAGCCTGGTTAGGATTGAAGAAAGTGACAGGGAGCAACAAATTCAGTTTGTCTCAGGCTTGATTATATACACACACACTTTGGCTCAGATCAGAGCCCACCGAACCTGGATGTATGAATATGGGATTCTGTATGTAAAAACTATCTGAAAGAGGCACATGAGAGAATTTGTGCTTGCAGTTCTTAAGAGGTATTTTTTGAAAAGTAACTTGCAGAGAGTGAAGTGCCAAAGAGGGAAATAAAGTTACAATTCAGGCTGACATGTCTTATCTGAAATTCGTAGCTCAGTCTCATCCTCCTTACTGAAACTTGCCTGATTTCACCTGACAACCTAACTTCCTTCTTTACCCATTGTGCCCGAGTGAGTCATTTCAATAAACACATGAGTCTGCAGCCAGGCATTTAAATATTGTTTTAGTATGTATTAAATGGTGTAACAGGCTAAACTCCACTCACCTAATACGAATATACACTGGGATAAGTGCAAGCAGAATCTGTTCCAAAGAGGGTAGTATACACTTTTGTATCTCTATTATGTGCAATACATGCACACGTCTGTGTTTGCGGTGGATTTACTTTTCCATGCTAAGATGAAAAGTTCAAATGAATGGGTGTCTTAGCAGATCCACATCAAAGCATCTGGTTTTAGCCAATGAGAATAAATAGCCTGATCTTACATAATTATAAACATATCAGACTTTGTATAACTTGAATACAACCTGAGAGGTGGGCAATTATTGAGATGATAGAACGCCAATTGTATGTAGTTTGCAAGAGGAGACACACTGTGCCTGCAGATTTGCTAACAGCCAAAAGAAAAGTGCAAGTGGAAAATAAGGTTAAAGAATTCCCCTTTGTACACTAAGATGCAAAGTAATCTAGAAAGCAGAAGTATTCCACACTTCACACTGCCCATCCCTCAAAAGAAATCTCCAATGAGTAATAAGACTATTAAGGTCAACAGTTCTAGATGCTGCTAGTATAACATATACAAGGTGGGAGGTGGAACCAAAACCTCCTTTTGTTACATTAACAAATATCTGTATATTAAACAAGAGCCTTAAACATTTAGTCCAACCTTATTTTCCAGAAGTTTGAGGTACTTGGTATTTGCTTTAGCTTGGCGAAGAGAAGTGTGGCTGAAGAAAGGGGGCTGTGGTCAGAACACTCTGGTAATACACAATTCCAATACAAAGCCTTTTCAACAACACAGGGCCTTTTACAGAACATGTCAATAGTCCTAGGGCAGCTTTAACTCAGCACTAGACCCTACATTGAGGGGATAGCAAGATCAGGGGTGTGTAAAGGGGGGCTAAAGCCAGCTTTATTCACAACCCTCAAATCCCTGACTTGCACTGAGTATATTTCAGGTGTGAGATGGTCTTTATCAGACATCTTATTCTGATCGCTTGTTTTATGCATCACAATGCACTGTACTGAAAGGATTTAAGCCTAATTTATTGAAAAAGAAAACACTACATTTTGTGAGCATATGGGCTTGTACATCATGTCTAGTCAATCCACAAGCCTGATAAAGAGCTTGCCTGGAGAAAATGAACGTACTGCTCCAGGCACAAGCATAGCATCAGCCTCAGTCTAGTATTGATGGATTCAGTAAGACTAAAATGAAGCTTCTCTCCACACTTTTGTTTTGGCCTTGCGGCCTTTTAAAGCTGCACAAGCTTTCCATGAACAAATAAGGTTGCCGGTGAACTAACATCATAATTCACTGATGGAGTTACTCTGATTTTAAATACAGTCTGTTCAGGTCCTTAAACTCTACCCATCGCCATGGTACAGGGATGCCGACAGCCTCTGTGGGCCCCCAGGCAACGTGTGTGTGAGAGAGGCCCAGCTCCACACCCTGGGAGGGGTGGAATCTCAGGCAGAAGTGGGGGCTGGAGGCAGCTAGCCTTCTGCACTGTCTGGAGTGCAGCACCTCCCTCTTCCCAGTGTTACAGCCATCTGGAGCACATTGCCTGCCACTCTAGCGGTGATTTAAATGATCCAAGGCTGGATACTGCTGCAATATCACTAGACCCCAGGGCAATTAACCACCCCATCCCCCCAATCAGCTGGCCTGCCATGATATCACTGAGTGCCCAGTGCCCACCAAGGCCAAGCTGCCACTTTATAGCTCCCAAACTAGTTTAAGTGCTCACAGCTTCCCCACTGTAAGTTTTAGCCAATATTACAGCAGAGTCCTTTATCAGCTTGCAAATTGTCATAGGTCTGCCTTACACTTGGATTTTGTACCACTATTTTTGTTAAAGGGGTGATTTAAAAAGCCCCTTAAAATAGTTGTACTAGTGCAGATGCAGTTATACTGGCATAGCTTATTTCTCTCTCTACTGCGGGTATGTCTGCTTTTCTGGAAAAAAATTCAGAAAAGCAGACGCATTTTTTTCAGCATCTCTGTAAACCTCATTCTATGAGGAAGAAGGTATGTTCCAAAAGAGGCTTTTTTCCCCCGACAATTGGCCTAAGGTAGATGGGCCAATTGTCAGGAAAGCTTCTTTCGGTTCGCAATTTGCATCTCTTTTTCCAATAGAACTTTGTCGTCTAGACACAGCGTAGGAGGTTGTACAGCGCTAACTGAACTGGCAACTTCTGTGTTTAGACAAGCTTGCTAGGACTCAGTATTTGCAATTGTAAGGAATTGCAGAGAAATACTACAGACAGTGAAGTAATCCATTTAGCTTAATCATGTGTTTTTAAAAGGACGTGAGCAATAATACTGATATTTTACATAGAGAAAGGACCTTTTATATGAATACTGCAAACATTTGCTTTCTGGGCATTGTCTCATTGAACAAGTCAGAGTATATGCATACAATGTGTCTGCAAGATCAGGCTCCAAGGACAGAGCACCAGCCAAGTGCAGCTACCACTAGGATAGAGGTCAGACAGGCAGGGAGACAACAAGTGCCCAGCACACTGCACAGCAGAAATCTGACAATGTCCAATGGGATAGAATAGTGACAGAAATGTAGCCGTGTTAGTCTGGTGTAGCTGAAACAAAATACAGGACTATGTAGCACTTTAAAGACTAACAAGATGGTTTATTAGATGCTGAGCTTTCGTGGGCCAGACCCACTTCCTATCAATGGGATAGAGTGATACAAGGAATAATAGATGTTGAAATGTGATGAAAGACATCTAATCAAATGCATAGAAGAAAAAGGGAGTCTTTAAGTTGTTCCCATTTCTTCACAAATTTACTGTAGTTTTCTGAGACTAAAAGAGTTTGGTTTGGGCCTTCAAGGGGCATTTTACCAGCAGTTAGCAAGTGATTGTGATGCAGCATAAACTGTTGTTCCTGCTTTACTATCTGACCACATTCCTGATGTCCCAATGGTAGCAAGTAAAGTGCTAGAACAGCAATCTGTATTTGTGACTCACAGCAAGACAGGAAATCTCAAAGCAGATCCACCCTTCCGGCCTCTGCTCTACCAGCTGATTCTCAGGGCAGCACACAGAACAGTGAGAAAGCTGAAACACTCTGTGACATTTAGAAAGAACCAAACTGCTGCAAAACACAACATTTACACTTAAGGCTCTTGATTAAAATCAGCTGAGAGTCTGTGAAAGTCAAAACAGGGAAGGGGAAAAAAAGACAACATTAAATGAAATAATGGGTGTTCATTATCACTTACCAAATCTGGATCTTTAGCTTTGTCTGAAATAAGTTTAAGAGACCCCACGTTTAAATATACCTTGCCTTCTTGTTAAAGAAAAACCAATTTTAAAGAAATGCCTATGCAAGGAATAGGCACCACGCTGATGAAACACTTACCTGAAAGTTATGAAATGTTAACAAGTATAAAATGCCTCTCTATTCAGCAGATATTGGGAATGAAATACTGTTGACTGAAGTGGGGCCAGTAGTCTATTCAAATAGATTGACAACTAAAGAACATCACTGGTCTCTTTAGTCTTTAGCTTTAAGAACTATAAAATGAATAGGCTTAGCCAAGAGAAAGGAAAGCCAAAATAAACCAAAAAAATTCCACGAGAAAATTTGCATGTCACAGTAATTTCCAGTATCAGTTGAGTAATAGACCTCTTCTCCAAAAGAGAGATCATGAGATATTCTCATTTGTCTGATGTGTACGTACTTCACTTATAAAAAAAAACCACACGCCCACAAAAAAAAGTCAGCAGAAATGCTCTCTGCATGTTGTGTATAAGAAATCAAGCTAGTCTATTTTATACTTAAAGATCTAGTTCAAACAGGATTGATTTGTCAATAGCCTTTATTCAAAGCTACCTCTCTTTGCTCCCTGCTAAGCAAGGCAGCATTTACACAAAGTGGCTAGGGAGTATTTGTTCTCCCTGCCAGCACTAAATAAATAAATAAATAAAATAAAATAAAATAGAATTCCTCAGGCTGCATTGTGTGTCAGCATTATGTCACATTACACAATTCTAGGCCATGAGATTGAATCAAATCGTTAAGCATAGCTTTGCTCTTTAACCCAGTGGGGCTGTTAGGAAAAAAGGCAACAAGGATTCTGCTTGTACTACAAATTGACAAGATTTCCATTCTGACTCGGTTAGCTTCATTGCACTTTACAATGGTATCATTTGGCACTACTTTCATCTAGGTCCCTGATGAGATCAAATCACAACTAGAAGAACATGCAAAGTTCTTTAGCTCAACAACTGTATTAGTTTGTGTCTACATTATAGACCGGGTGCAAGTCTCCCAGCCCAGGGAGGACAGATTCACACTAGCAAGGTTTCAGCTAGTAGTCTAGTTGGTTCATCTTGAGCTAGTGCTCAGGCTCTCAAGCCTAGAGGACTGGAGGAGAGTGGACAGGAGAGTTTCTGAGCCCAAACAGGAATGGCTTCACAGCTACTGTATTTTCCGGCGTATAAGGCGACTGGGCGTATAAGACAACCCCCTAATTTTCCAGTTAAAACATAGGTTTTGGCCTATACTCGCCGTATAAGACTACCCCCCCTTCCGAGGCAACACCATTTAATAACATCAGATTTGATTTAAATCATTTTAATTAAAATGGTTTTGACTTACCGGTACTTAAAATCCTTCAAAATCCTCATCATGTTCATCCTCTGACATCATAAGTTCATCAATGACATCTTGTGGTACATTTGTAAGACAGTCATCATATGGATCTAATTCCGAATCAGATGGTGTGGCTTCAGCTTTGGCTTCCCCTTCATCTTGCCACAAGAAGTCATCCTCCATACCATCCAAAGAATTTGATATGCCACACTTCTTGAAAGACTTGATTACTGTTTCTGCATCAATATCATTCCAGGCTTTTATGACAAAGTTACACAAAACATCCAATTGTGGCGCACGCATGTTTCCTCCTTTTGTGAATGACTTTTCGCCGCTAACCATCCACTCATTCCACTGTTCTCGAATGCGATCTTTAAATGACTTGTTTAGGCACACATCCAGTGGCTGTACCAATGATGTCAATCCTGCAGGAATAACTGCCGCATCTGTGTTTATTCTTGCCAGCCTTTTCTTTGTGCTGGTAGTTAAATGAGCCCTGAACATATCCCACACCAGAAGGCTACGTTCTTGGCGAAGTCCACCTGGTCGCCTACTCCATACATTTTCAAGCCATAGCTTTACCCCTTCTTCATCCATCCAGCCTTTTTCATTCACATGTACAAAAACTCCAACAGGGAACTTGATTTTCGGCATTGTTTTTCTTTTAAAAATAATCATTGGTCTTAGTTTGGCGCCATCAGCTGTACATGCTAGTACCACTGTAAAACTGGACTTCTCATGTCCTGTTTTAATTAACACTGTTTTTGCACCTTTTGGATTAACAGTTTTATTTCCAACCATATCAAAATTCATAGGAGTTTCATCCATATTTCCGATCTGACTTAACGCATAGCCATGTTTCTTGCGCTGTTGTATTACATATCGATGGAAAAGACTTACTTTGCCGTCAAGATCTGCAGGTAATTTTTGTGAAATTTTGGTCTTTTGCCTAAGTACCAGATTATGCCTTTCCAAGAACCTAGTACACCAGGATACAGTGGCCTTAAATCCTTTGCTGTGATCTGGGTTAGATTTGGCCCACTGAAGTGCAAGCATACGTATTTTGTTTCGTGTCACTACATAACCATTTTGACGATGCTCATGCACCATGTCTGCTACGTGCTTTTCAAGTTCTGACCAATGTGGGGTGCCTCTTCTTAATGCACACTTACTACTTGGCATACTCTTTAATGCATCTTCATTTGCTTTCCAGTCTCGAACCATCTTTTCTGTTACTCCATATTGACTTGCAGCAGCACAGTTATTATGTTCCTTGGCAAAGTTTACAACTTTCAGCTTGAAACTGGCTTCAGATTTCCTTCTTCTTGCTGGAGCCATGATGGGGTCTTTTCTACCACCCACTTACAGAACGTCCCTAATCTTTTAGGCCGCTGGATGTGCGGTAATACAGTACTGTAGCTTTGGCTACATACAGAACGTCCCTGTGCTGATACTGTATGTACCGTGCTGAGCCAATCCCGGCAAGCGGTGTATTCTATTAATGCATACAAAGCCTGCAAAAGTTGGCAAAGGTTGTAATAGCCCGCCTCTCTGACTCAGCCAATCCGAGCAGGTTTTGTATGCATTAATAGAATACACCGCTTGCCGGGATTGGCTCAGCGTGGTACATACAGTATCAGCACAGGGACGTTCTTTATGTAGCCGAAGCTACAGTACTGTATTAAGGCACATCCAGCGGGCTAAAAGGTAATAATAGGGGCGTTCTGTATGTAGCCGAAGCTACAGTATGTTTATACCCGGCGTATAAGACGACTCCCGATTTTTGGGGGATGTTTTTTAGTATAAAAAGTCGTCTTATAAGCCGGAAAATACCCCCCACTAGCTCAAGTTTGCCTTCCCCAGTCTAGGAGGCTCCCTCCCAGCTGCAATCTACACACATTCTTAGACAAAAAAATAAATAAATAAACCAACTCCCAAAGCATATTTTTCTTGGCTCTCTCCACTGCTGATAGTCTGTTACAGATTTACTACAGCGTAGGGATGTTAAAATGTGTTTATTTCCGTAAACATGTAACTGCTGAAATTTACAGCAGTTACATGTTTACACCCGGTGGACAAGGTAGGAGACGGTGTTCATGGGGAGCTGGCTTTTAAGCTGGCTCCCCGCAAGCACCTGCTCCCCCCCGCCTCTTTACCAGTAAGTATCTGTATCAGAGGCAGCAGCACAGGGGGCAGGGGAAGGCGACTCTGCAGGAGCCTGTGCTCACCTGCTCACCCCTCTTGCTGAAGACAGCAGTGTGGAAGGGTAGGCAACTCCCTGCCCCTCCTCACCACGCTGCTGCCTCTGTATCAGGGGAGAAGCGGCTTCACAGAAGCCAGTGGTAGGGGGCCGGGGCCACTGCCTGCTCCCTCCCATTTTGCTGCCTCTGTGGGAGTGGGGGCTTAAAAGCCGGCTCCCTTCTGCGCTCTCACCCCAGCACTGCTGCCTCTGTGTCAGGGGCAGCAGCGTGAGGGAAGCAGGGGGCTCCACAGGAGCTGGTATGCAAAAGGAGCTGGCTTAAAAGCTGGCTCCCTGCACACAATGGCTCCCACCTCCCCCAACCCTGGCTCTGATACAGATGCAGAAGGGGAGGGGGCTGTGTGTAACCATTAGGATTATCCGACAAGCACGGACTCATTGGTTAATCATGTAGACAGGTACACATTCACATTCCTACTACAGAGTCACATCTTTGTCCTCTATCAGCTTTGTCTGGACTGATTTGCTTTGCCCTTGACTGGGCCAATGTCCCAACTGTAAGGCCCACCTTCAGGATAAACTAAAAGCCCAATAAAATGAATGGTTTTATTAGCTCTTTACCTTGGCTCAGGACTCTTGTTTTCTGCATTTATCCAAGACTACTCCTAATCATCCTTGCATTAGGAACTGGCAAGTCTGCTTTGTCTCTTCCCTGTGGCTGCAGATACAGGCTTCCTGGCTACATCAGACCTTCTTTCCAGACCTACTACAAGAAGCCCCTTCTGCCCATCTTCCTGCCACCCACCTGGATTTACTACATGAAAAGCTTCCTACTGGCATCTCTTCCCTCCTAAGGAATCTCACTCTTGGAGGGAACAGCCCATAGACTACAATACCTAATGCCCTGACCCAGCCCATACTCATTACCTAGGAGGCAGTGTGCCCTGACAGAATACTGACTAGAACTCAGAAAATCTGGATTGTGTTCTCAGCTCTAACACTTATCCTTGTGTAAGTCCCTTCCCCACTCTGTGCCTCAATTTCCCCCAAGCATAATATAGGGATAATGATGATACAAAACAACTTTGTAAAGAGCTTTTAGAACTACAGATGAAGAGTGTTAGGAATTACTGATGATGATAAAGTAGGCTGAGCCAACACCTCTTAGATGGCCTGTGACAATTATCCTGCTTCAGTCAGCCCTTTCATACTTTTACCTTCATTCATGTTTTCAAAAGCAGGTGCCTCAAAATTGGTTTGAGGTGTTCCCCCACCAAATCTCTCAGGAATGGTTGTTGGATCACCATAAGAGAGAAGAAATGAAGCATAATCAAATTAGACTTCATTGCATTTTGAAAGTTTTTACCAAATTTCATATTCCCCAGAATGCTCATGTTCTGCAGATTACAGACAGCTGTTTGTCTGATCAAGATGAAAGAAAGCCCTAATGGATAAATATTCTACTCAGACAGATACATGCACATTTTCATTCACTTTTATCTGCCAGCAAAGCATACTCGGAGAGAGTGGTGGAGCAGATGGTTTGTCCAGAGATGTCAGTGTGTGGGAAGTCTCATCTCTGACATACCATGTTTGTAAAGCGTGTACAGGCATGGGGGAAAATACAGAAGATGGACTGATTCTCCTTTTGGGCACAGGAATCTGTTTCCCTTAGTGGTAAGTTTTCCATGTCAAGGTACATACCTGTTAAGATACAATGACTCAGTAAGTAGGGTGCACATCTCAATTCATCTGATACCATCTGTATGACCTAGCATCAGAGGTTGAAAGAAAATTAGTGATTCCTTAGCAGACATGGGATCAACTGTTTGTCTAATGATGTACTTTCCAGTTGAGTTAGGAAAAGCAGGGAAGAGATTGAACAGTTTTTAAAACAGATGGGATTTTTCAGGCAGAAAGGATTCCATATATCAGGCCCTTTTATCTGGAATAGAGATACTGACTCCTTGTAAAAAAAATCAAAGGTTCACCTTCTGCCAATCTATCATGTAAGGAAGCTTCAATGATGTTACATCAGAAATGTAACACCAGAGCCCCTGCTGGTGCAAATCAGCACAGCTCCATGGAAGTAAATAAATGTCAATGGAACGGTGCTACTTTACACCAGGAGAGGATCTGGCTCTCTGTCTGTAGTTTGATGTTTTCTGTTTTAAAGGTCAGTTGAGCAAGGTAAAAAGCACTGATAAGAAGGAGGTCAAGGAAAGAATAGTTTTAAGATATGGTTGCAACTTGCTCCAATGTGTAAACAAATAGGAAAAAAAATCATGAGTCAGTCTTAATTCATGAATAGGAATTTGTGGTCTGGATCTCGGTGATGGGGCCAGCATAAGAAGACAGAAACTAGTTATATTTAATTAAAAAGAAACAGAACAAAAACAGCAAAATTGGTTGCAGTCTAGAAAAAAAAGCTATCTTATTCATGGGGTACGCCCCTCTGTCAGTTACAATAACAACTTCCAACTACTTTCAGTTGAAAAAGACCGCAATCAAGAAAAGGAATAATCACATAGCTGCATCATGCAAAGAAAGCCACTTTGTGATTTAGGGTAACCAAGGGCTTCCCTTTCAGTCTTAATTGTTGAGTATTTAAGAGTACAGGGTCAAATCATAATGGATTTAAAAATATATTACACAGATGCATGCACACAAAGAGCATTGCATTCTTAAATTCCACATATTTTTAGAGCTCTTAAAAGCATGCAAGTCTTGATGTTTTGTATTTGACAATGAAAAAGGACTATAATGTACCACATATTTAAATGCTGCCGTGCAAGTAGGGCGGGCTGGCGCACTGCACAAATCAAGATACTGATAGCCAGCACAGCATAGCAAAAAGACACAGGAGGAACAGAATGTGGGTTCACTCAGCAGCCCAACACTGGTAGCTCTTCTGGTGTGGCTGTACTGTCCCCAGCCCTTCCATGCAACTGTGTCTCCTCCATCTGTACAGCAGCTCTGCCAGAGGATGGCGCTGGGGGCTGTACAGCCGTGCCAAAGGAGCTGCCTTCATGGGGCTGTTGGATTCAGGGATCTCCTGGGAACTACAACAGGGAAAGGAACAGAATAGTGGCAGCTCCTCCAGCATGGCTGTACCACCCTCAGCACCACTGTCCAGCCCTGACCTCTAATGGGGCTGCTGAAGGAACTCCAGACAAACACACTGCATGGAAGGGATGGACCAAGAGCAGCCTCACACTATGCTCCTTTTGGCACTGTGATTCCAAAATCTCCAGCACAGGAGAACAGAGCCCCTTCCCCAGGTAACAGGGGGATGGATCATGGGGAGGGGACAGGGAAAATGTGGGAGCTCCAGGTTGGGGGCAGTATAACAATGTGTGCTCTGATAGGACACTAAGTGTATCTGATACAGGGCAAACTGTTTAGAAACCAGGCTGCTCAGCCCAAGATTGGTGTTTCTCCACTATATAGCACCACACCAGCCAAAGAGAGAACATCTGTTTCACCACACTGGCTAAAAAGAAGTCATGCTGGCAATTCCCTCAGACACTCCAGATTCCCTGAATCACCACTAGGAGCACTCCATACAGGGATAAGTGGCTATGAAAACCTCCCTCAAATACAAAGGTTTTTCCGATCCCAATGAGCTAGCCACATGCCCAGGGCCATTGATGACTCAGATCTTATCTTTAAAAAAAAAATTAAAAATTAAAAAAAAAAAAAAAAAATCACACAGTTGCCAACCCTTTAGAATCTGAAAGAATCAAAGTTAGTTAGTTGAAATTGGTTAAAGGAATTAAATGCATACAACAATTGCAACATTCTTGGTTCAGGCTTATAGTAGAAATGGAATAAATGCTGGCTTAAGTCAAGGCTCTGGAGTACATCCACAGTTTGGTTGGGTTAGTCAGTCCTTTGTTTAGAGCTTCGGTTTATAGCAAAGATTCTCCAGAGGTCAGAAGCAGTTTGAAGACAAAATTGAGGGTTTCCAGGGCCTTTTATATGTTTGAACATTCAGAGGAAGGCTCATCAGATGTGGACTGGCACTGCCCAAGGCCCATTCTCAGTCAATAACTTCTACTCATCTTGAGTAGTCCTTTCACAATATGCTTGCCAAATGCTCCATTGGCCCTACTCAGAATCAAACACATTGAAATACAAGCTCATAGCCATAGCTCATAAATTCAAATACAAAAATGATACATGCATATGAATAGCTAATCATAACCAGTAAATTTTTTCATAGACATCTGACTTGGCACACTTTGTCCAAGATTTGTTTCAAATATATAACAGTGGTTGCAACAGAGATCTATATGGTCATATTTTAATCAGCTAACATCACAGGCAGGAAGGAGTCATGAGGGGAAGTCATTAATCTCTCCCATTTTGGTTAGCTGGTCCCTTCCCCATACCATAAGAAATGGATTGAACTTGCACCACTGTTTAGATGCTATGTACAAAGTTCAATTTCTAATGTTTAGTCTCATCAAAAATAAAGGCAAAGATCGTGTAGGACAGAGAATACTTGGACATTTGAGATACAAGCCACTAGATCGTTTCCAATGGAAAACTAATGTCAGCAGCCTATGATGCTGAGTAATGAGAGAGAAGAAATCTAGTGGGATAATTATGCAAGTGGCAAATATTAGGGCCTTGGTCAGCAGCGAGAAGCAGGAGCAGAAGTGGTATTGGCTATTAGAACTATATGGGTACCTGATTTAAAAAAAAAAAAATCAATTGTGGTCAATAGTGTTTTTTGAAAGAAAGGAAATTAAGGGCTAAATCCACAAAAGAGAGTGGTGTTCACACCATGTGTTATAGCTTTATAGTTAGAGCACTTATCTAAGATGCAGAGAAACTTGAACTCAGGTATCCCCTCTCCTAGGTGAGTGCTCTGTATTCTGGGGTGGATGTCTCCCTCTCTCCTATTGAATTATTTGGTTGACCTGCTTTTTGTAGAGGTGGATTTATTAAGGAGATGGAAGAGCCCTTTCTTTGGCTGTAGTCAGTGTCTACACTATAGGGGCATAATTGCAGCACTGCAGCTGTGGCACTTTTAGTGTAGATAGACATTCCCTGGATGTATGCACCAGAAAGTTCCTGCTTTAATTCAAATGACTATCCTGGTCTTCCCCAACAGTTGCTGGTTCTCACTTCTACCTCTCTTTAGGAAGCAGCATTTCCTGACACTGAGGGACGAGAAGTCATTGCTTGAAGTAGGAAGATTTCAACTGTGATGTGAATTTCAGTGGATCAGCAGTGGCAGGGAAAAGCCTCCAAAACCAAAAAGGCCAAGATTTTTTTTAATTAAGTCGTCAAACTTGGGAGCTCTAGTGCATAATTAGGCCCCAAAAAGGTGGTACTCTTTTCAAAAAGCACTCAAGCAACTCCCATTAACAGCAATAGCACTGCAGAGAGCTCAGGACGTCTCAATAACTGGTCACTTAAAAGAGTGAAAAAGTTAGCAAGCTAAATCGGGCTATAACTTCAGACTGGAGACGTGACCCTGAGTGGGTGTAAAAAGTGGCACAGCTCTGATGAAGCTACATCAAATGCGGGTCTGGCTAGATCTCCCAGGTCCTGTTTCAGCAGACAAAGCTATTTACAATCACTCTTTATCAGGATCTTTAGTGAATGGTTTTTCCTCTTTTTGCATTTCTGTACCTAATCTCCACTGGTACTTTTCCAGAGAAAAACGTGACAGGTTAAATTGTACTGCTATCCTATTCCTGCCTCCTTGGGAAACAATAATAAGGGAAGCGAGATTTAAGAACATTTCATGTCACACATCACGCTGCTAGGGAAAGCCCCTAAGGTGAATCACCTATTGAAAGTATTTATGAACATATTAAATGTTACAGCACTAATTTTGCAGGCCAGCTGCAACTATAAATATTTCAACATTTCCACTGTCTCATACAAGGGTAACTCAGGCATGCCTCACTCCTTGTTACTTTGTTCTTAAGTTTCAACACCCACATTAGTCATCAAAACTATGAACAATCGAGCCAATAATTACATTCTTTCACTGCTATCATAGTGGAATTCCCAAAAGCCCTGTGCAGATATTTTAAGAATGAGGTTAACTACAGGTTGAACCTCTAAAACTCAGGATTCTCTGGGCCAGCAACATCCATGGTCTGGGAAGACTATGGATATTGCTGGACCAGAGTGTCCTGGCTGGCCAGCTTCAGAAGCGCAGCCCAATGGCGCTGATGCAGTGGGGATCACAGCCCTGGCCAGAGCTGACAGCAAAGAGCACAGCCCCAGTTGGGACTGGAGGCAGCAGGGTCAGTGGTCAGGAACGCAGCCCCGCCGGGACTGGCACAGTGGTGGATGGGGAGCAGCCGGGCAAGGGCTGATGGTGGGGAGCTCAGCCCCAGCCAGGGCTGGAATCAGCAAGGCCAGTAGCTAGGCACACAACCCGGACTTTTGCCATGGGGGGCAGAGCCCCAGCCAGGGTTAGAGGCAGTAGGGGGGACAGCCCCGGCCAGGGCTGGCACGGTGGGGAGACTAGAGGAAGCGGCAGGGAATGCAGCCCCAGCTAGGAGTGGGGCTGGGGAACTTAAAACCTCCCCTTGTCTAGCAAACTCCCTGGCCCTGGAGGTTTTTTGCCTTCCTCTGTAGCATGGGGTACAGATCACAGCTGGAGGATTCTCTGCATCTTGGGGTCTTCAAACTATTTGAAGGCTTCAATATCTGAGATATAGGTGAGAGGATTATTCTAGGTGGGGGTGGATGAGATTCTGTGGCCTGCATTGTGCAGGGGTCAGACTAGATGATCACAATGGTCCCTTTTGATCTTAAAGTCTATGAGTATGAGTCTGAATTTGGGACCACTCAGGTCCCTAGGGTGCCAGACAAGGGAGGTTCAACCTGTACTTCAAGGATTAGTTTCACTAGTTATGTGACTGTGGAGCCAATGCATTGCTTATGATAACCAAGCCTGGTACATCTAAGGTCATTTAGCTACCTCCACACCCACACATTAACTTCAGCCACCCTTCCTTACAGCACTGTTTGGGGAAGGGATAACAACCTTCCCCACCTCCCATTGACTGAACCTTCCAATGCAGCCTTCAAGGCCAGATAGAGTCCTCCTCTCCAAAGCACTCAAGAACTCAGCATAAGTCACTGCATCCAAGTCTAGGTCACATCAAAAATACAGTTGCAGTTAAGTAACTTAAACAACCTTAACTCTGCTCTTGCATCACCACACACAGGAGAAGCAAAAGCCAAGAATAATCCTATTATGAAAATCTTGGGTAAGGCAGGCAGCAGAGACTGCTATGGAGTGCATCAAGGATACTTATGCAGATCTTAGTTACCACCATTGAGATATGCTGAAGGGTACCCTAGAAAACCAAAAAATAGCCCTGTGGTTAAGCATATTGGTGAGATTAGGGAGAAACAGATTATATGCATTTGTACAGTTTGCGGCAGGCAATGCTGTACAGTTGACAGGAGTGCTAACTGTTGAGATTTGATGTTGAGATTTGGAAGTTTGGCTCCACTCTGAATTGTAATGACAACTAAAGATTCCCAAGTTCTCTACAAAGGAAAATTCAGAAGAGACCAAACCCTTCCCCCTCTCCCCCCCCCCCCCCAAAAAAAAAAAAAACTTTCCACTGTGCTACAGAAAATGTTTTGATCTGTTGAACTCACCCCTGGCACGGCATTGCAGAGCGGTCATCTCCAGCCCCGCTCACCAGTGGCTGCATCCAGCCTGTAGTGATGTGGCTCAGCCCATCAGCCAGGTGACTTTAAAGTCTCTCTCACTCTCTCTCCTTCCAGGATAACAATGCAAGCGATCCTTCGGCCCTCTCTTGGGCTATTCCTCTACCTGTTCTTCAGGCTCAGACTTGAGCCATGCTCAGGAGTCCTCACATCAAGTTTATATACCCCTTTCTCAGGGCTGATAGGAGAACTCAAGTCCACATTCTACTCTGGGTTCCAACCCAGGCACTCTGTATGAAGCAGTCACTCCCTCAGATTCACTATTTCCCTGGGCTACTGCCTACCTCTGAGCCCATTCCTTACAGCCTGTACATAACTCAGCTTCCCAGATCTCTGGCTACTCCTTAAATCCTGTCCCCTCCATCTTTCTCTATCAGAATGCCAATCCTTCAGAATGACTTCTCTCTGCCTTACCCCATTGCCAGAGTCCGCTACACGAATTAATTAATCTTGTAGCTTTCTTCACTCTGTCATCCCAGAGTGAGAGAAGAAAACTCTCTTTTCTGCTGAGTTCTTATCTCCTAGGCAGCCCTAGAACTTTTCACTTTCTCTTGTTATGAAGATCACACAGCTGGGTCTAATAACACAGGCCCAACACTTCCTCCAAGTGCAGCAAAGTGAGCTGATTGACTCCCTTTAACCCGTTGTTCACCTGCATGACATAGACATCCCCTCACACTTTTGTTTTGGTGAATGTTTGATTGTGATTTAGCCTTTTTACAAAGTCACTTCACAATGGAAAATCAAAATGTTTCATTGCAACAGTGTTTCAGGGGCCACTGCAACAGTCAGAATTTTTTTCCAGGTTTGGGTTTTGTTTTTTTAAAACAAAGTTCCTGCAAAATTGACCCTATTCCATGAAGTATTTTGATATTGACAGAACCACATATTCTAACACAACATGGTTCTTTCTGTCTAAGTTTCTCTAACCAGCTGTAGATAAAGTGCCTCAGTGAAAACATGTTGCTAAAACACTGTGGAGCCCTCCCATGCCATACACCAGGGCAAAGCTGTGGAGGCCAACCCTACCCCAGAGTCCTAACTCTCCAGCCCCCAACCAAAGAGAATTACTAGCCTTTACACACCCACAGACTCCTGGTTGACTACAGAGATGGCAAGAAATCCCACCTTAAGAGCCTGTTTTCAGCTCTCTTCCCATTGGAGAAGAGGTGTGCCACTCAAGTAAAAACTGCACACATCATGAGGGAGGCAGGTGCTGATGCTGCAATGACACAGCAGTTTCAGAGCCAGAGTGTGAGCTCAGGGTTTGGATGCCGGCCCAGGTCACAGCTGGACGACATATCCATTAGGCCTTGCACTGCACTGTATGCATAATTAGCCACTGCCCCAGTCTGAGACTAATGGGACTGAGACTGTTTGCTATTGA
Organism: Pelodiscus sinensis; assembly: GCF_049634645.1. Taxonomy (NCBI): domain Eukaryota; kingdom Metazoa; phylum Chordata; order Testudines; family Trionychidae; genus Pelodiscus; species Pelodiscus sinensis. The sequence continues at coordinate 28,198,052 of NC_134720.1, read as the reverse complement.
TTGAGTTAGAGCTCCTTTGTTAAGCCTCTTGATTTATTTCATTATGTTCACAGGGCCTGGCCATGTTGATGGAAGTGTTGGAATAGATGGATGCACTGGAGTGATTCCTGAGTGAAGTCCTTTCCAGGAGGCAGGGATAATTTGAGGAGGATGGGAACAATCTGGTAATGAAGGAAGCTCCCATTCAATACTTTCCATAATAGCATCAAGTCATCTAATAACCATGGACACAAATATGCCTAGAGGCAGCAGGTTGGTATTATTTTCAATTCAAAGAAGCTGGTGTAACCTGGAAAAAAAAAGGTGTGAGGGAGTCACTGAGGAGCGAGCCTGAGCTTAAAGAACTGAAGGAATATTGGTGGGTGATGGACACTGTTAAGTTTGATAGCAAATATAAAGAAATAAGCTGTTTTCACTCATCCTCCCCCACGTTCCCTTATTTGCATTTCTCAAAGCCAGCTCACTCAGACAATATGGAAACAGTTTGACCAAGCGATGTATCAGCAGGTTTCCATGGTGATCAGCATACAAATTGTGTGCCCAGCCATGTGTGAAAGAAACCATCAGTTTTAAGAACTGAAAATACTATGCAGAGATAGAATTGTTCTCTGAATGAGGGTATCACAGGATTGTGCTGCCTGTCAGAACTCCTGACATTTAATTACCGAGACAAGGTGGGTGAGGAAATATCTGTTATTGGCCCAACTTTTTGTTGGTGAAAAAAGACAAGCTTTCAAGCTTACACAGTGCTCGTCTTCACCTGGAAAAGCTTTATGTAATCTTGAAAGCTTGTTTCTTTCACTCACAGAAGTTGTTCCATAAAAGATATCACCTCACCCACCTTGTCTCTTTAATATCCTGGGACCAACTCAGCTATAAAACCACTGCAAAAATTTAATTACCAAGATTAGAGAAGATGTCACTATAAAAATCTGTGAAAGCTGCATTAATGAGACACTTGCTTAATCCTTTAAAAAAGGGCAATCAAAAATTATGTATAAAATAGCATTATTTATTCACTACACAATGCTTGTCTCTATACCTATGCTTACACACACGGACTCTAAGGTCATAATCATCTACTGCAGGCCACCAAACCTCAACCATCCACTCTGGCAATAAGCCTACGACCTTTGGCTTCATTAGTGAAGTACTTAAATCTTGATTTAAAGAGTTATACTGGCAGAGAATCAATCTTTTATTCAAGTTCAGTTCAGCATGTGACCCAGTCTGACCTACAGGAAAAGACTGATCATAATTGGAGGACTGCTCTGCAAACAGCTGCATTATGTCTATCTTGCTGGACAATGGCATAATTAGCTGTAAACATGTGAACTGAGGTCCAGGTTGCTGTTCTGCAACTTGGGTAGTTGAAGAAACGTGAGCCTTTGTCAAGTGGGCCATGATCACCTGGGGGAGGGATCTTGTCTAGTTTGTGAAAAGTGTGGATGCAATCCATGATCCAAGATAAGATATGCTCTGATAAGACTGGGAGACCCTTCGTTCAATCAACTCTAGTGACAAGAACTTGGGTTGACTTCCTGAATAACCTTGTGCACTCCATCTAAAACACCAGTGCCCTCCAGACCCTTTAGAGAGTGTAGCTTCCACTGGAACACAAAGTTGTCTTGTCCCATGTGTAATTGGGACACTACTTTGTGCAAGAAAGCTGGATGTCATCTGAGCTTCACCTTGTCTTTATGGAAGACAGGGTATGGAGGCTCAGATGTTAGCAATGTAAGTGGCTCTGGTGGATGGTTTACTGCTGCCAAGAAGCATCTCCCGCATCAGTTGTGAGCATGGAGCTCTGAGGGGTTTAACCATGAAGCTTCCATGAAGCACCTCTCCATATCAATGATTTAACCAAGATCTGCCCCTGGGACCACCCCCCACACCAGAAAATCATTGACATACAGACACACTTGTACCCATCTCTTACAGAAAAAGTCTGTTACCACCACCATGCACTTGGTGAACATTCAGGGGGCTATGGAGAGACCAAATGGGAATGCAATAAATTGACAGTGTCTGTGATTTACTATGAATCTTAGGAATTGCCTATGTGCTGGGTGGATAGCAGTGTAGAAATAGGCATCCTTCATGTAGCAGAAGGCATATCAATTCCCCAAATCCAAGGAAGGAATGATAGTGCTTAAGGAGACCATGTGGAACCTCAGCTTTATCATGAAATTGTTGAGTCCACACAGGTCTAAAATGAACCTGAGGTTCCCCCCACCTTTGCCTTGGGGATTAGGAAGTAATGGGAACATACCCTGTTGCCTAGTTAGCTCCTGAGAAGCCTTCTTCATTGCTCCCAATGCAAGGTGCAACTGCACCTCCTGCATAAAGATTTGCTCATATAAACAGGGGTGGGAGGCAGGAGAGGAGCAGAACTGGAGAGTGTATCCAACTTCCACTATGCAAAGGTCAGTGGTTATAAAAGACAATGCACTGTGGAAATGGGACAAACAACAGAGGAAACATGGGGAAAGATAAAGGAAGTTTGCTGTCCTGTCCTCAGGTATCCCAACAAAACCCCTGCTTGGGTCCAATTGTGGTTTTGTGGGGCCTTGGCTCTGCCCTGCAGTGCAGTTGGGTGGCCTGTGCCTATTGTTCCTACCCCAGGTCTACGTCTACACTGGCATGATTTTCCGGAAATGCTTTTAACGGAAAAGTTTTCCGTTAAAAGCATTTTCGGAAAAGCGCGTCTAGATTGGCAGGACACTTTTCCGCAAAAGCACTTTTTGTGGAAAAGCGTCCGTGGCCAATCTAGACACGCTTTTCCACAAAAAAGCCCCGATCACCATTTTCGCGATTGTGGCTTTTTTATGGAAAAGAAATCTCTGCTGTCTACACTAGCCCTTTTGCGCAAAAGTCCTTTGGAAAAAGACCTTTGCCTTAACGGGAGCAGCATAGTATTTCCGCAAAAGCACTGACAATCTTACATGAGATCGTCAATGCTTTTGCGGAAATTCAAGTGGCCAGTGTAGACAGCTGGCAAGTTTTTCCGCAAAAGCAGATGATTTTGCGGAAAAACTTGCCAGTCTAGACACAGCCCAGGAGTGTAATGGGTCTTGTCTAGAGCAAATCTGGTATTGCCTCTGCTGCTGCTGTTGCTGAGTCTTTAAGGGCTTGTACCGGGTCCCTGGGTTGTGCATTCCCAGACACTTGATTGTTGCCCTTAAGTCTGTTTCTTCTGAGAACAAATCCATGCCCTCAAGAGGTAAGTACTGAAGTGTATGCTAGACCTCTAGAGGGAGCCCAGAGGCCTGAAACCATGCTGTTCTTCTCATAAAAACCCCTGCAGAGATGGTGCAGGCATGTGAGTTTGCCACTTCCAAAGAAGCCTGAAGTGTGGTTCAGAGAGAATGGCCCAACAGAATGGTGAATCCCGCTCTAGACTGAATGGAGAGGAGTTTTTAAACTTGGACATTGAGTCCCGGGAGTTAAAGTTTTATCCGTTGGAGACAGTCTGTTGGTTGGCTAGTCTCAACTGCAGGAATAGGCCTTTCTATCAAAGAGGCCTACACACTTCACCTCTTTGGCGTTGGAGGCAGGTACCTGTTGACTCTCGCATTCCTTTTCATTAACTGCTAACACAAGTAAACAAGGGTAAGGATAAGAATACAAAAACTTATCCACTGGAAGGTATATAATATTTGGACTCCACTCTACTGGGCATGGGAAAAATAGATGTGGGTTAGCATTTTGGTAGCATTTGTTTTATGGGTTGTTTTAGTCAGTGGGAAGGTGACCGTGGATGGTCCCTCTAGGATGAGGATGTCAACAATGGGGTCTTTCATCTCCATAACTTTCTCTGTCTATACTGTGAACTACATGCCAAAACAAGACCTGGGGATCTTATGGTCTCTAGTTGGGGAACCAAAGGCAAATGCTCCAGGCTCTGTCTCATCTGGAAAGGAAGACAACAAAGCTAAGGAGGAACAGGGTCATCTTGTTCCTCTGGGAGGTCTGGTTTTCATTCCAGAGACTCTTCCTGCAGGGTTCAGTCCCAACACATCAAGGTCTGGGTCACTGAAGAAACTGAAAGAACTGATTGGGCATGGGATGATGCACTCTGGACTGAGCAACTACAGTGGGCCCTTGCCAATATGACAGACCTGGAAGCTATTGAGGGAGCCTTTTGGACCTGGTGGCATTGTCAGGGAGTCCAGAAAGGCCACTATGCCCCCACTCAGGTGACCACTGAGGCTGCTGGACAGTGTGAATGTTTCTTGAGTTTCTTAGATCCTTGCCTACTGGAATATATGAATTCTGCCTCTGACATTGAAGACCTGGGAGATGAAGATCAAGGCTGCACTGATGGACCCTGAGCTTTCAGACTGTCCTGTAGAGGAGGCCAGAGAGCATTGTTAAGAGGAGTACACCAAAGATCAGTGCATGGTGTAACTCAACCAAGACATGCTGGTCACTTGGTGCCAGGAGATGATCCCTTGGGCCCAGTGCCAGAGAGTGGCTCTGCTCCTCCAACATGGAAAAGGATCAATCCCAGATCCTCAGTGCCATAGGGTCTGGTATGCTCTTTGCCAGTACCATATAATATTACATTGGTGCTGGTACCGGTGCCAGGGAGAGGCGCTGAGGCATCAGAGAGTGGGAACAGTGCTAACAACAGTGACACTCTTTTGAGCACCACAATAGAATGGGCTTGCCTTTGGATAGACAGAACCTGTCTGGTCAGTGCTGGAGGGTTATCTTATGAAGCCAGGACCAGAGGCGCAGTTAAGTCCTCTCACTGCCTCGAATGTGTTTGGAGCTAATGGCTAGTCCAGGACTCTGAGAGTGCTCCACTGGGGAGAAACTAGGTGCTTGATTCAACAGTTATTGGAGAATGTTTTAAAATGGTTTCTTAAAAATGCTGAATCCCACTTTGCCTGCCCTGAAACTCTAAACTTTTAATTATTTTAAGGAGGGGGCAAAGGTAGGTTGCACTACTCTGCTAGACCTGAGCCATGAGCCAGCACAAGTGACTACTGTAGCAATGTCACACTGTATTTCTGGTTTAAATAAAAATATAGGTTAGTCAATGGCCAATTCCCACTCAACAAAAATGAGGTGTAAACATTGTTTTTTTGTTTTTTTTTTTAAACTCAAGCGGTTAGCCAAAGTTCAGGAGAAATTGATGATGAAGTCAAGTGTCTTTGATGCAACCCTGTTTATTTATTTACAAAGTCCTTGTTTCTCTGAGCACAAGAGGAATCAAACAGAAGGAGGCAGGTTTTTTTGTTTATAGGTCCAAGCCCCTGTCAGTCAGCCATCAGCACAAAATGTTCTCTTTCTAGGCTTGTCGCAGGCCCATGCTCCCCATGATTGTTCACTTTCTCACGCAACATAAGAACATGAGAATGTCCATACTAGATACAACCAAAAGGCCATTGAGCCCAGTATCCTGTCTCCTGACAGAGGCCAATGCCAGTTGTCTCAGAAAGAATTAACAGAAAGGGTAACCATCAAGTGATTCTCTCCTTGTTATCCATTCTCAGCTTTTGGAAAATGGAGGTTAGGGACACCATCCCTTCCCATCCTAGCTAATAGCTTTTGATGTAGCTATCGTCCATGAATTTATCTAGTTCTTTTATAACCCTATTATTGTCTCAATCTTCACGACACCTCTAGCAAAGAATTCTACAGGTTGACTGTGCACTGCCTGAAGAAATACTTCCTTTTAAACCTGTTGCCTATTAATTTCATTTAGTGACCCTAGTTCTTGTGTTATGAGTAAATAGCACTTCCTTATTTACTTTCTCTACACCAATCATGATTTTATAGGCCTCAATCATATCCCCCCTTAGTCAACTCTTTTCCAAGCTGTATAGTCTCCTTTTTAATCTCTCCTCATATAGAAGCCATTCCATATCCCCTGATTATTTTTGCCCTTTTCTGAATCTTTTCCAATTCCAATATATCTTTCTTGAGATGGAGCAACCACATTTGCATGCAGTATTCAAGATGTGGGCATACCAGGTATTTATATAGAGGCAATATGATATTTTCTGTCATATTGTCCATCTAATGATTCCCAACATTTTGTTCACTTCCTTGCTTTACACTGAGGGTATGTCTAGACTGTATCCCTCTGTCAGCAGAGGGATGCAGATTAGGCAGGTCAACATTGCAAATGAAGCAGGGATTTAAATATCCCATGCTTAATTTGCATAAAAATGGCCGTCGCTTTTGCCAACTCAGCCTTTGTCGGCAAAAAGCAGCAGTCTAGAGGGGGATCTGTCAAGAAAGAAAGCCTTTTTTTGACAGAGCTCTTATGCCTCCTGCAAGGAGGTTTACAGGATCTGTTGAAAAAGGCTTTCTTTCTCGATAGATCCCCCTCTAGACTGCTGCTTTTCCCCAGCAAAGTGCTGAGTCGGTAAAAATGGCAGCCATTTTTATGCAAATTAGGCACGGGATATTGGCATTGTGCCTTTAATTTCCGTTTCACCTCATTTTTGTGAAGTTCTCCTCTCTGAAATTAAGTGCTACAGTGTTGGGATGCTGTGGTGTTTTTCCTGCTATGGGGATGTTAAATGTAATTATATTATGGTCACTATTTCCTAGTGGTCCAGGTATATACCCACCTCTTGGACCAGATCCTGTGCTCCACTTAGAGAATTGCCTCTCCTCTTCTGGGTTTCAAAACAAGCTACTCCAAGAGACCGTATTTTAAAATGTCAAGAAATTTTATCTCAGCATCCTGTCCTGAGGTAAAAATGTGAAATCCCCTATTATATTATTATTGAGGGTTTTTTTTAATTAATAGCCTCTCTACTCTCCCCTAACGTTTCATAGTCACTATCACCATCTGATCAGATTAGTAATATATCCCTACTGCTATATCCTTATTAGAGCATGGAATTACTATCCATAGAGATTCTGTAGCACAGTTTTGTTTGTGTCAGATTCTTACCTCATTTGATTCTATGTATTCTTTCATATACAGTGCCCACTCCCCAAACAGCATGATCTGTTCTATCATTCTGATATATTTTGTACTCTGGTGTTACTGTGTCCCATTGATTTTCCCTTTTCCATCAAGTTTCTGTAATGCCTATTGTATCAATAGCCTTATTTAATATGTAGTCTCCTTACTAAAGGTACCTCTGATTATTCTCTGGGAAGATCCTGTGTGCTGCAATCTAGCCCCAGAGACAACAATTCCCATGAGCCCTGGAGGAAACCAGGAAGGAAGTGACTTTTGTTTGGGAGATCTGAGTCTCTCCACGTGTGTGGAGGAAGTCTCAGCAGTCTGTGGACTCTTCCCTCTGTTTTTGAAGCAGAAAGGGAGCCAGGCTGCTGTGGAGGAGTTTGATCCAGTTCAGGAGCTGTTATGTTGCAGTTACAGACTGGGACAACGAGCCTTTGGAACTGGGATCTAGCAGGCTGCTTCTGATTGCCTTAGAGGGGAGGCCCTTTGGCTGTACTTGTGGCTAGAAGTTACTCTGCATCGAGCACACAGAAGGAGATTGAGTAATTGGGCATCTTTGGGAAATGATAGACCTCAGAGATACAGACTAACTCTGGGTTCAAAGAGAGGCCAAGAGGCCAACCCAGTGAACCAGAGCTGCTGCATAGCTTGGATCCACACACACACTACCTACAGAGAATCTCCATTACAGCTGCAGTTCTTCAAGCGTACCCACACAAGCAAGAGTCTGGGACTCTGAGTCCAGGGGTGTGCACACTCTGGGGTGGGATAAATATTGGCAGTGCAAATGGCAGCTAGATAAGTTCCTTTTACTTCTATGTACTTTAATTGATGTTATTCACTGTTAATTTGTTAAATCCTGTTTCTTTAAGTTAAGTAAAGGTTGTTCATTCTACTGCAATCTATTAGATGTATATTATTTATGATTTGTAATTGTTGTTCTGGAGTTAGATCCAGTTTATTATTGGAATAAGTTTATTCCTGGAGGTTCTAAAGGCACACCAGTAAGTGTGTTACAGGGTCAGCCGGGTGGAGACACTGCCATTATATGTTCTTTATGAGCAAGGGACAGCAGCAAGGGGGTGGATAGGGTTTCCCCACTAAACAACATCACCACTTGGGTACTCAGGATCTCCTTTTATGTTAAAACCATCAGGTGCCCAGGCACACCTGTGAGTGTGACCTGCTCCCGAGTAACCCGGGGAGGAAAAAGGGGGTTACAAATATGAGGTATCTAGTTTACCCATCTTATTATTTAGATTTCTATGATTAGTGTATAAACACTTGTCCTTTTTAGCTGTCTGCCATTACATGATATAATGGAATGGGACCATTTTTCATTTGACTGTTTCAGATCAGATCCATCATTTTCCATCCTTTACTTCTTACTAGGACATAGGGAATCTCCTATAATAGATTCTTCCCCTATGGATGTCTCTTTCTGAACCACATGTTCTTCCTCACCTGTCAGCTTCCCCCCAGCTCTTAGTTTAAAAATTGCTGTATGACATTTTAAATTTTAAGTGCCAGCAATCTAGTTCCATTTTGGTTTAGATGGAGCCCATAGAAGCATAGAATCCTAGAACTGGAAGGGACCTCGAGAGGTCATTGAGTCCAGTCCCCTGCTGTCACGGCAGGAACAAACACAGCCTAGACTATCCCTCATAGCTGTCTATCCAACCTGCTCTTAAAGATCTCCAGTGATGGAGATTCCACAACCTCCCTTGCTGAAAAGGCAAGCTAGCAGGAACTCTGTCAGGTTTCCCCAGCAACTTCATCAAAATTGAACTATCACCATAGAATATTTTGATTTTAACGAGTAGGAGAATTGTGACAAAAATCAATTACCCCATACTGTTTATAATCAGCTTTAGCAAATTTAGATTTGAATTGTGGACCCAATTTGCTATTGGCCTGAACCTTATAAAGCTATTTACATCAGTGAAATGGGTGTAAAATGCTACAGGTTGAATCTCTTTAGTTCAGCCCTCTCTGGTCTGGCAACATCTGTGGTCTGGTATGATTTTAGTTAGTCAGATGTCCACTTATCATGGGAATGGCCGGGTTTCCCACAGCCCCCATAACATTTATTTATAGCCACCAGTCCTAGCTCTCAGTGACCCGTGCTGTTATTTAGGTCTAATTTCCCCTAAATGTCTTCTAAGAGCCCAGTAAGTAGTGGACGTGTTGGTAATGCTGCTAGACAAGATTGACCTCCCATGGCTTAGAAAATTCTCTGGTTTAGCACCAGTCAGGTCCCAAGAATACCAGACTAGAAAGGTTCAACCTATATAACTTTGATTTGCATCTTATTTCCCATTTTGGAGTGATTTTAATAGTGACAAAAGGTGCAATCCAACTGGGAATCAGGTCCTCAGAATAGTTTGTGAGTGTATTTGTGTTGTCCACTAGTTTGCTCTGCTTTCTTGGAAATGAACACTGAACCAATCTAAAAAGAAATAGCTCTGGTCTAATTCTCCACTCTAGACACACTTTCCCTTGAAATGTCTTCCACAGAGGCAGGGCTGTTATGAAAAAGGCTGGGAGAAATTAACCATTGCAGCATTTCATGGTAATAAAATCACTAAAATCCCTCCCCAAATCATTAAAATTCTCCTCATTCTATTCCCTCCCTAAATAAAAACAGTGGGTGTGTTTAGCTCACACTGGTTGTGGGACTGGGGAGCAGAAATCAGACATGGAAAAACATTCCATCTTTTTATCTTAGAAATACCTGTTCTATTCTGTGAGATGCTATCATTGCTACAGTATTGGGTTTGGGATGTGTCATTGAAAGACTTGGACTACACAAGAAGGTTTTACTGACATAGCTGTGTCAGTTCAAAGTGTGAAAATAAAAATATAGCCATACTTGACATGGCTGGGCCAGCAAAAGCTATAGTGTAGATGCAGTTGCATGAACAAAAAGCCAGTTTGTGTCAGGATAGCTTATTCTGTTTGGGGGCACTGGTTTCCACTATACCAGTTTGTGTTGCCACTTGGGGCAGGGGATGATATCTCTCTGTTAGCACAACTATACTAGCACGCCTTTTAAAAATGTAAACAAGTTCAAAGGCTGTGGAAGAATTTTCATTATAAAAGTGTCTTTGAAGAACTTAAAGGTAAAAGACTTTTTTAAAATGGTCCAGAATTTGCTTGGCTGATAGAATTGTTTTAAAAGCCAAAGCGAGACACCACAAATGGTTAAAAGGTATCAAGTGCACACACTCTGCATCCAGCTGTTTACATCCTATTGGGGAATTTAACTGGAAACTTAGCTTCCCACTCCCTACATAATGTGCATAATGTCATGAGACACTGCTTACTGGAAACATAACACTTAAGCTTTTTAAAATTCTGAAAAAAACATTGCTTTTATAGCCCTTTCTGTACTTCAGAGTTTGTGATTTTCCCACATCAAAGGAATATACTTCAACCTGCCATACACTGTCCAGGAGCATTGACTGAATCCATTTACTAGAATAACCACAAGAGAAAACTGCTCCTACAAAAGTCAGCACTGACAGCAACTAAGAGAATTCCCAGAGCTTCCTAATTAATACGGAATAACCGACTGGTAAGGCTAAGATTTTTTTTCACAGGTATTTTTAGTGAAAGCCACAGACAGGTCACAGACAATAAAGAAAAATTCATGAAAGCCCATGATTTGTCCTTGATTTTTACTAAAAGTATCCATCACAAAATGGGGAGCTGCTAGGCAGCCACAGGGGCCTAGCTGGGAGCTCTGGGAGCCACCAGCACCCATGGAGGCTCAGAGCTTCAGTGTTCCCCTCCTCCAGCTCTGAGCTGTGAGGTGGTGGGGAACAGTAGGGGCCAGCCAGGAGTGGTAGGGACTCCCTTGCCTACAGCAACTCAAAGTCCACCCCTCCCCCCTCACCCTGCCAGTGCTGAGGTTGGTGAGGAGCTGCGGGGAACCCTGCATCCGCAGAGGGCAGTTGCTGCAAGGGTCCCTGAGCCACCCATGGCAGCTGGCAGCTCTGGGGAGTTGCAGGGTCGGTCCCCTTGCTGCCTGCCATGGCCAGTAGCTGGAGGATACCCTTACTGGCTTAAAGCTCAAGGGCTATACTGCCTTGAAGAGTGGGGATACCGTGTAGGTCCTGGCCACCCTAGAGAGCAGTGGGACTTGTAGCTCTTTTCTGCTTGTAAGCTAAAGTCACAGACGCCTTCAGAAGTCAGGGACTCTGTGACTTCCTTGACCTCTGTGACAAAATTGTAGCCTTACTCTTTAGCTAGAACACCAGAGATAGCATCAATCTCAGTCTGAAGACTTTTCTTCTATTGCCAACAACATTGCGTACCCAACATCCTGACTTAATTCAAAGCCAGTTTGCCAACATCATGACACACAATTGTTCTAGCACTTTGCTAGGAAGAAACTAGTAGAGAACATGTCATTATGGGTCTAAACCTACAAGCGAACATGGTCATTCTCATAGCTTTTCTATAGCAAATATTCCAGTTCACCTTGGAAATACAGCCATTTTGGTCTCAGCTCCATCATGGCGAAAAATAAATGAAAGTTCCTAAAATATATTATACAAATAGTCAAGTTGAAAAGAGGGAACATTATTCAAAACACATGCACTGATTTTCTTTAGACAGTAAATGACTCTGGTTTCCAAGAATGAGTTAAGCAGCTGCCAAACTTCAGAATGCAGCTGTTGCATGCAAAAACCCCTCACGAGGCTCATTCACACACTTACCTATTTTGCATGAGTACAGCAGGTGCTCACCACAACAAGCAAGAGGCTGCAGTTTAGACAACTGTCTTTGGAAGTTTGACCCTGCTTTCTGAGATGTCTATTTTTTTTTAAATAATTGAATGATCTCGGACACACAATCCTTACCCCTTCTCACAAGCGGATGGTAAAAAAAGAGTCAGCTGATGCAAGCAGGTAGATAAGAGAGAAAGATGTTTCCTTTTGAGCACACAGAACCTCTTCAATGGGTTTAACATTGGCAAGGGGTTTGTTCTTCATGAAAATGTATACAAAAAAACTATTTATCTGACAACAAACCGCTCCTGGTATAGAGCCATGCTTATAAAACCAACAGCTTTGTAAACTGCACGACTGCATTGAAGTGTATGTCTCAGATTAGGAACAATTCTAAAAATCCATAGCAAGTACATTTTATGAACATATGGTGCTAAGAACATCCTGTCTGCTTGTACAGCAAAAGGAAACTCAAATGTACCTAGTGGGTGGGGGTTGACAGATCCATAGTGTCATCCTCTTTTCCTCAGACCCTGCAGAAACCCTCAAGTGAGTCAACAAGGAGAGGGTTCTTTAAGTATCTAGAGATACCCTGACTGCTCTCTGGGCTATTGTATCTCACTTTATGAAGAACCCCACCTCCCCCCCAAAAACACTACAAATTTGAAGCATGCCTGCATACGATGCTGTAAAATGATGCTATGGGGCCCCACATATGTGGCACAAGCAGGGGTGACCTGTTTGCAGAAATTTTGGTGGTGTGCTGCCCAGAACACTCAGAACCCACATTCCTCTCCCACCCAAACTCCCTCCCCACACCTGCCTAAGGCTCTGGAAGGGAGTTTGGGGTGGGGGGGGGAAGTGCAGGCTCCAGGTGGAGTTTGAGTGTTGGGTACAGAAGGATGTGAGGGGTTGGGCTCTGGGAGGGAATATGGCTGTGGGAAAGGATCAGAGGGGGCAGGCTCTAACATGAGTCTGGGTATTGGGTGCAGGCTGAGCTGAAGCACAGGGGCTACAGGAGGGAGAGGGGTGCAGGCTCTGGTAGGGAGTTTGGAGGTTTGAGGGGGGAAGAGAAAAGGGGGTGCAGAGGAAGTCTGGGGCAGGAAGGGGTGCAGACTCTGGGAGGAGGTGGGCTGTAGGAGGGGCTGCAGAAGAAGGGGGTAGAAGTGCAGCATTTACCTGGTGCACCACCCCCTCTGGCAGCAGCTACCACTTATACTTCCCATTGTCCACACAGGCACTGATGGTGGGGGCAATGCATACAAACAACCCCCCAGGGACCGCAGAAATGCACATGGCAGTAGTCATGCAGAGCAAGCAGACAGAAGCAGATCTAGCCCCGCTATGCTGCTGGTAGTGGCAGTAGGAACTCCCAAGCCATTTTAAATTACCCAGGCTGGTGAGGGTGGAGGGGGACATGCCAGTAGTCACACCGGGGCAGCAGGTCAGGCCAGGGGTTCTAGGAGCTGGTCCCCAAGCAAAAAATATGCCCGAGCACTCCAGGCCCATAGAAATCACTGCCCATGGGAGCAAGTAGTAGCTAGCAGTGTACTATGTGAAGCATCCATAGGAATCATACTTCCATGAAGCTCACAAAGCAATGGAAAAATCTCTGGGCCTCTGAGGAGCTATGAGACAGGCGGCCTAATCTGTCATTAATTTTGAAGTTTGATGCGCCTCATATGGCTCAGTGGAGGAAACCCCCTAAATAGCAAATCACAAACAAGCCCTCCTTCCATAAAGTGAACACACTGAAGTCTTCCAAGGCTATATCTAAACTACAGGGCTGTGTCTACATTGGCATCCCTTTCCCGAAAAGGGATGCTAATGAGACACTTTGGAATAGCAAAATCCGTGGGGGATTTAAATATCCCCTGCGGTATTTGCATTAACATGGCTGCCGCTTTTCCCGGCTTGGGGATAAGACGGAGAAAAGCGGCAGTCTAGACATGATTCTCTGGAAAATAAACCCTTTTCCGGAGGATCTTTTATTCCTACTTTCAAGTAAGAATAAAAGATCCTCCGGAAAAGGGTTTATTTTCCAGAGAATCACGTCTAGACTGCCGCTTTTCTCCGGCTTATCCCCAAGCCGGAAAAAAGCGGCAGCCATGTTAATGCAAATATCGCGGGGGATATTTAAATCCCCCGCAGATTTTGCTATTCCAAAGTGTCTCATTAGCATCCCTTTTCGGGAAAGGGATGCCAATGTAGACACAGCCCAGGGGTTTTCCAAGATACCGGAAGCCCTGTCTTCCTCCTCCCATGAGAAAGAAGGGCTCTTCTGAAATTTGGCCCCCTCTAGACTCTTATTAGAGGCCAAATTTTGGAAAAGCCTCTTCTGAAAAAACTATGGGAAAAAGGTACGCAAATTGACAATGCAATTAGAATACCTTTTTCTGATAGATCATTGTAGTGTAGAGTTAGCCTAACTTCTTACTTCAGTGCTACTTGCAGTCTCCAGACTCAATTCCTTAAGAAATTCACAGCTAGAGAAAAGTCTTATAAGTCTCCATTTCATGGAAACCAGCCTTTCAGAAATAAAGTTTCAGAGGGGTAGCTTAGTTAGTCTGGAATAGGAAAACCTTAAAAACAACAAATAGTGTGGTAGCCCTTTAAAGACTAACAAAACTTGTTGATGATATCATGAGCTTTTGTGGGCACAGCCCACTTCTTCACATGACCAGAGTGTTGGAAGTCCAGAACCAAGAATAAATAAGGGAAGGAGATGGGGAGGTGAGAAAAAAATTGGAGCAGAGGTGGGAAGAGGACATTGGGTACATAAGTTTCAAAGGGATAGCCGAACCAGTCTGTAACAGGAAAAACTTTAAAAACAACAAATAGTCTATTAGCACCTTAAAGACTAAATAGTTAAAAGAGGCTGATAAGAACCATTAGTTTGCACTAGGAAAGGAAGAGTACTAACACCAGATCCTACACAGACATCAAGAACCATTGGCACCTTCACTGTTTGGTTGGTTGATAATGTGCGAGCCATCAGATATCGCAATTTAGACCATTTGCAGGAGAGTTAAAACTTGAGAATGAAGTGGAGTTCCAATCCTTTTCTGTGTATTTTGGTTGTGGAATTGGTCTGAAACAAAACAGGAATTTGTATATCCCTTAATGAGCATCCAGGGAGGTTAAAGTGTTCCCCATCAGGTTTTTGTGTGTCGCCTTTTCAGATATCTGATTTGTGTCCATTAATTCTTTCCCATCAGAACTGTCCAGTTTATCCAATATATGTCTCAGTGGGGCATTGCTGGCATAGACCATATCACTGGATGTGCAGTTAAATGAGCCTCTGATTCGGTGGCTGATGTGGTTGGGTCCAGTGATGAATTCGCTTGTATAGATGTGTGGGCAGAGTTGGCACCAGGGTTGGTTCCTGGATACTTATGGGCTGCATCTAGACGGGCATTATTTTGCGGAAATACTTTTAACGGAAAAGTTTTTCCGTTAAAAGTATTTCTGCAAAAGTGCATCTAGATTGGCATGGATGCTTTTGTGCAAAAGCATCCGTGGCCAGTCTAGACGTGATTTTGTACAAGAAAGCCCCGATTGCCATTTTAGCCATCGGGGCTTTTTTGCACAAAACAGTTCTTCCCTGTCTACACTGGCCCTCTTGCGCAAGTATTCTTGCGCAAGAGGGCTTTTTCCCGAGAGGGAGTGTGAAAGTATTTGCGCAAGAAGCACTGATTTTGTACATTACAAAGTCAGTGTTCTTGCACAAATTCAGGCAGCCAGTGTAGACAGCTGGCAAGTTTTTGCGCAAAAGCAGCTGCTTTTGCGCAAAATCTTGCCAATCTAGTCGCACCCATGATGTAGCTGTGTAGCGTGGTTACCAAAAGGATTTGTTTCAGGTTAGGGGGTTGTCTGTAAGCTAGAATAGTCCTTTCCCCCAAGGCTTCTGACAGTAAGGGGTCATTTTCCAACATAGATTGTAGATTGTGGATAATGCTTTGGGGAGGGGGGGGGGGTTAAGTTATGAACTGTAGGTAATGACAGTGGAATTCTATTGTTTTTTCTTTTGGGTCTGTCTTGAAGTAGTTCGTGTCTGGGTACTTTTTTGGCTCTGTCAGTCTGTTTTTTCACTTCACCAGGTGGGCATTTCAGTTTTAGCAATGCTCTATATAGATCCTGTAGGTGTTTGTCTCTATTTATGGGATTGGAGCAAAACTGGTTGTATCTTAGGGCTTGGCTGTATACAATAGATTGAGAAATGAGTCTGGGATGGAAACTAGAGGCATGAAGATAAGCGTAGCGGTCAGAAATAGATATCCTTGATGAAAATTCTGAAAAGTATCAATCCTATCAGAATTACAGATCTTTTCATCTGAAACTTTTGTGATTCTCTAATATGTAGCAATCTTATTAGAGGCTAATTACTTACTAACTAAGTAAAGCTAAAACTCCTCAGGAAACACCATCTTTCGGACAACATAAAGCCTGATGTGCTTAGTCACTCCAATATTACACAGTGCTCCCTCAACAAATCTATTTCTAGGAAATTATTTACTGCACATGGCTGCAAAGAATGTGTATATGAAGATGGCTGATCAATAGATTACTGAATAGTCTTCTATTTTTTGAGTTTTTTTAAAGATATATTTGGAATTGATAGATAATATATTGTTTTACGGGTAGCTAAAGGGAAAATGTAGTGGGGCTTGCTGATCAAACTGCTTTTTTAATCCATATAATCTATTTTTATTTGAAACATTTTTGAACTGTGCACACATTAGCCAGAGTAGATTTATTATTAGAAATTACAGACATTCAAAACTCTATTAATTTTTCTCAGAGCTGCAGGAACATGTAATATGCTATATTGATGACGACTAAATTCCAATTCATCAACCAGATTTTTTTCTTTACCATGAGTTTTTAAAAGCAGCACTTCTGTAGTGGAGCCCAATCCATTCTTCTCAGTCTTTAAATCAAGACTAGGTACCATTCTGGAAAGTATGATTTAGTCAAATGCAATTTATTAGGCTCAATACAAGGGTAACTAGTGGCATGTGACCTGTGACAGTCAGGAGGTCAGACTACATGATTTAATGGTCAGCTCTGGCCTAAAACTGAATGCTCATCTAGTCTGACCTACATGATACAGGCCATAGAACCTCCCTCAGAAATTTCTGCATCAATCACATTAGCTATATCACATCTTTTAGAAAGATATCAAGGTTTGATGTAGAGGTTTCGAGGGATAGAGACTCCCCTATATCCATCAATAAGTTGTTCCAATCATTAATTACCCTGTTAAAAATATGCACCATGTTCCCAGTCTGAATTCATCTAGCTGCAGCTCATCATCAGGCATGTTTTTCAAATGCTGACTCATCCTTCAATAAGCCCTTTCCATTTTTTCCAAGAGAGAATTCTTGAAGGAGGAAGATTGTTGTCTTGATATTGCTGATAGGAGAGGAAAGATGGACCAGTAGTTCAGGGCATTATGCGGAGACTTGGGAGACCTAGGCTCAAGCTTTTGCTTTGTCATAGACTTCCTGTGTGGCCTTGGACAAGTCACTTTCTCTTTGTGCTTCAGGATAATAGTATATCCCTTCCTCTCAGAGGTGTGGACTTAGTGGCAACAGGGAGAAAGGCAGCCCTGGGATGGCTGCTCCCCTCCCTAAAAGGGAAGCTATATCACTGACTGCCTGTTTAAGAGAAGGTACTCCAAGGCCAATAACAAAGCCAAAGCTTTGTATTGAAACTGGTGACTTTTTCATTAGACAAAGGGGCACTCCTTAGGCCTGCCTGGAAAATAGTCCCCTTAAGTGGAAGAATGCATACTATCCAGAATAGGACTGACTTTCTCCAGGCTCCCTGGAGGGAAGCACTGAGCCTGGTGAATCTCAGGCGGTGCCTTGCCACAGTACTTCAATAGGAATAGCCTTCCAAAAGGTGGTATAATTTCATTCAAAAGAAATGAGGAGAAAAGGACAGCATGACCATGCCAAGTTCATTCACATCAGGAATAAACATAGCCCATTTTTTCTTTACTGTCTCTGAAAAGGCCCTTTGAGAAGATTTAGTCCATCTAAAAAGACCCACCTTCTGAGTCAATAGCATAGTACATCCCTGTTTACACTGGCCAGATAAACTACATTACAAATTCATATTCCATTCCAGTCTCCCATGTTGAAGAAAGATGAACTCAAACTGGAACAGATGCAGAGGAGGACTACCAGGATGATCAGAGGAATGGAGAACCTGCCTTATGAGAGGAGACTTAAGTTTAGTTTAGCCTAACAAAACAAAGGCTGAGAGGAAACATGATACCGCTCTATAAATACATCAGGGGGATAAACACCAAGCAGGGAAGAGGATGATATTAGCAAGTATTTTCAGCGGCCTGAGGTGGGACACTAGATGCAGAGGGCTATGAGTTACTACAAATAATTCTTTCCCAGATGTCTAGCTGGTAGGTGTTGCCCACATGATCACTGATCACCACTATATTTGGGGTCAGGAAGGAGTTTCTCTGTGGGCCAAATTGGCAAAGATGCTGGGGGTTTTCTCCCACCTTTGCATATCATATGGGGAGTCTCTGCAACTGGAAGTCTTTTAAATCAATCCTGGAAGACTCCAGTAACTCAGCCACAGGTTCCTGATCTATTGCCTGAGCGGATAGGTGAGGTTCTGTGGCTCAGTAGGTCAGATTGATGTTCAATGATGGTCCCTCCTGGCCTTAAAATCTTGGCATTATCAGAACAAACTCAACAAGTTTTAATAGGAGGGCTAACCCTAAGCCAATGAAACACTGAGTTGCAACATTTTGTATTTCATAGTCAACTTGCATAAATAAAAGCCTATTTATAATACATTTTGACCACAACTTTTGCATGTCAGCTGTTTCACAAGATGGTGAAATACAGAATCACATGCACCCTATTTTGCATTGATGATTGAAACAAATTAGTGTGATCCCCTCAGACTCATGCAATGGTTATTTCTGAGACTCACCAAGTCTCTTCTCATTCTTATTGCACAAGGATAACTAATAAATTGAGCAATAATTATTTCTCAACTTTAGATTTGCCACAAATGCCCCACTACAGAATTATAATTCCCAGTCAGCATTACACTGACTATACCCTCTTTGGTAGCTTCACAAGTAACAGAAATAACCACCACAATATATGTTCCTGAAGAAGAGTTTTATCTTAAAGAGATTTGATTGAAATTGACTCAGTTTAAATTGACAAGGAGATTATCAGCTTGACGTTGAGACAGTTTCAATCAGAAGTTCAAATCTTATGTACTGCATCTGATCTCAAGTCTCTTTAGGGGTTAAAAGTCACATGTACTCCCAAGAAATGAGCAGACGCCAACCCAGAGGGTTCAACTGCTTTTTCTTTTTTAAGTTTCTACTTCAGGCCAAAGTATTTACATGAACATGGCATGTCTGACTTAACTGTGTTCCTGTGTTTTATTTACAGAACATCAAGCTTTTTATTTTGGACTAGCCTTTTATGTTTAAAGGCTTATGCAGCGATCTCTGGAAACTCCATCCAATTCACAGTCAGTCCAACCCTGGGCTGGATGCAGGAAAGGTAAAAGAGGACAAAAATGAAGAAGAGGAAGACAGAAGAGGTTTGTTCAAGCTGCCTTTGTTTTTTCCCTGTTCTGGGATAATTGAGGGACTAGTGCAGCTTCCAGCATCAGCTGGAGCAACTCTCCCTCATGCTCTGCCAATCAATCACAGGAAGCAGAGAATAGCTAGAGGCTACCCATCCTCTCTGGCCCTAGCTTTTGCACTCCCTATCCTGTATCCGAGGCTGCTCCAACTGCTTTATGGTGGCTCTGGAGCTACCATGCACTCCAATCCCCTTACTACCACCAAAATGGCATAGAAGGCTAAAGTGCAACAGACTTAGTACCATACTACATAGCACATGTGTGACCTCAAAGTTTTCTTTGATTTAATTTTTCTCAAGTTATTTTCTGTAATAGTCACAGCTTCTCTGTTCTCTCTACTAATTCTGGTGATCCTTAAACTTATATTTTTCTTTTTAAAAATTATTCTGTATCCCTTCTTGCTGTGTGAACGACTTATAAAAAGAAGAAAAGCATAATGCACAGGGGCAAGTGTGACACATTCAATGAACAGACCGCTGCCAAATGATTAAACTAAAACATTAGTTGGTGGAAGTGATGATTGCAGGTTGGTGTCCCATTAAAGTTCATTTTATTAAAACAGGGCAACAGGGTTTATAATAAGCCTACATCTCCACCTTTCAATGTTAGCGCTTGTGCCTTCCAGCACAATCACACCATACCAATTATTTTTAACTACAAAATTTATCTAAAGATGTTCTCACTCAACACAAAATAATAATTTTGCAATTTATAACAAGTTAGAGGCAATGGGAACAGGAAAGAGGGCTTGTAAGAGATTGCAAACTGACTTCCATGATTCAGTAGGAAAGCACCCTTATAAACACATTTTATTCTTAAATCATCATTTGTTGCTAATGGCACAATATGCAGTTTCAGACCTTCAGGAATTAGATTCGGGGAGGGTTCGGGGAAGTCCTTCCCTCAGCTTCCCTTTTGCTGCCTTATACACACACCCAATCCTAGGCCGAGCACACCCTATCTGAGGGCTGACAGCACAGTATCTGCTGCAGCCACCCCACTGTCCTTCTGGAGCCCCAGCTCCCAAGTTTTGGCTCTCTGCTACTCTCACTCCCCTCCAAAGGACAGAAGTGAGGGACCGAGGAGTAAATCAGGAGTTGAAAAACTCTCTGCTACACCACTTGCCAGTCAGCAACCCTTGTTCTATTGAACATGATCTGAAAATGCAGTACACTGCAACTGAGAGGACAAAATGGGTATCTAGTAGAGTGTACTGCATAATACAGTACCACAGAGAGGTCAGATAGGAATTCCTCAGGGATCTAGGTTTGCATCCCCCAGTGATGGATGGGCAAAATTGGGGGAAAGATCTATTTTAGTTCTGCAGGAATTAATTCAGGGAAGTGCAAAGGCTTGGCTTCTGTAGATCACACTAGATGACCACAGTCATCCCTCTGGCCTTGGAATCTGTGAAAGATGTTCAGAGCAGCCACAAAGTGAGCAGCTGTTGGAGTCTGCTTTCAAGTGTACTATGTAACACTTAACAATTGGTAGTTCTACTCCCTACCCAGGTTAAGAATAAATAGTGCTGGATTATGTGGTACAGACTACAAGGTGTATCCCTTTCAAGCTGCTATTCTATCCTATGACTTTTCCAAAAAAGAAACATGCAGAGATTCCCAGATCACTGTGGTTTCTAAGCACAGTACTCTATAACACATCTGAAAACATGCTCCTTTTACCAACCCTGCCATTTTGATGAAACTAGCCCTGAAGAACTAAAAATAGTTGGATTTTTTAATTAAATTGACAAATACATGTAGATTCTCAAAATTAAAATAGAGTAATGCTACACTGAGTTGAAATGTCAGTGGAACTATGGACAGTAGTTAAGTTCATTGTGCATGTTTGCAGGAACGGAACAAAGTCAATAAAGTTATTTCAGATTTATAGCCATGTAAGGGGGAGCAGAATATACAGAATATATCTGTATTTAAGGGTTTGCCTATAATTTTTACCTAGAGTTGAGTTACCTTGCAAGCAATAAAGTTAGACAACACATATTTTGTTTAGAACATGTGTGTCCAGGATCAAGCCTATGTGGAGTGACCAGATTAGCATACACAAACATGGTAGATTAATTGTGAAATAGTTCAAGTTATTAACTCAAGTCAAACATTCTATTGTTGACAGATCTTAAGTGTCTGGTAATCACAGAATCTTAAACACATCTGAAACAAGTTGTAATCAGATGCCCACTTAAAAACATTGATTCATTATTAGCTTTATAAGAATCCCGAAATACCTGTCCTTGTGGTCTTAATATTTCAGTCTAGACAGTCTTTCAGTCTAGTTTCGGTCTCGTTAAGACACGCATAGGTGAGAAATAAACTGAGTATTTTATTCACAAAGGTACAGACCACAAACAATCCAGACAAGCATAACAGATTGCTACCACCAGACCAAGAACGAGAGATAGTACTCCAAACATGCTTAGTAACAGGGTGATTTACTGGATTAATCAAGTTGGACATACATATTTGACATTCCATGAAAATTAAGGTCAAAGATGTCTGAAACAAACAAGCAAAAATATTTTAGATCTTTAATGTTAGAAACTTATGTCCATTTTTTCTTACACAAATAAGCAGTTGGCAGCTATTCAGAAGTGCTGAGCACCCACAGTTCCCATCAAATACGTTTTCAGAATCTGAGGTAGAAAATTTTGGCCTAAACGTCTAGTATCAACAACAAATTTCAGATCTAGTTTGTGTGCTGGCTCTCCAACCCCTCCCCCTCACCATATGTGTAGGGGTATTACATAGGCACAGAGACCTGTACCTAGTAAAAGCATAGGTTACAGCTCTGTCCTAAAAACAATTTGGCTGTCCAGACTCAGCAAAAACCACTTTCTCTTTTACTTCCCCCACTAAAAAAAAATAGAGTCAGTTTTGCTACCGACTTTACTGGGAGAAGGCTGAGGCTCTGCAAGTCCCCTGTATGTTCAATCATCGTCCTTAACCTACTTTGTATTTCAAAAATGTATTAAACGTATGACACATATGCTTAGACAGTAGACAATAATTCAAATGTGAATCTCTTGCCTCTGCTTTTTTAAAGAAGCCAAGACCTAGCATTAGAGAAAAAAAAACAAAATCATCAAAGCAAACACAGAATTTGAGACAAGAAACAGCAAAAACCAGACAGCTATTCTAATGCTGCAAGAACATCCAAAATATTCAGAGTGAGGGAGGAAGTAAAAATAAAAATCTCAAAACTGAGAAATTTAATTACTCCAGTACTTCATTATCTTGATCTTAATTTTGTTAATCGTCAGATAAATCTGGCAGCAATTCAGAAACAACACATACACAACCCTACACTGAGGTATTTAGTAATGACAAATTATCATTATCAGTATCAGCCTTAAGTACATATCGCTCCCAACTACATTAAAATCACATTGTAATCATCTTTAAAAGCTCCAGTCATTAGTGGCATAAGAGAAGCTACATGTGCATAATACTGATTATACCTCAAAATATTTCCTGTACACACAATATGCGTTTGTTGCATAAATAAGCTGATATTGACTTTCCTATCTGCTCAGCCTTTTACATGTAAGGAACAACCGCAGTAGTTATTTTCAAGATCTTGAGAAACAGGACAAATGTTAGGGTTTGTAACATAAAAGTGAACCCATTAAAATAAAGCATTTTGCAATAAACACCTCCACTTCACTGATATTATGGTAATTTCTTATTGTTAACTAATACATGGCACTGGAATTGCTTTATGATTTAAGAAAAAAATTCAAACCTGTTTAAAAATGCTGCTCACTTCAAAAATAATGTACACATCCCACTGCCATTGTGTTGCAAATTACAGCTATTCATCATTTATCCAAGTATCTCAAAAATGTTTTACTTGGGACTTGTCTACACACAGAGATTGCACCAGTTTGACTAAACCAATACAACTTGCAATTGTATTGCACAGCTGCATGTTTCAACTAGGTCTAACATCTAATCTCACCAGATCCTCTGGGGGTACATAAGTATTAGTAATCCACTTTTACACATGACTAAATAAGGCACCTGAAGGGCTACTTTCTTAAAATCTGGAAGGCATCTTGTGCACAGCACACATATGCAAATTGTCAACCCATGTTTTGATATACAAATGCAAATGTTCTAGGAGAACATTCTCTGCCACCTTACCTCTGCACAAACCACACTGCACACTTAGAAAATCCAGCCATCTGTGATTTGCTCCAAGCCAGTGTTTCCAAAAGATATTTCCAAAAGGGCCATGGAGAGGAATATTTTTGGATTAACTTTTATATAGGCAGCAATAGTTGTACTTTATAGCTGGATCATTTCATACAGTTAGAATAAAAATTAGCAGTCAACTACCTACATTACAATAGCTATTAAGTTCCTAGAATGTTTGGTGTGCGAAATGCCATGTAACACATTATTTGGGACACATTTTCCACAAGCATAGAACGCGAGGGTCAGTTATTCACACCTCAGTTGTGTTATCATCCACAATTAATAGTATTTATTTACAGGGCAATGTTTGGGTGCATCACAGCACTTTATAAAATGCAACAAAGACATCTTAAATCAAAACAGTACTTCTAAACATGTTTTTGAATCTGAACATTTCCCAGATTAACGGTAAAATTAATCATATTCCTGAATTACAGACTAGATACTACTTGTATTTGCATGAGTACTAAACCTGCTCAGTTTCAAAAAGCTTGAAGATGTGTTGAAAGATAAAAAGTAACTTTGTTTTTCTCAGATTTGGCGGTTTATATTGTGTTCCCTTGTCTAGAATCCCATATCAACTAATCAGATAGATAGGCTGGCTAACAGATGATTGTTTAGAGACTGTATTTCAGGTATAAAAGTGCATCCTTCTCACCACTTAAGGTATATTTTAAAACACATGCACACATTCAGAGAAATTGTGCCTATATCTTTAAGGGTCTGTCCACATGGCATTGTAAACTTGGGTATGTGGGAGACAGGCGTGTGGACTAGGTTCTTCCATGCTTGAGTGTCCAAACTGCAATGTAAGGTGAGATTTACAACGGCTGAATCTCAGTCTCACAGTTATGCTAACATATCCATACTGCATCATGAAGATCTGCATCTGTAGCTTGACCTATGTCCTCACTGCACAAAGGTAAGGGCTTGGACTGCAGTCACAGCAAGACTCCAGCCTACCCTTCTCCCCCACAACAGGCTCTTAGGAGCCAGGTCCTGAGTGCTTACTGACCTGAGTCAGACTGATTTCTTTGGACAGAACTGTGGCTTGGATTCAAATAGGAGTCAGAGCCTCAGCTTATGTGTATTGTAAGCATATTCCAAAAGAACTGCCGATGACCTCTGCCTTTCTTCTCTGTCTAGAAGAGTAGCCTGATGGTGCATATACACCTCACAACAGTAACAACTTTAAAGTGAAGTGGATTGCATAGTTACTTTTGTATCTTAATTGCAAGAATTTTCTCCAAGCTCTTCAGTCACAGTACATTGCAAGAAATACTTTGGTTTTCTTTGACACCTACCAATAGTGTGTAATTTTGTTTAAACCTGCAAGTCAAACAGGCTGCACGTGTGCGCAATTTCCAGTAAATCTATACTTAAGTAGATAGCTGAAAATTATGCATTGTCCTGAGTGTTCAGAAGTAACCCAGCATTTCAACTGCTGGGTTATGATATGCAATGAAATAATTACATATCGCTATATCATTTGGGCTTTTTCACCCTTTACATTAAAAAGAGAGTAGATTGCCAAATCCTACAGTGAGCGCTTAAGTCATGTGGCTAGTGACTTCATGAAATGGTGGTGGCGGCGGCAATAGATAATGGCAATCATGCACTGTTTCACTCTTGACAAGGTAATACTATCACCCTCAGAACACACCCAGCAGTAGTGAGAAGGAATTATTGTTCCCTTTCATCTCCAAAGGGCTAGATATTACTCTGCTCAATTTAAGCATTTGAGCTTATGAACAAAACTATTTACCGTCCATACTATTTATACTCCCTCAGTTTTAAAACGAAAGGGGTGGTAGCTGTTTTTCTCTTCAGTAGGTTATTGCTAAAGTAACTCAGATGAATCATTATTTACTGAAGTCCTTGCAACCTACATTGCAAACTACTTTATGGGTATCATGTCTGTGTGAGCCCCTATTTGATGGAGATTTTTATAATCCTTTAGCAATACAGACATATGCAAATCAAATCTCTCCTCAGTAATAGGCATGGTTTTCATTTACAATGCCTAACAACCAAGGGCAGTATAAAACCCTCAAAGCATCCTCTCATTAACACAAAGTTACTATTTAAAACTGTTTTAGGTGTTAGAGATGGCTATATAAAGTTTACCACTTGTTATTGGATAGTTTTAACAAACAAGTTTTTGTAAATATGAGAGCAACTACTTGGGAAAAGCCTATTGCATCCACTTTGAAGTAGTGGATCACTTTCCAGGCATGTTCTCTGTTCTCCATGTTCTTTACTTTATTTGGCCACTTCTTATTTCACTTTGCTGCAACCAATTATTGAACCAATCCTCAGCTAAAGGAAATATATATAGATTCGATTAAATCAAAATTTACTACTTCAGCTGTGTAGAAAATACAGAGAAAAACCAAATGACCCATCAAAAGTCATATGGCAAATCTGCAGCAGTTAGGTACAGGACCGGGAAAAACACACCATTACCCCTTCAGTTGTGCAAGTCAGGAATGCTTTGCCTCTAGCCACTGAACCATAACCTCACTCTCACTCTGTGCCCCATTCTCATTTCCATCTCTACCAGACTTTATGTCTTCTAGAGAGAAGAAGATATTAAGTGGCTTACCCAGTTTCATCCAGAAAATAAGTAAAACTGAGGTTGGTAAAGGTTATGAAATGGTCATGAAGCACTAAGTTTAGTTAACTCTCTCCCACTAAGCCCAAAAGGCCACATTTCAAGGAAATGAAACAATAAACATCCCTAATTCTTGTGTCCAGTGTCACTGCACCAACATCAAATGTCATTAGCAGCAGCAGCAGCCGCCATGTTTCCAAGATGGACCAAAAATGTTGTGAACCTAACTTGAGACACCCAGAGCCTGATTTGCAATTGCCAAAAACTGAGGTATCCCAAGTCAGTAGCCACTCAAATTTTTTCCATAAGATTTTATTCATTGACCGACAGTCTTATTGAACAAAAAGTATCCAGTTGTAGTTTAATGCCTATAGCTTAGCCTGTAGTTATGCCACTGCTGTGTCAGGGAACAGTTAGGACTTGTAGTTTCATAAAGAAATACTCTTATCTTTGAAAAGTTCCACACACTTTTACCTTGGCTGAAATAGAAACCTAAAGAAATAAATCAAGAGATACATAGACCTACTTCATGACTGAGAAGGATGGGATAGGGAACATTATACGAATAAGACATTTTGCAATAGTCACTTGATAAGAACCATGTAATCTCATTTAGAATCAGTTTCCAACTCAGCAATCCAATTGCAAACATGAATCTCACAAGATGACCCTTTTGTTTCAACCCTAGTATCATGCTAAAACAGAATGTACAGGGGCTCCAGAAGGCAGAAAATGGTGAAATAATGTGATTGTGATCAGTATGACTAATCTAGATCTTGCAAAATCTGTTGCATAAGTGGCAATCACCAATGTACATGCACACCTGGAAGCTGTCTGCTACACAGACATGTATCCATTAACACACTTTCTACAAAAGATTTCTTGTACAGTTTGAAAGACAGTGATTAAAAAAACAACGATGGCGACATTTTTAGAAACTAACTGCCTTAATAATTGAACCTTTATTTTACTAATCCCTTATAAGAAAATGTTTCTTATTCTTTGCCCAAACCAACACTAGAAAAAAATGTTGGCAACACAATAGAATAGTAGTTTCCAGTGTTGAGACTTAACTTTAGTAAATCAGTTTCGGATCATGTGATCAAAGGCACTCTATTTTCTTACTAAAATTGGAGCCTCTATTCAAATTAGACATATTACTAAAATGTACTTTTAGTACAGAATCTTGCTTAGCATAAGAGTGTCATCTACCTAATCACTACATTCTGACAGTTGCCTTAACTGGATCTGAAGTGCATTTGAGCATACATTTTAACTTCCTCTACAGAGACTACTAGTAGAAATCTAACAAATAACTGTCTACATATTCTACACCATGTAAACATTTACACTGTATCCTGTTGTCTGCTCAGAAGAGTCAGATTTCACTGTGTATTCTTTAATAACTTGAAACTGACTGGGCTGTACAA
The DNA here is from genome assembly GCF_049634645.1 of Pelodiscus sinensis. Classification (NCBI taxonomy): domain Eukaryota; kingdom Metazoa; phylum Chordata; order Testudines; family Trionychidae; genus Pelodiscus; species Pelodiscus sinensis. The sequence continues at coordinate 28,170,477 of NC_134720.1, read as the reverse complement.
AGGAACCGGTGAATCTGAAAAATGTAGATATGGGAAGCTATTCAATGTATCTCCCATTGGTTTTAATAGGAATTTTCTACCTATTGCTTTCTTGGGAACACAATCAGATGCAAAGCTAGAAAAGAAGTCCAAGTATCCTCTTCTACACAATCTATTTTATAAAATAGGAAATAAAATATAAATCTTATGGCACTTAACAGATGATGAAATAATAATACTAGAGATTTACTCTTGTGTCATTCTCTCTTCTCCTCAAAAAAATCTTTTCCAAGAAGTTCCCTTCTCCAATTTTTAGCACTTTGGCTACACTTCACATTGGTGGGTTTTTTATTTGAAATAAAGCCTAATTTTGAATTTTCTACAGTGGGTAAGGTACGAGATTCTCTTTTGTGGCGAGCATTATTCCCAAGACTCAGTTGGAGCAGTTACCTTTGTGACTGCAGATAAAGAAAATAAACCCTTTTCTATAAGAGAGCTTGACAAGCACTGAATTTCTACATAAAGCTTGCTGTAGGGTGACCCACATTACAGCAATATTGGAGAAAGACATTTTTGTGGTGGTATTTACTATAAAAATTATACCTTTGAAGGTAGGCCTTATAAGCAATTGAGGGCAGTTTAGGTACATTTAAATAGTATTTGACCACTGTACATAGCCCACATGATAGTGGATTGCACCAGAAGTCCCAGATCTTGTGAGCACATGCACAGAGCACCCAAAATAGCCAAGCTGATATAAGGGACAGTGTAGTAAATTTTCTTATTTCCTGCTATTCGAATCTGCAGAGTAGGGGAGCTTCTAATAGTCAACTAACCAATAGTAAAGTATATTTATACATGCGCCAAGTCCTTTTCCTACTTAAAAGTCATGAGAGTTTAGATGTGAATTTCAAGAGCAGGACCTAACAAGCAAGTGGCATTCACTTTCACACAGATTTCTTACAGAAGTAAAAGCTTTATTTTTTTTGCCACTCATAGCTTGAAATCAGATGTTCTGCAACGTCTGTGAAAATGACAAACCAAACCAAGAGGCCGTCAAGAGACAGTCAGCCATTGCCTCAAACTGTCCTTTGCACAAACCATTCACACCCATTCTGAAGAAAAGAATCTTCAAGAAACTTATAAGCAATATTAGATTTCATGGCTGTAGAATTATGGTCAGCTCTAAGGTCTGACTATCCTATTGTAAACCTTCAACACAAGTGCATTTAGCTTTAGAACACTACAATTGCAGTGATCATAGAGAATATTTCAAATATAAATAAACTTTAAAAATGCAATCATCGTGGACCATAGGATATATGGCGCCTGATTTTTCTATCCAATTAAATTTTCAGAACCAATACAGTGGATGGAGCTGTATCATTACAAAAGGTACATTTTACTAGTAGGCTACGTTTAGACTGGCCCCTTCTCCAGAAGAGGCATGCAAAGCAGGCAAGTCAGAATAGGGAAATCTGCGGGGGATTTAAATATCCCCCGCGGGATTTAAATAAACACGGCCGCCACTTTTTTTCCGGCTTGGGGAAAAGCCGGAAAAGAGCGTCTAGGAATAAGAGATCCTCCGGAAAAGGGCTTTATTCCGGAGGATCGCGCCAGTCTAGACGCTCCTTTCCGGCTTTTCCCCAAGCCGGAAAAAAAGCGGCGGCCATGTTTATTTAAATCCCGCAGGAGATATTTAAATCCCCCACGGATTTCCCTATTCTGACTTGCCTGCTTTGCATGCCTCTTCCGGAGAAGGGGCCAGTCTAGACGTAGCCGTATGGTTTGCTCCCACAGAGAAGACAGTCATACCAGTATAAAGCACCTTTACATTGATAACTGCATCCACATGGGGGGAGGGGAGTAAACAGAGGGTGTACTTTTATAATTAGTTTTTGTGTTATAGGCCTATGTTTAGTGAGTTACACAACAGTTTGGAGTCTCTGAAAGGTCTAGCCATCCAGTATGCCAGTGCTCCTTTCTGTAGCATCCTAACTAATCAGTAGAAGTTAAACATTTTTAACATTTCTATACTTGCACTGATTGTATTAGACCCAGGCCATATGCTTTTATTTCTGAATGCAAACATCCCTTTGACAAGAAGCAACATGTATTAAAAGACCTTCACCTGTTCTGCTAGGCCAAAGCTAAAACTGGAGTGTATGTTGAGCTGGTGTATGCTATATATACACACTTGCATCATTACTTAGTCAGGTTTTCTTTAAAAACAAACAAAAAAACCCCCACCACACGCAATCAAAAATGAAGTAATATGAAACCATGAGGTATTTTAACTTCAATTTTAGATGTGAATACCTGCTATTTTGTGAGCAAAAACTAAAAGATTTGTTAGGTTTTATAATGTTGGAAGCAGCAATTATGATAACTCTACTGAACAAGTTATCCAGAAATCATCAAGTAATCACCTAAGGCCAGCTACTATTAGATGCTGAAAAAACTTCCAAATACCATTGAGGTCAATGAGCTTTGAGGGATAGGAGTTCCCAGGACTTGGGGGAAAGCATGTAGTATTTAGACAGTATTGAACCACTAGCAATGGCCAAGATACATGTATAACATATGCAAAAATCTTTACAGTAAGCTTACCTTAATATGGAAAATTAAAAGTGTATGTTAAGATGTCGCCATTATTAATAATTAAAATAGCTATTCAGCATGTTGTCTAATTTTAAATTCTCAGATTTTTTTACTCTGCTTTTTTAAAACAAAAATTCTTAAAAGGTGAACTGCAAAAGTGAGTTTTTTAAAATGAGTTTGTACCTTTGGCATATATAGACGACTTAAGAGAAATCAATTTGGAATAAGGCTTTTTTCTGTTTCTCTTGGGCCGAGCACACAGAGTGGGAAGGGAACAAGTTTGTAGTTCTCTTCATTTGAGTATTATTTTTTTTTAAATTGTTGAAATATTAGTGTAGTTTGCCAGGAAAGCTTCTTGGGAGTTTAAGAGAAGTGAAATGTAGTGACCTCAGATGGAGGTGCATGTAGTTTAATTTTTAAGGTATAATTTCTTCCAAGTCTTTTGCTAGGTATTGGGAATTAAATAGATCCTATAAATCAGAGAAAAACAATATAACCAGTTGCAGCTGAAGTGACTGAAATTGATGAAATCATACCTGTATAGAGCCCTAATCCTGCACAACTGATGTCAGTGGGATCTTTTTCTATTGGATACAGTGCCTACATGATCAAAGAATTAGACACACGAAGTGTTTATCAGTCTGACTTTTAAAGTCCATACTTCCTCAATTTGTTCAGCTTTTGGTTTCTTAAGTCAACTTCATTAGTGCCTGAGTGTCTTCCTGGACAATCACAAGCCAGTTAAAAAAACATTTGGAAATTTGGTGTGGGTTTTTTTTTGGGGGGGAGGGGAGGAAGGGGGGAGAATATAATGCCTTTCAGGCCTTCTTCATATTTAAAAAAAAAAAATCAATGAGGCGAGGGAAAAAAATAGACAAGCCCATTTTTCCCCCTCTTTTGCAAGTTGCATTTAAAATAATAAAGAGTCAATCTTAATGCAGAATTTTCAAAGCTGTATCTTTTCAGTAAAATCAGTAAGGTCTTTAAGTTTATGAATAGAATAGCTGACCTTCAACACTTACGCTCAAATAAACCATGTTAATTCTTAAAGTTACAAAACAGGTTCCAATACTGCAAGCTGTTCTGCATAGAGCCCAAATGACTTCAGCAAGCATTTAGATAAGTGTAGAATACAGCATCTCATGGCACCAGTGCCTAAATATAATTATTCGACTGTTTGCAACATTACCAACAGATACAATAGAAACATTCCCTAGCTTCATGATTTTAGGTAACCATCCCCCATTATTAATATCCTGTTCTTTTGGTTAAACAAATATCACGATTAAAAAAAGCATACTTCTGCCATGATCGCATATTAAAGTTAGTTTTCCTTACAATACATTTAAAAAAAAAACCACAGTTTTGCTGTTTTGTTTTTTTTAAAAACCCAAAACATTTGTATTAAAAGTCTTAAAATGGGTAGACATTAAACGCATGTCTGGAATTAAAGTTACAGTTGTTAGAATGTTCTTGATACATCACAACATTAAGATTTCTCTCTTGGCTGGCTGGAGGTACATCCTACATCAGAGAACCAAAACAAAAGAAATTGTCCCAAAAAACTAAATGCCTGTAAATTTGAATTAAATGCAGTCCAAATTTGGAAGATGTGGAAATGACATTTAAAAGGCTCACATGGAAATAAGAAATAAATTCCACTAAACAATAGGCCTTTTTGTCCTGGCTTGTTCAGTATGATTACTCAAAGGAAGCTGTTAAGTAGTTTCTGGAGTAGTAGATAATGGGATTCTGTGGAGCTTTCACAGGTTGGCACCGGCTGGAACAGCTGAGTTTTGAAGGCACTCTACAGACACAGGGTTGCTGTTGGCCCTGTATCACATTTAGGAAGTCTTTGTACTTTAGAGAGCTAATCAAAATCAGTTATTGCCAACCCAAAAATAAGGAAAACAAACCACCACCACCACCACAAACCTCCCTCCCCCCTGAATAAAAGAAAACACAACTAAAAAAATATTGTGCAGATTTGTAACATTTTCACAGCTGATAAAAAAAAATACTACCGCTCTCCCCCAAAGTCCCATCAGATACAGCAGGTAAACAAAATATAAAGTTTCACAAATGATCAGCAGACACGTTCTGGCACCCCACACTGTATTGGCATCAGTGTTTTCAAGTCCCAGTTCAAATGTGCAATACTTCAGATTGGATACGCTGTAACAATAATCCAACTTTGCATAGAAATCCTCAGAATCAATATCATAGTCACAGGGTGCATTCAAGGTTGGCTAAAGAAGAGAGAGAACCAATCTTATTTCCTAAACGTCCTCGGAAAGATTTCTTCCCCCCTCTGCAATGGTTCTTCGTTTACTGTTCCCCTCAGTTCCTTAGGTGTAATTTAACTCTTCCAGTTAGAAAACAATTGCTAACAAAACTCCCCTTTCTCCAGGACGAAACTTTTCTTACTGGTGTCAGATGCCAATACAGCAATCTGTACTTACGGGAAATATGCAACAATCAAAATAGATGAAATGTACATGCTGAAAAAGCCACGTTTCCAACAATACACCCACCCCATGACACTGATCACTGCCGCAGCAGCAGCTGCTGCTGCTGCCGCCTGGAATCCTTGTGTATGCAAAGTTGTTTCCAATCTTTGTTTCGAACGATCACATTGCTGCTGCTTTTTGTTGTAAACCTTTGCGAACGACACGGCCCCCCCAAGCCCTTTCAGAGGATCACGCAGGACGAGCAGCACTGATCGTCCCCGTTGGGCTGGGAAGCGTAGTTCATCTGCCTGACAATCTCTGCAAACAGTTCGTCCACTGAAGCTTTGTTTTTGGCTGAAGTTTCCATGAAGGGGCAGCTCCACTCCTCAGCCAGAGCTTTGCCTTCCCCATACGACACCTCCCTCTCGCCCTCCAAGTCCACCTTGTTGCCCACCAGGATCATGGGCACCTTTTCGTACCTCTTCACCCGGATGATCTGATCCCGCATAGGCTTGATGTCCTGGAAGCTCTGCTGGTTGACCAGGCTGTAGACCAGGATGAACCCTTGCCCGTTCTTGATATAGAGGTCCCGCATGGAGGCGAACTGCTCAGTGCCGGCGGTGTCCAGGATCTCCAGCACCGAGGGGGAGGAATCCACCTCGATCTCCTTGCGGTAGAAATCTTCGATGGTGGGGTCATACTTCTCGATGAAGGAGCCCGTCACGAACTGCACGGTGAGGGCGGATTTGCCCACCCCGCCCGAGCCCAGCACCACCACTTTGTATTCTCGCATGGCTCCGCTCCGCACACCCAGCTCCTTCCTCTCTGGGTCTCGTCTCTCCCTCCCACCTCCAGGCAGCGGGGAAGGAGGGAGGGGAGAGAAGCCGCCCCGCCGCGGCTCTCACTGGAGCGGAGTGAGCATGCAGCCGGCAGGCGGCAGGGGGAGGGGGGAGGAGACGGGAGGGGAGAGGCGGCAGCAGCGGCGAGCGCCCGGGCAGCGCCAGCCCCCTTGGCGCGGCAAGGGCAGCGCCCAGCCTCCCGGGCCAGGCAGCCGCGGCCGAGCCCCGGCGCAACGCGAGGGCAGCGCGAGCCCCTCTGCCAGGCAGGCGCCGTGCCCGAGCTCAGCAGCCCTGGCAGGCGGGGAGGCGGCAGCTGCCGGCGGGGCGGGGGAGGAGCGCGCGAGGGCTCATCGCCCCCCGGCAGCCAGCGCGTGGTGCGGCAGTCCCGCGGTGCCGCCTCGCGCCGCCACGGGCCATCCCTTCCCCGCGGCCTCGCTCACAGCCCGCCCGGACCCATTGGCTCGCGCTAAACGCCACCCTCTCCCTCCCCCGCCCTTGGTTTCGGGAGGGGGAGGGGGACCACACAGGCACACGCGCCCCCGCCCGCCCGCGGGATTGGCCGCCGCGAGGAGCCCGTCAGGCCGCGCTGCCTCATTGACTCAGAGGTTTGAGCCCGTCCGCCATTGGGTGGCCAGAGGGAGGCGGATGATTGGCCGGCCGGCCGCTGTCTGTCACTCGGCCCGCCTGTCAGCGACTTTTGGCGGATACTTTGCAAAGGGCAGGAGCTGCGGCGGGATAAACTCCCCTTAGCTCCCGTTTAGCCCCAGGGCTGGATAAGGCAGGAGACGGGAGGGGTGCTAGGGATGCTAGAACGGTGTAACGGAACAGTGCGGTCACCGCACCACATCTTACGGTTACATCGCTACTCCATAGTCCTAGGGGATGGCCACAGAGCTTCCAGCCCCACTCCTGGGGAGTCTCCTGCCATCCTGTGCTGCTGCCTCTCTATCAGAGTTAACAGCATATGACTTTAAAAACCAGCGCCCCTTGCAGACAGGCTGCCTGCCGCCCTGCACTGCTGCCTCTGATAGGGAGGCAGCAATGCAGGGTGGCAGCAGCCTCTGTCCATAGGGGGCCACGCTACTCTTTACAGCATGGTCACACTCATTGAGACCCTGCAATCCTCCCTCTCCAGCTGGCCCTGTGCATCAAAATGGAAACATTTCACAGAAAGCTGCCATAGAGGTCCTGGTCTTCACTCTCTTACCTAGCAGTCTAAATTTGCCCCCCGAGGACCTCTCGCCTTCCTTTCCATATGTATTTGGGTACCTGCCTAAAACACAGCTCCCTATGCACACCAGCTCATCTCTTCCCCCCACCTGTGCTGCTACCTCTGATACAGATCATAATAATTCTATCATAGCATTATAGAACTGGAAAGAACCATAAGAAGTAATTAAGCCTAGTCTCTTTATCAGATAGTCACCCCGGGGGACTATCGAGTAGATGTGTAACCTGTGCTCATGGCAGGACAAGCACATCTAGACTAGGGATGTTAAATTGCCGGTAATTGACTAATCAAATAGTGGATGCATTTTGCATAGACTATTCAACTACTTGGTAGGTTGTCTCCACCTTTGAAGTGTAGAAACAGCTCTAGGGTTATTGCTACACATTAAAAGCAAAAGCGCCATGTGGAGTCCAGGATCGAGTCCCCAGCTGACCCCAGGCTCCTTGTGGCACTGCCACTTTGAAATGCTGATGCAGGAGCCCAGAATCAGGCACTCTATGGCGCTGAAAAGTGGCAGCACCATGCGGAGCCTAGGTTCAGCTGGGGACCTGGCATTGGGGACGCGAAGCCTGGGATCAGCTGGGGACGTGGCACTGCCTCTTTGAAACGCCGCAAAGAGTCTGACTCTGGGCTCCCACAGCGGCGTTTCAAAGTGGCAGTGCTGCATGGAGCCCAGGTTCTGGTCCCAGGCTCCACGTGGGGCTGCTGCTTTGAAGGACCTCTTGCTTTCCCTCCTTTGCTGCCTCTATCAGAAAGACCAGTTGACAAGTTTGTTGCATTTGCTTATCGAATAGTTGACTAGTCTTTCACATCCCTAATCTAGACCATCCCTAATAGGTGTTTGTTTAACATGCTCTTAGAAATTTCCAATAATGGAGTTCCCACAACCTTCCAGGCAATTTATTCCAGTGTTTAACCACCCTGACAAGTTTTTCCTAGTGTCCATTCTAAACCTCCCTTGCTGCAGTTTAAGCCCACTGCTTCTTGTCCTATCAGAGGTTAATACAAATATTTTTCTCCCTCCTCCTTGTAACAACCTTTTAGATACTTGTAAGCTATTATCATGTCCCCTGTCAGTCTTCTCTTTTCCAGACTAAACAATCCCCGTTATTTCAATCTTCCCTCATAGGTCATGTTTTTTAGATCTTTAATAATGTTTTGTTGCTCTTCTCTGGACCTTCTCCAATTTGTCCATATCTTTCCTGAAATGTGGCACCTAAAACTGGAGTAGTCTAGTTAAGGCCTAATCAGCCCAGAGTAGAGTGGAAGAATTACTTATTGTGTCTTGCTTGCAACACTCCTGGTTAATAAATCCCAGAATGATGGTTGCTTCCTCCCCCCCCCCCCCCCGTAACATCACACTGTTGACTCATATTTAGCTGATGGTCCACTATAACCCCTAGATTTCTTTCTGCTGAATTCCTTCTTAGACAGTCATTTCCCATTTTGTATGTGTGCAACTGATTATTCCTTGATAACTTGAGTACTTTGTATTTGTCCTAATTGAATTTCATTATATTTATTTCAGACCATATTCAGAATGTTTGGCTCCTATTATTGTCAAAAGGTCCTTAGCCATCAAGATGGCCACTGTTTCCTTGTAGTCTGCATGTGGAAGTGATACTATCCTTAATACAGTTGGCTGCCACCTCCCACTGTTTTCGATTAAATTAAAGCCAGGCCCACAGAGAAAATAGCTGCCACTCTGTGGTTCAGGGAATTGGCTTGGACTCAGAGACTGAGAGGAGGAGCAGGAGCCTGTGAAAGCTGGATGGGGTAAGTGGATCAGAGTACTGGGGAGGGAGACAGGAGTGAGGCTGAGGCATGCGTGGAGGACAGTTGGGGGCAGGAGATGAAGGAAATAGAATGACAGCTTTCTCAGCATGGTGGTAGTGATAGGTAAGAAGAGCTCTCTTTTGCCGGTAGTAGGGATGTAATAATACATATAAAATATTAACCATGCACTAGGGATGTTAAATTGCGGTTACCAAGCTAATCATATAGTTGATACAATTTGTCTGCCGCAAACAGGGTCTCCTTCAGAGTGGAATGCGGAGCAGCCTCTGCCCACGACAGGCCCAGGCTTGCTGTGAACAGAAGCTGCTCTGGGAGATGCAGAGCAGCTACTGTCCATGGGGAGCTCAGACCGCCACCCATGGACACAGGCTACTTCACTCAGATTCCCCTGCTTCTCCCCACCCCCACTGCTGCCTCTGATAGAAGAAGCAGTGTGTGTGTATTGGGGTGAGGAGGACAGGCAGCATTGCAGAGTTGGTGCTGGGGGGAAACGACCTTTAAGCTGGCTCCTCCCAGCGCTAGGGATGTGAATGACTTATCGGATGCAAATGCTTATCAGAGAGTCAACATGCTAGTTGACTAGTCGCTCTCCCCCATTGCTGCCTCTATCAGAAAGATGCAGCGGGTAGGGGTGGAGGGAAAGAGAAGGGGGTTCTTCAAAGTGGCAGTGGGACTCCCCAGCTGACCCCAGGCTCCATGCAGTGCTGCCACTTTGAAATGCCGCATGGAGCCTGGGGTCAGCTGGGGTTAATCGTCTAGTCAACTATTCATTAGCATCCCTACGGGTTTATTGTTCAGTTTGTGACACTGGGCAATTTCTTGAAGTACACATACATCTCTTGAAAATAAACTCAGAACACTGGCAAGTACAATAGTGATAGAAATGTAGCCGTGTTAGTCTGGTGTAGCTGAAACAAAAAACAGGACTATGTAGCACTTTAAAGACTAACAAGATGGTTTATTAGGTGATGAGCTTTTGTGGGCCAGACCCACTTCCTCAGATCAAATAGTGGAAGAAAATTGGCACAACCATATATACCAAAGGATACAATCAAAAAAAATGAACACATATGAAAAGACAAATCAAATTTCAGAACAGAAGGGGGATGAGAGGGGGAGGTAAATGTCTGTGAGCTGATTGAACCTGACCCTGAGCCTCCATGACCTCTACTAGATCTGACCCTATCAGAGATACAATATACACATGTAAAATAGGATAAGAAACTTCATTCAGAATGTCTCTTCCTTTTGTTAGTGAATATCCATTTAAGTCCTATTTTTAACTATAAAGTGAGCTCTCAAGATGTACGTGAAACAGCCCAATCTGAGATCACAAGCTCTTTCCCATGTACTAAGAAGTTTCACTCATAATTTAATTTTGGAGCTATAAGTAATACTAAATGTCATATTGTGACATTCAGGTTCTGTGAGTTGTAAAGTAATATTAATAGTGATAAATCTTACATTTATAGAACATCTTTCATCCAAAAACACCTCAAGAGTATATTAACGTATTGCTTCACTTTCTACTGTCTGAAAAGCAGCCTGCTTTTGGGGCTGATATAATTGGTTTATATTACAATTCATCTAAGATGTCTTAGTGAACCACATGATTCATAATCTTATAAAAAAGATTGGATGGCCTGAGAAAATGCAGAATTGATGAGGGAACAAATGTAAAGTTATTATTATTATTTCTATCAGGGCAACATGCTTGGGAGAATAATAGCTGAGGGAAGATGAAAGACAGAATGATTTTTAAGAGGACAAATTGAGGAGATCATTCCATTTTGTGGTAGAGACTACCAAAAGAGTTTCTATGACATACCTGATATAGTTAAATGTAATAAGCCAAGGACCAAGTTTTTCCATTTTTAGTTTCATTCCATGGAGGTAAATGCTTACTCCCAAGTAAAGGTATCAACACATGGCCCTAAACTTTATTTCTGTAGGGTGTAAGGAAACTTTTCACTTAGTATAACTGTCAGATTGATTAAAATAAAACATTTTATTAGCTGAAAGGAACATTACAAATCTGCTTTTTATTAGGTATATGTATTTTATAATAAAGTATTTGTGCATCATTTTATAAACAATAAAATCACTTTGGGCTTTTTAGGTATGGGCTTTTTAGGTATGATTGACCTCATAGGATTCTTATGTCTATTAAAAGTAAAAATGTTAAAATGTGTTTAATTAAATAAGTAACAGAGAAGTAGACATGTTGGTCAGAACTTGGTAAAAACAAAAAAAGCAGTCATGTAGCACTTTAAAGACTAACAAGATGGTTTATTAGGTGATGAGCTTTCGTGGGGCAGACCCACTTCTGAAGAAAATATGATCTGAAGAAGTGGGTCTACCCCATGAAAGCTCATCACCTAGTAAACCATCTTGTTAGTCTTTAATGTGCTTTAATGTGCTACATGCTTTTTTTGTTTTAATTACATGAACATGTAACTGCTGAAATGTTCAGGATTACACGCGATGGTGTGAGGGGGCAGGCAGATTCCCGGGGGCCAGCTCCCCACGCATACAGGGACCCAATGTATAACTGTTAAGGCCCAGGCTCATCAGTTAACAGTGTACATGATTACACTTTCACATTCCTAATTAAAAAGGCCATGTCCCTTAAGAGACCACATTTTATTAGTCCATTGAATGGTTGGTTACTATTGCATGTTTCAATATTATAAGGTTTTATTTACTGATTGATGGAGGTCTGTTGTGACATCACGCTTGCTCTCTCCCATTTACAGCTGTAGTTATCTCAGACAGGACTTCTCTCTCCCCCCCCCCTCCCCCATCCATTACGAAATGGACTTATGGACATAAATGTACATAACTCAAAGGTGCTTTGAGCATATTACTTCATGTAACCTATCAATTTTCATGTCTTAATCCACAGGATCTGTTTCTTTTATTTTGGTGTATGTATCATTTTCGTGTGTAAAATTAGACATATGGAGTAGAGCATACTTTATGGGTTTTAAATGTGTGAATGAAAGTCATCAAGGGAGGCCTCAGTGTCTGGGCAATCATTTGCAAATAGCCTTTTGTCCATAAGTCTTAGCTGTGGTTGGTAGGGACTGGCCAGGTAACTCCCCATGCAATAAGGGAATATTTAAAAACAATAGAAAAATAGAGGTCATTTGGCTGGCTGGTGTGGCATACCCACGGGAGGGAACCAGAGATCCCAGGAAAAAGGAAATTGCCCTGGTTTGGAAAGCTTAGCCGGAAAAGAAACCATCTGAGGGTGTTTGTAGTTAGTTTGTACTAAAGTTTTGGTGTAGCAGTAGCTAAGCATTTTCTATTATTTTGAGTTTGTAATCTACTTTGCTCTGCCTGTTCTCACCTATTACTACTTAAATCCTACTGCTTGTATTTAATAAAATCATTTTTTCCCTATCAAACCCAGGATAAATAATTATTACCTGGGGGAGCAATCAGTGTGTACATTCCCCCTTTCATTGTTAAAGGGGGCTTACTTAAATAAATCATTTGGGGTTTTGATCCCATTTGGGGAGTGAAACCCCAGGAAGCTGGGCCCAAAACTGCATTTTTCTTGGACCTGAAGGAATTTGGTTTCTGCATTGCTTCTCAGGGGGGCCATGATTCTCAGCTCTGTGCCTTGGCTGGAGGAGACCAGGAAGCTGGCCCAGCAAGACAGGGTGACATGAAGCCCCCAAGAGCAAAAAGGAGGGTGGCAGTGGCTTTGACAGCACCCCAGGAATCACCCCCAAGGGGTCATCTGTGACCTCACCCCATCACAGTGGTGCAACAAACAAGGTAAATGTGCACAGCTGGTTGCTCAGGATGACTGTAATGATTTTAGGTGTGGTTTTTGGAGATCAGACAAAGTGGTTACTGGTTTGTTATTTCCTGTTTGCTTATTTTGAGCAAGGAAAAGAGTCAGGAGAATGAGTGAGAGAGAGGTTCAGAAGGAACTGGAGCTGCACAGAATCCAACCTGCAAACAGAGAGGCAGAGCAAAAGAGACAAGGAGTTAAAGTGGCTTGAGATAGAGCCATAAAAGCCTGAGCTGCCCAGGAGAAAGCTGCCCATCTGGAAACTCTATGGCTACCTCTACACTGGCCAGTCTTGTGCAAGAACATATGCAAATGAGGCAAGGCAATGAATATTGCTGTGCCTCATTTGCATACTTAATGAGCCACCATTTTTGCACAAGGGGCTTTTGCACAAGAAGAAGCAGTCCACACTGCTCCTTCTTGCTCAAAAATCCACTCTTGCACAAGAGCCGTTCTACCTCTTATTTTCAAGCAGAACAGCTCTTGCGCAACAACCCCTTATGCAAAAATGGCAGCTCATTATGTATGCAAATGAGGCATGGCGATATTCATTGCAACACCTCATTTGCATATATGCTTGCGCAAGACTGGCCAGAATAGATGAAGCCTAAGACTAATGCAACTTGGAGAAGAGAAGAAAAAGCTAATCAAAGAGCCTTGCAGTTGAAATGGCCTGAACTAAAGGCCCAAGAAGCTGCTTGAGAGAAGGGGAAAAGAGAGGCTGCATGAACCAGCTGTACTGCCTGAGTACTTTGCACCATTCAGGGAAATGACCTTTGTAATGTGGCTGAGTCCATCCCAGGGCTTGTTAGCGGTGGTAAGGAATCTTGTGCTGAAATCCCAGAGGAGAAGGTGGTGTCACAGGGGCTGGGGAGGGGAAAAGAGAGAGTCTCTTTGATTCTCCTGCAGCTGAGCTGGACAATTTGCAGGCAGGGGGAGGGGCAGAAGAAGCCAGCCCTGATCCTGAGGTATTGCCCCGTGTCAGTGAGTCTGTCCAAGCTGTGGTATGTCCGGAAGGGACATGGGAACAGCATGGGGCAGGTCAAACCCTGGGAGTACAGAGGTGTGTGTCTCAGAGCAGAGCCTTCAGACAGAGGCTGGAGACCGAAAAGCTACTGTGGGAGCTGAGGAATCCAGGGGTCTGAGGGATGAGGATTTATCCAATGAGAAAAGAGGAAAGACTGCAGGGCTTTCCAAGGAGGGGTCTGTCATGGCTGAGAGCTGTGTGCCTGCAGCTGGACAGGTGGCAGATGGCTGGGAGGAGGGGGATTCCTCCATCTTTGACTGGGGGTACGGGGAGATGGATGCTGGGTGTGTATCTGTAAGCCCAAGCTGCCCACCTGTCAGTCACACTTTGGGGAGTGGTAAGTCTGAACTCCCAGCGGGGAGAGAAAGGGGAAGGGAGGTGACTCTGCCATTAGCCTCATGGAAGCAGAACCCCATTGGTTGGTGGAAACCCCATAGATCTAAAACACACTAGTGTCAGACACTGAATTGGCACTTGATTTAAAACAGGGTGGTAGAAAACTCTGGCTGTCTAAATACTAAATGCACACTCTAGGAAAATAAAGTAAATGCCCATTCCTTGCTTCAGTTACATGCTTGTTGTCCTCCTGATAGCAAGGGGAGATCCTGGTGTAGGTGAAAGCAGAGTTTTACCCTTATTCTTGTTGGGGAGGCTATTTTAAAAGTCTTAATCTGAAGTAAAGTAGAAATAGGAATGCAGATTTTAGGCTCAGGCTCTTCTCCTAGCCAGATATTCTACAGGTTGAACTTCTCTAGTCCTGCACCCTTGGGACCTGACTGTTACTGAACCAGGGAATGTGCTGAGTTATTGAAGGTCACTATTATCTAGTAGATTACCAATATTTCCATGGCTTGCTGGGGTCATAGATGTCATTTAGGGGTAAATTAGAGCTAAATAACAGCAGAGAACACTGAGATCCACGACTGCTAGCTGTAAACAAACTTTATGGGACCATGGGAAACCTGGCCACACCCATGATAAGTGGACATCCAGCTAACTAAAATCATGCTGGACCATACATGTTGCTGGACCAGTGAGTGCCAGATAAAAGAGGTTCAACCTGCAGCATGCAGCATCATGTTAAGCCCTGTTGTAAGACCTCCTGCAATGCCTACAGCACACTTACATGGACGTTAGGGATGTGACTGTTTAACATTAGCAACTGAGTCTTACCCATTAAGATTAACCGGCGGGGGCTGGAGCAGCTCTCCACCTGATGTGAGCAGGGGACTGCTCAGATCGTCTGAAGTAGCCTCTGTTTATGGCAGGCACAGATGCTCTGCTGGCATGGGCTGCTCTAGTGTCTGGAGCAGCCTCTGTCTGCGGCAGAGCTCCCGCAGGCAGGGGCTGCTCCGCAGGCAGGGGCTGCTTCGGCAGGACTAGAGCAGCCTTTCCAGCCCAGCAGCGGTGGGAGGACCACTGTAGGCCAGCTGGACTAGAGCGCCCCTTCCCCCCACTCATGTTCCCTTTAATCCAGTGGTCTCCAACCTTTTGTGGCTGCCAGGCATCTGGGGGTGGGGCCGCTCACATGCCGCGTGCCTGGGGGCGGGGCCACCCATGCATCCTGCACCTGGGGCCAGCACCGCGCATGTGCTGTGCGCCCAGGGCAGGGGTCGCCCAAGCGCCATGCGCCTGGAGCTGGCACCACGCATGTGCCATATGCCCGGGGCAGGGGCCGCCCATGCACCACGCGCCCGGGGCTGGTACCACGCATGTGCCATGCGCCAGGGGCAGGGCCAGCCCAGATGTTTCGGCGGGCGCACATAAATGCCCCAGCAGGCGCCATGGCACCTACGGACACCGAGTTGGGGCCACTGCCTTTAATCGGTTAACAGGTTAAACAATATGTTTAACTGCTTAACCAATTAAATGAGATTTTACATCCCTAATTATTGGAAGTATAAAAGAATGCAATATTGATGCCTTTGCCTATATAGGACCAGAACCAATACCCCTTATGGTCAACAGAAAGAGTTCTTTTGACTTTAAGGGGCATTAGCTCTGGACCTACGTCTTTTATAATTTTTGAATTCATTATTATAAAGTAGTTGGGCTGTGAATTTTAAAGGTGCTGTATACATTCATATTCTATTCCATTGAAATGGATTGGGTCAATTCACACTTTGGACGTATTAATTAGATCTAATACTTTGGGTCCCAAGCCAGTGACTTTGAGTCCATTTTATTTAAACATGCCTGTTATAGTTAAGTAGTGGAAGCATACTATACAAGATATGGCCGCTACCCTGAGGAGTGTACCCTGTTCTTAGACTGTCTACAATTGCAGCACTACAGCAGTCTGCAACAGTGTTGCACTTTGTGAATGTATTACCCACGTATATGGAGCTCTCCCACCTCCCTACGAGTTGGTCGCTATGTCCCCAAAGGATCCCTTCCATTGACATAGCACTGTCTATACAGGGAGTTTGGTCAGTATAACTGTTACTCATGGGTGTGTATTATATGTTAGTTATTTTCATGTAAGTTTGTTGTATACCAGGACTGAGAATTTTAGAGGCAAACTTAACCAAAAGTTAAAACAGTGATGTAGATGTACATATCCGCTATTGAGCTGGTCTTAGTTTTGGAATAGAGCAGCTGTGTGTTGAACATTTAGGTTGTGTCTAGACTGCATCCCTTTTCCGTACAAGGGATGCAAATTAGACACATCGCAATTGCAAATGAAGCGGTGATTTAAATCCCCCCGTTTCATTTGCATAAACATGGCTGACGCTTTTTTCCAACTCATAGCTTTGCTGGAAAAAAGCGCCAGTTTAAAATAAGGAATAAGGGATCTTTCGGAAAAGGCTTTATTTTCCGAACGATCCATGTCTAGACTGGCGCTTTTTTCTGGCAAAGCTCCGAGCCGGAAAAAAGCAGCAGCCATGTTTATGCAAATGAAGCAGGGGGGATTTAAATCACCGCTTCATTTGCAATTGCGATGTGTCTGATTTGCATCCCTTTTACGGAAAAGGGATGCAGTCTAGACACAGCCTTATGGTCCTTATATAGGCACCTGAATGGGTGCTGAGCTCTCTTGAAAATCTGGCCTTAGGTGTAGTTGTAGAGTGCTTGCAAAGATGGCCCTGTGCCCTTTTGGAGATACAGCTCCATATTTTGTGCTTTTCCCACTGCCATCCAGGCAGAACTCTACCAAATGGTACTGGATGTTACTATATTAAAAAACCATTTTCAAACTTCCATGTTCCTGCCTAGAGTATCATGTTGAAAAGATGCACTTTTATGCAATTAAGTAGTGTGCTTACTGCTTGATACAGTGTTTTATATTACAGAATGTTTCGATCATGGGGGAAGAAAGAAATGGCCAAGATTTTGCACTGGAAAGCTCACAGCTAGCAACTTAATATTTCCATATAGCATCTCAGAGCTTGTCAACACATTGAATTATTCCTGATTAACTCCATATATGGGCACTCTTATTCTGAATCCAGAATAAGAGTGCCTTGTTCCTGGTTAGTTTACCAAACTGAGTTAAGTGAATTGCCCCTAACTGAAACTGCTTTGTTTGTTCAACAGCATAGATAATGAGAAAGTAGCCAACCAGATAAACTGATAAGTGATTCAGACCAAAGTTACTGCAGAGGGCTGTAATTTGATATGTTTATAGTGTGAGCTGGTTTCTCTCTTGCCTCAACAAGCTCTCCCTTCTGCAGATATTTTCTGAGTAAGATCTGATTAATGCAAAGTCATCCTTTCCCTGCCCATATGTATTTGTAAATCCCTTGTATCATTGGGAGGGGCAGCCTTGACTGTAGCTCTTTTCTTAAAGTCCCCTTTTCAAATGCAGTATACAGGCAGTCCCCGGGTTACGTACAAGATAGGGACTGTAGGTTTGTTCTTAAGTTGAATTTGTATGTAAGTTGGAACTAGTACATATTGTAGGGGAAACTCTAGCCAAACATTTCTCCAGAGCTCAGTTTTATTCTCCCACACCTCACTTCCCTCAGTCCTTTATTCTCAAGCTGATGTGTCTGCTGAGAAAAGCTGCTCTGCATCTCCCTGGTCTGCTGGGGAGGGAAGGGAGGGGCGCTAGCTTCACGTCTCCCTGGTCTGCTGGGGGGAAGCAGCTAGTGTAGGGTTGCCTCACCCCGTTTGTAAGTAGGGATCCGATGTAAGTCGGATCCATGTAACCCAGGGACTGCCTGTATTGTATGCTCAAATCTAATTTTCAAGACATCATAGTGTGTTTTACTGGATGTAAAAAAGAGACAGCATGGCATATTTAGGCAAAATATTCTTGTTATTTAAAAGACAAAATAGTACTGTATTCCTAATCTAATGTAACACACAACCTCCAATCTAACAATGCTGCCACCCAAAAGATAGTGCCACTACACTATTAAAAAAAGCCTAACCCACCAATACACATTTCATTTGGATATGGTATTACTGTGCTGCATTATATTTCTTTATTGTGCATAAGCCCAGAAGTATATTTATATTGCATATAGTTCTTTCCTGCTATGTAGTTGGTGTGGGAAGATTCCTTAGCAAGGGTCAGTTCTATCTTTATTTCTCATGAATATTAAAATTCCTCTATTCACAGTAACAATAGCTGAAACAAGAAGTGATGGAGATTAGGATTCATTGTGAATAAAAAATTAATTTTGTGGTGGATAGCTATAGTCCCTATTGATGGGACCATAAGAAATGCAGAAAGAGCATTTATCCATCCCAGCTAGGCACAGTGTTAAGTTATATGTGAAACATCTTTATGCTGTGAGCTTGTTGGTCCAAATGTGTAACAATCAACACTTTCATGGAAACAATTCTATTGTACATTAACAAAAATAATTGTAATCGGCCTAAAAAAAGTTGATGAAGTCCAAAAATAAAGAATCTGAATATAGCAACCAGGAATGTTAGATATCATGTAATTGAGTAATCATGAAACTGCATGAAATCTTAGCAGTTACACGACTACTTGAGAGTCCTCTGGGGTGGGGCCAGCAGCCAGTGCCCTCCCAGCCCCACTCCCGGGATGCCCCCTGCAACCCCACGCTGATGCCTCTGATACAGTCTGTGAGGGGAGTCAGTTTAAAAACCAGCTCTTCTTAAGGTTACCAGGTAGCTTCAGAAAAAATACCGGACACACTTGATAGGGAGGGGGGGAAGGGACCAGCCAGGAGGGGAATGGGTGGCTGGGAAAAGAAGGGGGGATGGGAAGCAGGGCTGGCGGGGGTGGGGGAGGTCGGGGGCAGCGGGGCTGGCTGGGGGAGATTGGGAGGGCGGCTGGTGGGAAACAGGGCTGGTCGGGGGGGGGAGGGTCGGGGACAGCAGGGCTGGCCAGGGGAGATCGGTGCAGGCGGACACAGGAAGCAGGGCTGGTCATGGGGGTCAGGGGCAGCAGGACTGGCCAGGGAAGATCAGGGCGGGGTGTTGGGGGAAGCGGGGCTATCTGAGGGAGATCATGAGGAGGAGAACCGGCCGTCAGGAAGCAGGGCTGGCTGGGAGAGGGTCAGGGCTGGTTGGGGGGAGCAGGGCTCGCCTGGGGGGGAATTGAGGGGGGAAAGAATCGTTCAGTGGGGAGCGGGACTGACCCAGGCACATGCAGATCCCAGGGCACTGCCTGTCCCATGCACGGTCCCGGCGAAGCACGAGCGAGTCCGGCTACGGCTCCACAACGCGTTTAAACAGCGCTCAGGAGCACAGACAGGGCTTCTTCTCCTCCCCATGGTGTCACTCCTACGTCAGACACAACCAGAGGCTCCCAGCGCCAATCGCGCCCAACCTTCCAGCCATTCCCCCCGCCCTCTCCAAGCTTTCATTGGGCGCCCAGCCAGAAACCCAGAAAATACTGGACATTGCACATGTCCGGTATTATCTGAATTTTTTTACCGGACTTGAAGGCCCAAAAACCAGACTGTCTCGTTGAATACCAGACACCTGACAACCCTAGCTCCTCTCCCAAACCGGCTGCCTGGAGTCCCATGCTGCTGCCTCTGATACAGAGGCGGCAGCACAAGGTGACAGCAGCCCTTCTCTTTGGGGGTCAAAGCTCTCTATGGACAGAGGCCGCTGCCATGGAGAAGCCTCTGTCCGTGTTGAGCTTGGATGTCCTGTGGACTGGGGCTGCTGCCGTGAAACAGCCTCAGTCCACGGTGGGCCCAGGCTCCCTGGGATGTGCAGCAGCCTCTGTCTGTCGGGAGCTTGGGCTCGTGGCAGACAGAGTCTGCTTCATGGCAGCCTCCCCTGCCCTCCACCATGCTGCCGCCTCTGATAGAGGCTCCCCCAGCACTGGCTCCTGCCTTCCCCCTCTGCTGCCTTTGTAGGGGGGCAGTGAAGGAGGGGGTGCAGGTGGGTCCATGGAGCATGCAGAGCCTACTTGAATGCTGACTCCTCGCATGTATCGGCTCCACCCTACTCCACTCACCCTCCATGCTGCTGCCTCTCTATCAGGTAGCAGAGTGGGGGGAAAGAGGGGAGCAGGTGGACCTTGATGCAGAAGCAGCAAGGGGCTAGGGGAGAAATGCATATAGTCAACAAGATTAATCAAAAAACCTAGCAACATCCCTTCTATAAAGAAATTCAATCTTGAGTACTGTATACAGTGACCATCAATCTGGTGCCATGTTAACTTTTGCTTTGCTAGCATACCGGCAGATGCAGATCTGTAACATTTAGGTATACCAAAACATGATTCAGAGAATTCCCTATCTGCAGTTCCTGAACTATTTATTTTATTCCTGTAACTCATGTATGACAGTAACAAGTTTCTCCTAATTGGACCCTTTTTATCAAGCGGCAGTGATGAATGAAGGCCTGCAGCCACATTATCTTGGACTATGATCTTGTAGCTCATAAGTTAAGGAGATACCTCCAAGCAAAATTCAGGTGCGGCACCAAGTGGTATTTATGGGTCAGTAGGTTATGCTTTTCTGAGTCACACTGTGTAAGGAAGGAGTCACTTCAGTATATGTTCTCGTCTTTTGCCTGTGGCATAGAAGATCCTCTTGAGCACTGCTATTCACTGATGGACTCAGAATTTTTTTCCAAGAACAATGGTATATGTCATGTCTCCCATGTTTTATGAAAATTGACTTTATGAATATAAATAACTCAAAGATGCTTTATGTAAAGTATATCATGTGACATGTAATTTTAAAAGTTGTAATCTACTGAATCTGTATATCCTATTTCTGTGCATGTATCTTACTTGCATGAGAAGTTGGAACTATTAAGTGAGAACCTGTTTTATTAGTCCAGCTATTTTAGTATAACCCATTAGTAATACTTTTGGAACTTCATGGCTGGGTGATTAAGTCAACAATCTGTGAATGATTTTGTTTTTCCTGTAAACCCATGCTGTGGTTAGTCCTAACAAGACATGTGACCATGCCGCCTGATACTGGAATCCATCTTGAATCTGGTATTTTTTCAGGGGATAGGGAGACTAGCAGAGGGGTTCCTTCCCTGTGGAAAATCTGTTTAAGGAATGGAAAGCAATTAGGCTTTGATCTTCAGCTGGATTTTGAAATTGCTTCCACACTTTAGGAGGATGCACATGAAGAAACATGAAAAGAAAGAATTCTAAAGACAAAGAGAGTTGTAGACCCAGGTCAGAGAAAAAAAAATCCATTTTTCCTTGAAGCATTTTCCCTGAACCAGGACAAGGAGTGAGGAATATAATTTGCATGTAACACATTTCTTAATGTATTAGAACTAGCTGGCATGTTTTGTTTATTTTGGCTTAGTTACTTACTTTCGTCTGTTTGTTTTCATTTGCAAGCACTTAAATCCTACTTTTTATACTTAATAAAAACATGTTTGGTTCTTATCAAGCCTATTGTAAATAATTGTTACGGGGCGAGGGGGGGGTGTGGAAGCAACCACTGTGCACATCTCTCTTTCATTGAAAAAGGGAGCAAACATCTTTATGAGCTTTCTCTGTGTAAAATTTTATAGAAAGTAATATGGATTTTTGGGGGGTTGGTCCTCTTTGGGGGGTTGTGTTTCTGGGTGCTGTCAAAGGCCTTGTAGTGGAATACTCCTAGAGCTGAGCCAGTCCAGCCTCTGTGTTGCTCTGCTAGGAGACTGTTACCCTAACTCTGTACCTTGGCTGGAGCTTCTGGCCCAGCAGGTTATTTTTCATTATAAATCTCCTCATAAGTCTCTCATACCCCTGGCCCCCTCAATGGGGCATTTCCATAAAGTGCTACCAATTAATAATGTTATTAGTATTATTTATTGTTGGGTTACATGTACAGCACTTTGGTATTAAAAGTAGCATATATATATGCAATGTAATGGTCTGTAAGAGTGAGGTGCTTATTCAGCAACATTCCTTTACACTGAGCCAATGGAGTTATACCAGGGATGAATTTAATTTTTTGTTCTTTCAAGGGTATTTACATAAATCCCATTGTTCTCTTCTGATAGATCAAGAAGGATTTGCTGAATGACTGATTGTTCACTGCCTTGCCTTAAAGTGTTCCCTCCATAATGCCCATGAACCAAATCAAGGAAACAGTTAAGGAGACTTCAGAATGGATAGTAAGGCATTACTCTACAGACAGTGACTATTGAAAACAAGCCACACTTTGTATCTTTGGGCTTAACAATGATCACACAGCAGCCAGCACACAATCTAAGCTTTAAAACCAAGCAAATGGATGGTCTAACAACCAAGGTCTTTCCCCTGCTTTTATGATCACCCACTGACAATAAAGCCAGTGTTGTAAGCACAGCACAAGATGGCAAGTTCCCACGTGAGCATGTTCTGTTTGCTGTCTGAACTTGCTGCTACATAATTTCATTGAGAGAACGTTGTTATTAGATATCATCTGGCAGAGTCTCACAATATCTGCACCCCATCTTTATTGGTACAAGCTTGTAAAATACTTAGGGCTTGATCCTTCAAGATGTTGTGCATCTTTAACTCTGAGTGAAGGCAGTGGCAATTCAGGGCGCACACAGCCTTTGCAGAATCAAGGCTTTTAGACCGTAGGACAAAACGAGCCACTAATCTGCACAAAAGGAAGCATCTACTCAACTGAACTGGCTTTTAAAATACTGGAAAGGCTGTGAGATCAGTAAAACCTCTAGGCTACGTCTAGACTGGCCACAAATTCCGAAAAAGGGATGCAAATCAGGTAAGTCAGCATAGGGAAATCCGCGGGGGATTTAAATATCCCCCGCGGATTTAAATAAACATGTCCGCCCCTTTTTTTCAGGCTTGGGGAAAAGCCGGAAAAAAAGCGTCTAGACTGGCGCGATCCTCCGGAATAAAGCCCTTTTCCGGAGGATCTCTTATTCCTACTTGAAAGGGCTTTATTCCGGAGGATCGCGCCAGTCTAGACGCTTTTTTTCCGGCTTTTCCCCAAGCCGGAAAAAAAGCGGCGGACATGTTTATTTAAATCCGCGGGGGATATTTAAATCCCCCGCGGATTTCCCTATGCTGACTTACCTGATTTGCATCCCTTTTCCGGAATTTGTGGCCAGTCTACACGTAGCCCTACAGTAAAAACACCTGGGCAATGGAAGTTTATGAAATAATTGTGCCAAATGTGGCAGTTGTTGGAGATGATCATTTGATAGGTTAGTGAAAACCATTGAAACATTACTTAAATAATACCTTTTATCAGGCAACCAAGAAGCACACTTAAGGGATGGGACTATTTCAACTCTGAAATTTGTTTCATTTTTAAGTAGTAAAATGACATAAGAATTTATAACCTGAAGAGTTCTTTCATTACATGTATCAGAGGTGGCAGTGCGGAGAGGCAGGCAGCTCTCTGTGTGCTCCTCATTTAAAACTCAGACTGGTGGGCTGGGCTGAGCCTGCCTGCCGGTCCAAGTTTAAAATACAGAGAATGTGAGGTTGGGGTGGGTGGGTGTTGCAGTTAACTAGGACCATTAACCAATAAGCAATCGCTTATCAGTTAAACGGTTAGCCAACTAGCCTCTAACATCCCTAAAACTCAGTGTAGACCAGGCCTATGAAGCTTCCATTTTCTGCAGAAATGGAAGCATAGAGAGATTAAGTGACTTGCCCAAAGTAACACAGTGAATCAGTTGGCAGTCACAATAGAATCTAATAGTCTCTTGATTCCTAGTCATGGGCTTTGACAACTGGATCATGCTCTTTTAACCATGAGTTGAAGTACCATGGCTTGTGAGTAAGACACAAGCTGTTTCTTGCTGGTTAAGATCAGGGGAGATACCTTGACTGATTGTATCACCACAACCTCATTAAACACCATCTGGATTCTCAAGACTCCCACTACTGCTGGGAAGATTAACATGAATGTGGTAGTAAATCAACCCTTGCAAAACCTGGCCTCTGCTGTTAACCTCTCCATCTTGCTCCAGGCCAACCCATGGCTCTAAAAAATGTCATCTGCATTGATGGATGATCTTATGACAGCAGACAGATAAGAAATAATGATGCTGAGGCTACTTGATCTATAAGCTAGTTTTGATATTGGTGTTCATGAGAATACATACCTATACACCCTAGGAGAATCTGACAAAAAATGGTTATCATCATGTACACAACTAGGAATTTACTGTGCTCTCACTTAGGGTACGTCTACATTGTACAGCTATTTTGGGATACCTGCGTCTACACGAGCTGCCCGTTATTTTGAAATATTTTTTGAAATAATGAGCGCGCCTTTTTGGCATCCCAGTAACCCTTAAGGGATGTCACGAATTAGCACACAATTTTGAAATAATTGTATCTTATTTTGAGTTTAGGGTACTGTGTAGACACAGCATTAGGGACTAATCTTATCTCTAGCTCCACATGGGGAGACCCCCATCCCTATGTTCAGGGCTCGACAAATAATGCAATCTACTCGCCCATGGCAACCCAGAAGAGCCGGGTTCGAGCGATCTGTGCATGCGCAGATCGCTGGACAGTGCAGCTGGCGAGCGGGGCTCACTGTACAGATTTACCTTATACCTTGTCTACATACAAAAAGCTGTAATTATGCCAGCAGTTTAAATCAACATAGCAATTCCCATACAAGAATACTGGGATAAAACATTTTAATCTAATCTATTTAGCTATTTTAGATAGATAGATTTTCCGTCTGTCTGCGTCTGTTTGTCCATTTGTTCAAAAACTCCTTCTAAACCGTAAGAGCTATGACCACCAAATTTGGTATGCAGCTCCCTCTTACCCTAACTTAAACCAAAGCCAGGGTTTGGTTGCTCCTGGAAAACAGGAAGTGCCAGGAATGGAACTGTTTTTGATAACTTGGAAAGGAAAGGGGCAGAGAATGGAGGGATGTGAAAGGGAGGACCACAGAGAAGAGGGAAATGATACTGAGAGTGCCCACTGGAGGCAACTGCAGCCCAAAGAGAGTGGCCAGCATGGATAGGGCTCTGATAGCCTGCCTACCTCATGGGAGACGATTGCGGCTGGATTTAACAAGCTGCACACGCTGAGGAGGGAGCTTCTTCTGCAGAGGCTGGTGGAGGAGCAGAGGGAGACTCTGCAGACTCCCATGGCTGGGTGGGATTCATGGCCAGGGGGGTTAATGGCTGAGTTGGGGGAGTGACAGCATAGGAGTGTTAGCTGCTGGGGGGCAGGGGTTATTGGCTGAGGTGGGGGGGGGGGGTTACAGTCCAGGAAGGTTAGTTGTTGAGGTGGGGGGTTTGAGTGCTGGGAGGGTTGATAACTGAGGGGCGGTTATCAAAGGGGGAGCTAATAGCTGACGTGGGCAGTTAGCAGCCTGGGTGGTTAGTGGCTGAGGTTTGTGTGTGGAGGGATGTTACAGGCCAGGAGGGTTAATGGCTGAGGTTGGGTGGGGTTAGTGTCCGGGGCATTTATTGGCTAACGGGGATGGGGAGAGCTAGGGGTTGGAGGGGTTAATGGCTGATGTGGGGGTTTAGTGGCCAGGAGGGTCAATGGCTGAGGGGGAGGGATTAGTGGCTGAGGGGCAAATTCCACTACATTCCCCCCTCAAGAGCCTTACTTGTCAGGCTCTTCTTCATCCTTTAAGGGCAGTCTGGTATAGAGTGCCATTATGTGAGGACTTGTTTGTTGGGATACAATTTGGGACACCATTTGCCGTACGCATGCAATGAACAAAGGAATAAGGCAGGGCAATATGCAGACTAAAATTCCTATAAAAACTAGCCATCCGAGTATGGCCTTGACCCACCCCATACTTGGTAGCCAAGAGGTAAGCCAGGAGGTGTCAAGGCCTGTCCATGTTTGGACTGGCACGTGGGCTAAGTTTTGCATTTTTTGTGTGTTTTCCGCTATTGCATTTTGTGTATCCCCAATTTCAAGGCAGCAATTAGATAGGTTGAATTTTTTACATAGCCCTCCTTCATTGGCTAACAGATAGTCCAGACCTAAGCGGTTCTGGTAAATTGCGTTTTTAAACGTAGTTTGTTGTTTTGCCAATAAATGTAAAGCTTGAGCAGTTTCATTGGTCATGAGTTCAACAACTGCTTGTAAGCGGATAATTTGGTTAAGCATATAAATAGGGGTGCGGTATCCATAACTGCCATCCTGTGCCCAGGATGCTGGATCGTAGTATTGGATTATACGCTCAGGGGGCCATTCATTGTCTTTCCAAGTTCCTATTTTTATTTTCCGTTTTTCTCTAGTGTATACGCTTTGGCCGAGTTGTTGGCCAATCTCTAGGGGCATGAGGAAGAATGCAGGACGAATGGTCCCAAGGTAACATGTTCCCCACCAATGAGGTGGTAGTTGAGAATATGCTATGGTACCAAATATCCAGTATAATCCATTGGGAGCTCGGCCTTGCGGTGGATAAGTACCGTTGTCCCAGAATGCCTGCATTTGAGGCGGCAGCATGGCCCATGGGTTGTTAGGAAAAGTGGTATTGTTTGCACTCCAGTTGGAAATTGTGCTGCCATTGTGAATGCGGATAGCTAAGCAGTTTGCGTCTCCAATATGATGGGTGTGGTTGGGCGCCTGAGGTACTTGAATACAATTGTTTCCCACTAGGTTAGTATGTAATGTCCACCATACGGCATCTGTATGGGGTGGATACTGCATTTGGTCATAACTGATATTGTATGTGCTATCCCATTCCTCTGCAACCCATGGCCATTGATCTCCTATGTTAGTGCCTCCACAGACAAAACAATTGCTTATATTTAATGATACCACCACCTGTTCTGCTAATTCTATAAATAAATTCTTCGTACTTTTAGGGATGTCATCCCATGGACTCTTGTTTACTTCCTCCCAAAATTCAGCGAAATGTTTATGCTGCGTACCTATAATTGTTTCTTCTACTTTTTCGATCCATAACAGGGTTCCGGGGTCTACTCCTGGACTGTCTATTCGAAGGCCGAACTGTCGGTTAAAGTATGGCCAATTGCGGGGGTCTTTGATAGTAAAATTGAGTGGAGTACAGGTTTTGTTTGGCAATTTAATTGTGTGACCCCGGGTCGAAGATCGGCTGTTTGACCTGGCTGTTGCCAGGTTCCCCAGGCGACGCACGACCAGTAATTTAGTAAGAAATCGGCTACGCTATTACAGTCTCTATTGAACCCTTGGTATCCCATGTATTTAGGGGAATGCATGTAGTATCGTTCCCAGCTTAAGGTACTGCATGGGATTATAGATATGTGCATAGCCGAACATGCGTCAAATAAGAGAGATATTGGCCCCGTTGCTGGCACTGGAGTTATTGCTAAAACATTTCCTGATGACCCTCCGACCTTTAGTTTGACAATTTTTCTGGTGGCCGGTGGCTGAGGGTCAAAACAGGTTTTGCCATCACAGATAGAATATTGGGTTGAGTTATAGGTACATTGTGTAATTTTTTTTGTACATTTATAGGGTTTTGTATAAAACAAAGTTTGCTGCACTCGAGTGCCGTGTCTGGTGGTTTGGATACAAGGGGTACAGCTAGGGGAATCTATGGGTTGGGTGCTCACAACTTTAAGGGGCAGAAATATCAGGGGTATCATTGTCATCATCAGAGGAAACATATAGGTCACTCTCCTCACTGGACCCGTCGTGTAAGTTTGAACATCTCTCGCAGGGGACATTGTTAGGTTGTGAATTGTTTTGCGAGGCCATGGCACTGCAGAACTCAGTGTCCTTTGAGAGATCTGGGTCGTAATTAATTTCTTCATCCTCTGTTGAGACATGATAAGCCTGGTATTGGTTATTAACGATCCTAATTAAGTACCGCGGTTTGTGCTTCTTATTCCGCCTACGAGTTTGCAATAACTTTCGTAGAAAAAGGAATTGGGGAATTTCTCCTACTATACACTGCTTAATTTTGCAGGAGTAATGACCACAATTTTGGATGCCTTAAATCACCAGAGTCCACCGCCTTTGTGCAGTGGGGGCAATTATAAAGTTTATATAGGCATTTACTGCATTGTTGTCAATTATCCAATCTTCCTGGTCCATGTGGTGTTAGGTGGCCTGTACGGGGAGAGGCTATTTCAGGTAGACCTCGGTAGGGGCTTGATGTCTTGAAATCTTCTCCCGTGCGTTGAGCACCCACTCCCGGTGGGGTACAACAGGGGGTAGTTTTGACTAATCTTGAGCCATGCGCTGGGCACCTAGTCCTGGTTAGGTGCGGCAGGGCTTTTGCTGATCTTGAGTTTCAAAGGTCCTACTGCTCTAGCTTTCCAGGTCTCAGGGGCGGTCCCTGCTTTGACCCTGCTGTAGTGGACCCAAGCTTTGATACCATGACATTTTAAAGCGGTAGGTGTGACCAAAAGAACTTGTCTAGGCCCTTCCCATTTCACTGTTAGAGGGTCAGGTTTCCACCGTTTAACCCATACCCAGTCTCCAGGCTCAAACTCATGCACTGGTTCCATTACCACAAAGGGCACAGTCTGTTGCAACTGCCTCCTGAGTCGGTGCAAGAGCTTTGCCCATACCTCTATTCTGGGGGGTTGACCTGACGGTTCTCTTAACAGTTCTCGCGTTATAGGGGAGGGCCTTCCATACATTAGTTCAAATGGGGTCAAACCAGTGGTACCTTTGGGGGTGTTCCTGATCTTGTACAATGCATATGGCAGAGCCGTAACCCAATTTAGCTGTGCCTCATCCATAATTTTGATTAGAGTGGCCTTGAGGGTCCTGTTGGCCCTCTCCACTTTTCCCAAAGACTGTGGCCTCCATGCAGCGTGTAATTTCCACTGTATGCCTAGCCCTTGTGCTACCTTGTGGACTGCTTGGTTAACAAATGCCCCCCCATTGTCTGAGTTTATTTGTATGGGTAGCCCATGTGTGGGGAGGTGATGATTAAGGAGGTATTTAACAACCCCATTAGATCCTTCTGATTTAGTAGGAAAAGCTTCAATCCACCCTGTGAGGGTACAAATCACTACTAAAAGATATCTATAAGGTCCACACCTAGTCATGTCTGTATAGTCTATTTGCAGGATGTCCATGGATCCCGCTCCTACTGCAACCTGTCCTGGTGCCCTGATCCTTCCTGTCCTGGGATTGACCTTCGCACATTGGATGCACCGCCTGGCTACTGTTCTGGTTGCATTATCCAGATATGGGGCATAGACAACCTTCCTAAAAGTCTGGTACATGGCCTCGGCTCCCATATGGGTTCCTTCATGTAGAGCTTGCACCATGGGTAAGAGTTCATGGGTTGGCACTACACTTCGGCCATCAGGCAGTGTCCATATCCCCTCTTGATTTTCTTGTGCCCCAATAGCTGTAGCCATATTGCGGTCTTCTAGACTGTAGGCTTGTGGGGAGATTTTCATATTAGTAGGGTCTACCGTCAGTGAGCAGTTTATGATAGGGGCACGGGCCGCTTGTTTTGCGGCGACATCTGCTTTTCGGTTTCCCTCGGCTTCAAAGGCTGATCTTTTCTGGTGTCCTTTGCAGTGTATTACCGCCAATTCCTTTGGCTTTAAGACAGATTTCAGTAAGGCCTGTATTTCTCCTTGATATTTAATAGGTTTTCCTCGAGAGTCTATCATTCCTTTTTCTTTATACAACCCTGCATGTGAATGTACGGTGAGGTACCCATATTTAGAATCAGTCCAAAGGCTCAGTCTTTTTCCTTCTGCCAATTCACATGCTCGGGTAATGGCTATTATTTCAGCTAACTGAGCTGATGTTCCGCAGGGCAGTGGTTGGGCCTCTACCGTATCATGCTGATTGACAATTGCATACCCTGCTTTTCGTTCCCCTTCTTCCACAACGGAACTGCCGTCAGTAAACCATTCATAGTCTGCATTTTTCAAAGGAACTTCTTTGAGATCGGGCCTGGCAGCCCATGTATACTGCAGCAAGGTGGTACAGTCATGGCATACTGGGCGAGGGTCCATGTGGGGCTCCGGCAGCAGAGTAGCTGGGTTTAATCTGACCACTGCCTCCAGGTCCACATCTGGATCTTCTAACAGCAGAAGCTGGTATTTTGTGAGTCTTGCACTGGTCATCCATTTAAGGCTGGTATCTCTCAGGAGGGTCTTGATTCCATGTGTGGTATAGATGGTAGTCCTGGCTCCATACGTGAGTTTCTTTGCATCTTGCAGGAGTGTGGCAGCTGCCACTAAGCATCTTAGACAGCTTGGAAGTCCTCTAGCAACAGCATCCAGTCTTTTGGAGAGATATCCGCAGGGGCGTGAGTACGGTCCCACTTTCTGGGTTAGAACTCCTTTCGCTTGACCTGCATGTTCTATCACATAGAGTTGGAATGGCTTGGCCATATCTGGGAGACGTAGGGCCGGTCCTTTGGTTAACATATTTTGCAGCTCAAAAAATGCAGCCTTCCTTTCTTCCGTCCACTGCACCTGCCCTTCCTTAATATCTTTAACTGCCTCATATAGCAGTTGTGCGATGCTGGAGCCTGGTATCCACAGTCTGCAGTAGCCTGTCATGCCTAAATAGGTCCTCAATCCTTTTTCTGTTGTTGGAGGGGCTAACTGGCAAATGGCCACTACTCTATCACCGGATAGTCTTCTACACCCATCTGCGATGACAAATCCTAGGTAAGTTACTTCCCGCTTGACCAGTTGTGCCTTTGCCCTTGATACCTTATACCCACATTGAGCTAGGTGTTGGAGAGTTGTCCGCATGAAGGCCGTGCAGTCTGCTTGTGTTCTGGCGCACAGGAGGATGTCATCTACATACTGGAGTAACTGTCCCCCCTCAGGGGCATGCAGATCTTCCAGATCCTTGGCCAGAGCCTCAGAAAATATGGTGGGACTGTGGATGAAACCCTGAGGTAGCCTTTGCCAGGCGAGTTGGGTAGTCTTTCCTGAGTCGGGGTCCGTCCAAGTAAATGCAAATAATGAGGTGGAGGTCTTTGCCAATGGGATGGCAAAGAATGCATCTTTTAGATCAATTACGCTGTACCACATAGCCGTTCCTGGGACTCGAGTTAACATGGTGTATGGGTCTTCTACTAAAGGGGTCATAGGCGCTACTCGTTGGTTTACTGCTCGTAAATCGTGGACTGGGCGGTACTTCCCTGGCTCCTTCTTTTCTACCGGGAACAATGGAGTGTTCCAGGGAGATCTGATTTCTTCTAAGATTCCAGCCTGTTGGAATCCTTTCAGTATGGGTTTAATACCTTCCCGTTTATTTTTCGGAATTGGATATTGCTTAATGCTAATTGGCTCCGCCCCGGGACGCAGAAAAATATGTACTGGGGTCTGCCGTTTTGCTAGTCCGTATCCTCCATTTTCTGCCCACAAATCCCTTGGAAGGTCACTCCATTCCTCGCTTGGCACCGTAACTGTACAGATTATTGTAGGCTGCCGGTCAGGCCTCTGGAAATGCTCTAGCCATTGCAGGGCGTGAAACCTTGGCACCATCAACTGACACTGTCCGTTTTCTGAAAAAGTGAGTGTAGCTTGCAACTTACACAGGAGGTCTCTGCCTAAAAGGGGGGCTGGGCTGTCTGGCAAATACACAAACGTATGAGTAAAGGTGTGTCCTTGAAACTTGCAATCATCAAGTTGGAACAAACAGTGTCTTTCAACCTTCCCTGTAGCCCCTTGGACAGGGAGGGTAGTGGTCAGTGGGCGTCCCATTGGTTTTGTGATTGCTGATAATGATTGACAGTGGAGCATCAGTAAGTCAATAGTTGATTCCCCCACTTTCATTTTTACCATGGGCTCTGGGGGAATCCAGAGAGTTTTTGAGCCCGGTCCCCGTCATTGGTCAGTGACGCTAAGTTCTTTCGCCGCCTGATTTTGTCCCTGGGGGCACTCCTGTTTCCAATGACCAAACCCCCGACAGAGCGCACATTGATTGCGATCTAGTGGTAGCCTTGTCTCATCTTTTCCCTGGAATCTTCCTCGCCTTCCTCTGCCTCGGCCACTGCGGCCGCGTCTAGCGGCCTCCTCCCCCCTGATGGCTGCTGCCATAATTTTGGCTGTCTTTTCTGTTATTTCTTCTTCAGTGTCCCTGTTCATGAACACAGTTCGAGCTAGGCCCAACAACATCTCTTAACTCATATCAGGGGCTTCCTCTCATTTTTGAAGTTTCTTTCTAATGTCTTTGGCTGACTGGGCAATAAATGTGGTGTTGACTTGCCGCCTATTGGTGGGATCATCCGGGTTTATATTTGACCATACTCGGTAAGCCTCTTTTAGTCTTTCCATAAAGGCGCCTGGAGTTTCATTAGGGCCTTGTACCACTTCTGAAATTTTTGTTAAATTGGTATTCTTTCTTCCTGCCTTTCGGACCGCCTTTACAAACAAGTTACAATAAGCTCCTCGGCTTGCTTGGCCATGCTGCGTGTGGGGGTCCCAGTCTGGGTCCATAATGGGCAGTAAGGCCAGTTTATTTTGCTCATTTAATGTTGGGTTTTCTCGATTTACAATATCTCTCATGGCTTGGTGGACCCTACTCCTCTCTTCTCCCGTAAAGAGGGTTGTCAATAAAGTCTGGACGTCTTGCCACGTTGGCATGTGGGTGGTGATGATTGACTCTATGAGGGTGGCCATTTCGCCAGGACTCTCAGATAAAGGTTTCGTAGTCTTTTTCCAATTTATAAGGTCAGTGGTGGAGAAAGGGACCTGCGTGATCTGCGTACGGATGACTCTTTGGTCTCCGTCCTCTGCCTCGTAACGGGTCACACGGAGGGGAAACTCCGGGATGGCCATTGTCTCTCGGTGCCTTAGATCATATCTTTTTTCTCCGAGGAAATTTGGTTTGGGGGAAAGTAGCTCGGTCAGGTTTAATAATGTCTGATTCATTTCTTCTATTTTGTCTTTGACCGTTGCCCCTCCAACCTTATGCGTCTCATCTCTAGGAGACGCAGAATCAGATGGACTAGAGCGGCTGGTGCCGGATGACGGACGCCGAGACGTTCTAGGCTAGCCAGGATTGTAGGGAGGGGGCAGGTCATTTTCCTCTTCAGGTTGGGGGAGAGGGTCAAAGCTTTCCTTTTCCATCCTCTCTTTCTCAGGGGTATCCCTTTTTCCTGATTTTAGTACCTCTTTCTTCTTGATTCTCACTGCCATGACGGGGACTGCTTCATTCTTTGACTTCCTGCATTGCTTAATCCACCCCGGACCCTCTACTACATTCAACAACCACTGGTCTACATAGACATACTGATCTGGGTGAATGTCTGTGACTGTCTTGTGGACCTTCCTTATTTCTGTAATCTCAAACGAACCCTCTGATGACCAGGTAGGGCTCTGGGACAGCCAGTCTATAGTGCACAAACGTGTCAAAACTTCGGGTTTTGGTCTGGGGTCTCCATAGTTTCGGGAAAAGCCGGTTTTAAAATTCTTAATCATGCATTGTAGAGGTGTACAAGATTTGGAACCTCCTCCCCCCATTACTCCACGACCAAGACGTCACACACACACACCAACAGACACAAGTAGGGTAGGGTATACAGACCGTTGGTAGGGGGTCCAACGGTTCACAATGGGGGACAGACACTAAATTCACACCCTCCGTTCGCGGCTTGTCCCGTCGCCGGGTACAAGAAACACGCTACTAGGAAGTCCCGACCGGCCTCAAACCAGTGCCACATTCAGATTGGGTTTCTGTCTGACAGTCCCCCGATCACTCAACTCACAGATTCACACAACATTCATACACCAATCCTCAGATCCACCCGCGGGGAGATGTCTCTGGTAACAATTCAGTACCCTCTGAATTCCAGGTCTCCCGTCCGGTTGGGCGAATTCCGGACTCCTATTGTCCTGGGACCCTTTGATACTCACTTTCCTGGCATCCGAGTTGTTCCTGCCGGCGGTGGTCTGAACCTCGTTCGTAGCCCCCTTATAATGGTGTCCCGTCAGGGCCATGGAGTCACCCAGGTTCGCCCAGGAGGGAGAGGGGACTTACTTCTCAACTAGGCCTCTGGGCCTGATTGCCTCTAACCGAGGGGACCCATCTGACATCTGTCAGTGTCAGTGCTTGGGGGCCCATTGCCCAGCAGGGTCCCTTAGCTCTGACGCAGCAGCAGTGGCCAGAGGGGTCAGGCCCTGCCTGGCCAGCCAGTGTCCTCAGCTGGGCCCCTGAGGGACAGTCCCAGATGGGCCCCAAGCTCCCTAATGGGGGGCTGTGCTGAGCTGGGATGGAAGGGAGGAGACTGGGTCCCATCAGTATCCTGCAGCCAGCTCCCAACCACCCTGGGCCAGGCGCCTCCCTTCCCAGCTCCCTCTGCTGGAGCCACTGGGGAGAGGAGCTAAGGAGACCCCCAGCTCCTGGGGGAAAGGGCGGTGGGCAGGGCCCTCCTTGGAGACTTGTGCCCCCGGATGCTCCAGGGGGACAAGGAGGGACCCAGGGCGGGGAAGGAATCTGGCTGCAACATGGCCCTTAACGTTCCAGGGTCTCACCTGAGCCAGGAGAAGATGAACTGGGCCCCCATCTGGCTCAGGCCTGGGGTTGCCAGATGGTTTCAACAAAAATATGGGACACACTGGACGTTCTATCCCAAATGACATTCCATCATCCTTGGGAAATCCCGGCCGTTTCCATTGTCTCATTTCTATTGTCTCCATTTCTTTACCACACAGAGAGCTCAAATCCTGGCCTGCCCAGTTCCAAACCAGACACCTGGCCACCCTGCTCAGGCCCGGCTCTGACTCTGCCCTACCGAGGGGTCGCTGCCAGCCCCCACCCCCGCCACTGTTGGCCCTTCAGCCTGTGGGAGCCACCTGCCCACCCCAGGGTCAGGGGCTGGCTCAGAGGTCACTCACCTCCAACGCAGGGAGGGGGAATTACAACCGGGCTCTGCTGCTCCTGGGGCCTTGGCTCTCCCCTGGGACACTCTGGGCGATGCAGGAGCTGACCCGCTGCGGGGGAGAGAGGTGGAACGAGGTGGAATGGTAGAAAGCCTAATTCGAACTACCTACTTTGTGCCGCGTGTAGCCGCGGGCACGGAGTCCGAACTACCGGAGATTTAAAAATGGCAGCGCCCGGCAAGATGCAAATGAAGCCTGGGATATTTCAATACCGGGCTTCATTTGCAACTTCTATTGACTACATTAACCAGCCTAGTTCGAACTAGGGTGGTAGTGTAGACATACCCTCAAAGCCCAGGGCCCTCCACCCAGCCACAGCCCAAACACCACTAATGGGCACCAGTCATCAGAGATCATTCGGTCCAGGCCCCTGCCCTTCCAGCAGGACCCAGCACCATTTAGACCAGTGGTTCCCAACCTTTTGGGGCTGCTGGGCGCATGGGGGCGGAGCCACTCACGCGCTGGGCACCCGGGGGCAGGGCTGTGCATGCGCCCGGGGGCAGAGCCACCCATATGCCCTGTGCCCAGTGCCAGCGCCACCCAGGCACCGCACTCCCGGGGCCGGCGCTGCTCAAGTGCCACACGCCCAGGGGTGGGGCTGCCCATGCGCCCGGGGCCAGAATAGCCCATGCGCTGCATGCCCTGGACCGGCGCCACTCCTGTGTCGTGTGCCCAGGGGCAGGGACGCCCACACGCCGCTCGCCCAAGGCCAACACAGCCCATGCGCTGCACGCCCAGGAGCGGGGCTGCCCCTGTGCCATGCGCCCGGGGCCGGCACTGCCCCTGTGCTGCATGCCCAGGGCCGGTACCACCCTTGTGCCATGTGTCCAGGGGCCGGCACTGCCCATACGCCGCACGCCCAGGGCTGGCACAGTCCTTGCACCATGCACCCGTGGGCGGGGCCGCTCATACACTGCGTGCCCAGGGGCCGGCACCGCCAATGCGCCATGTGCCCAGGGGCGGGGCCGGCCCAGATCACTCGGTGGGCGCACAGAAATAGCTCGGTGGGCGCCATGGCGCCCGTGGGCACCGCGTTGGGGACCACTGATTTAGACCATCCCTGACAGGTGTCTGCTCTGAAATATCTCCCGTGTTTAACCCCCCTCACAGGAAGATTTTCCTAATATCAAGCCTAAATCTCCCTTGCTGCAGTTTAAGCCCATTGCTTCTTGTCCTGTCCTCGGAGGCCAAGGAGAACAATTTGCCTCCTTCTCCCTGGAACCCAATTTTAGGTACTTGAAAACTGCTCTCATGTCCTGTCTCAGGCCTTGTCTATACAGTGGTATCCCAGAACCCTCCCCCCCCGCAGTCCCCGCCCCGCTGCATCCAGGGAATGCGTTTGCTCTTCTGATTTTTTTGTGGAAATGCAAACCCGTTCTTTTGGAAGCCCAGTCTTCCTCCTCCCATCAGGAAGAAGGGAGCTTCTGAAAGAGGGTTTTTACTGACATTTGATTCCAGAAGTGCCTCTTCAAAAAAAAACAAAAAACCAAACAAACAAGGACTACAATTGCGGTTCACTATTTCAGGAAATAGAACACACTCTCCTGAAATGTGGTGCCCAGAACTTGAGACAATAATCCAACAGAGGCCTAATCAGCAACGAGACTCCAACTGAAGACTAATCAGTGCAGAGTAGAAAGGAAAAAGCACTTCTCGCGTCTTGCTCACAACACTCCTGTTAATGCAGCCCAGAATTATGGTTGCTTGTTTTTGCTACAGTGTCACACTGTTGACCCCTATTTCGCTTGTGATCCACTATGAACCCCTAGATTCCTTCCTGCAGGACTCCTTCCCAGCAGTGGCTTCCCATTTGGCATGTGCCAAATGGGTTGTTCCTTCCTAAGCGAACACTTTGCATTTCTCCTCATTCAACTTCATCCAGTTTACCTCAGCCCATTTCTCCACTTTGTCCAGATCAGTTTGAAGTATGCCTCTGTTCTCCAAAGCACTTGCCACTCCTCCCAGCTTGGGATCACCTGCAAACTTAATAAGCGCCCTCTGTATGCCAATAGCTAAATGGCTGATGAAGATAGGAAAGAGTCCCAAAACAGATCCCTGCAGAGCCCCAGGTGTTAGGCCCTTCCCACATGGCTGGGAACCATTCATAATGACTCCACAAAATGGTTTGAAAGAGAACAAAAGGCCGCCAGTCTCCCCTGTCAGTAACCACCCGCTCAGCCATTCGGCAGCGAGACTCTAGGAGCTCGGGAGGTGGGTCTCAGCACACATCCAAACGGAGGGCCAGGTCACCTCCAGCTCCCAGTGCTCTGCCAGCCCGAGTTCTGTGTGAGGCCTCCCACCGCCCCAACCTCCCAACGCCTCCTTGGTGGGGCGGAGGGCAGGAAAAGGGGGAAAGACGCAGGAGAAGGCGAGAGAGAGGGGAGGCAGGGGGCAAAGGGGAAACAGAATGAGCAGGCTCCGAATCTTTCCAAGGCTCCGACTGTCTCACCAGGCCCGACACGACCAGCCGCAGGGAAGGAGAAAAGGCCAACAAGGCTCCTCCTGCCCCCGTCCCTTGGTCCCAATTCTCCATCTGGCCTCCGTAGAGAGCCCGGGAAGGGGCCGGGCTGCTGCCAAGCTGCGGGGAAACTCTGTGCTTGCCCTGGCTTTGCACCTCCATCCTGAGTGGCTGTTGCCAGGAACTCTTTGTGAGGTCATCCCTGTCCCCCAATAAGCTGTGGTTGTGCAATGGGCCCTTTGTGATGTCACTGCCACCCCCCTCGCGCATCCTCTGGTAGGCTGGGGTCCTGGCCCTGGCAGACCCCTCTGGGTGTTTGAGGAGTTCCCCTGGAGCCCCACTGAATGGCAGTTGGGTCTGGGGCCCAGCGGGCTGGGCAGTGATGCCCCAGGGGCTGCTCCCCTCAGTCCCACCCAGCTTCTCAGTCATTAGCAGAGTGTAAGGCCCGAGGGGCCCATTAGAGCATCAGATCTGCTCCCTGCACATCCCAGCCCCCTGTATCTCCTCACAGTTGCTATGTTCTGACCCCGCACACACCAGAAAGGCAGCTCGTCTTCACTGGAGACACCAAACGGGGGGAATCCCTCACTGCATTTGGCTGTTTGTGCCAATGGTGCATCAGCCTCCCCGGGAAAGATTTGTGCCTCATTTCTCCCATGGGCTTGTCTGCTTGCCGCTTCCAGTCACCAGCCTTGTTCTGCCTTTTTCTGCAACATGAACCAGCCCTTTCATCAGGGACATTTTCGCTCCAGGAAGCCTTTAGACACATCCGTGAAGTCCCCTCTCAGCGTCCTTTGGCAGACGCTAAACAGAAGGTGTTTTTCTTCAGCCGTCAGAATATAGGGCTCTTTGCTGTCCCAGTTCCTGTTTTCCAACATCTGTTTCCGTGTGGCCCCAGAGGCAGCCGTAGCCTCCAATCTCCGTCTCCCGGATGCTGTGTCACCTCCCGGCCCTGCTCACCCCCTGCCCATGTGCCTAGTGATGCCTGGAGCCACATTCCCCACAGCAGCGTCCTGTGAGTGCCCATTGAGCGTCCTGTCCTGCGTGTCCCCAAAATCATTCTCACAGTCCCTGCCTGCTGGGGACAGCTCCTCACTCCGGGGGTGGGGCCTGCCTGCTCTGGGATGGGGCAGGGCCTTGCCTTTGGCTCTGGGAAAACCTGGTTTGTTGGCCTGGGTCCAGATTCCCAAGGGATCTAGATGGCTCCATGTCACTGCCCCAGCCTCAGCCTGATTTGACCCTACTTGGGTTTTGGTCCCTGCACATGTTGGGGGGGGGGGGCTGTTTGGCCCTGAGGGACTCATCCAACGTCACACAGAGAGACGGTGGAAGAGCCGGGTGTCCCAAATCCCAGCCTGGAACCTTAAGCACCTTGCGTGGATAGTTGAAATACAGCAGCTAGTGCAACAACGGCAGCCACCAAGCACCCACAGACAGGGCTGCTGTACCCATGCAATGCAGATGCCAGCTCATTTAGCCTCTCCTAGTGCTTTGCATGGAACAAAAGGGGAACCAGGCAGTGGCCCACCCTACAGGCAATGCCAGGTTGTGCTCAAGGGCCTTGTCTTTGACCCCAGAGGGCCCCCCAAGGGAAGCCAGTCTTGCTAGAGCAGACCTGGGGAAAATACATCCTGAGGGCTGAATCCAGCCTGCCAAGCCACGAGATCCGGCCCATGGAGGCAGCGGGGAGCCCCAGGCAAGTCCCTAGCTCACCCTGAAGGCCCGCCCACCACACAGCTGCAGGGCTCCATTGATTTTGAAACTGGAGGGGAGGGGGGATGTTTTAGGAGCCATCACACCCCTAGCACATTCTCATTGGCTGGTTTCTGGCAGATCCAGCCAATAGGAGCTGTTTGTTGGAATAACAGGAAGCCAAGAATAATCACACCCCTTCTCTTTGGCTGAGTTGTTCTTGAAGCACATGGCCAGGCAGGCAGACTGTCTATCTGGGGAACATTTCGAGATCTGCAAACAGGTTGATCAGTTTGTAGAGTTGCCAGGTGTCCGGTTTTCTACCGGACAGTCCAGTTTTTGGACCCTCTGTCTGGTAAAAAAAAATCCAGAAAATATCGGACATGTGCAATGTCTGGTATTTCCTGGTTTTCTGGCTGGGCGCCGGATGGAAGCCCAGCGGGGGCGAGGGGAGTGACTGGGAGGCGGGGCACAATCGGCACTGGAAGCCCTGGCTGCATGTGAGGAGGAGGAGGGGCAGCCCGGTCCATGCTCCTGCACGCTGGTCAAGTGCATGGTGGAGCCGCAGACGGATTGACTTGTGCAGGATGGGAGCGCCCTGAGATCTGCACAGTCTGGGTCAGTCCTGCTCCCCGCCAGCTGATTTGCTCCCCTGCCCCCTCCGCCAGCTCTGCGTTCCGCTGGCCAGTTCCTGCTCCTGATCTTCCCTGGCCAGTCCCTCTCCCCGCCCCTCCGCCGCCAGCTCTGCGTCCTGCTGGCTGGTTCCTGCTACGGATCTTCCCCGGCCAGCCCCACTGCACCCCCCACCAGCCCTGCTTCTGGCAGCCAGTTCTCCCCTCCTCCTGAGCTCCCCTGGCCAGCTCCAGCCCCAGCCCCGCCGGCCGCCTCCCTGGATGTCCCACAGCCAGCCCCATTCCGCCCAACCCGACCCTCCCCCCTCCACCAACCAGCCCTCCTTCCCGTTGACCTCCCCATCTTCCCCAGCCAGCCCTGTTGCCCTCCCCTTAGCTCTGTTTCGTCCCCACTCCCCGGCCAGCACCGCTCCCCTCCCGGCTGGTCCTTCCCTCCCTCCCCCCATGAAGCGTGTCCAGCATTTTGTATTTTAATGACTACCTGGTAACTCTAGCAGTGATCCTATCCCTGTGATTACCACAGAGATTTAAACTGAGAAGCCTGCAGTCTAGACATAGCCTAAATCATTGCTCCGGAGCCCTTGCACATGGATCCTTATAATTAATCTTATCAATTACCCTGCTCATTTTGAGATCTTTGATTGTCTGTGAAGAAGTCATTGTACTTTGTGAACTTTCTGGTAAAAATTAAATAGATGTGATGTTCTCACATTTTAAAGAAACTACAGGTAGAGGCTCACAGGGGATTTCAATTTTTATCTGTTAACTAGGCTCTCTCCTGTCTTTGTGAGAAGGCTCCATCTCTGCAGCAGCAAATTAAAAGTTTCATGTTGAATTAGAAATTAAAAATAGAAATAACAGTCAGAAATATGCTTGCAAGGCAAAATCCTTTAAAGGGCTACAGGTGTGAAAACTTGATGGCTCGGGGTAATGAGATATATCGCCAATCTAAAACCCCCTCCACTTGTTGATTAGTGAATAAAAGCAATTACCATGTAATGGTTGCTCAGAAACAAGTTAGTGGTCAGTCCATTTCACACGGTTTTTCTACACTGCTAAGTTCAAAGTGCAGCCATGGCAGCACTTTAATGTGGTAGTGTGATCACAGTGCTGTTGGTAAACCATCTCCATGGAGGGAGGGAGGATTTTT
Source organism: Pelodiscus sinensis (assembly GCF_049634645.1). Classification (NCBI taxonomy): domain Eukaryota; kingdom Metazoa; phylum Chordata; order Testudines; family Trionychidae; genus Pelodiscus; species Pelodiscus sinensis. The sequence goes on along the minus strand of NC_134720.1, from coordinate 28,129,654 downwards.
TCATCCCCCTGCGCAAAGCAGTTACAGCACCGTAAAGTGACAGTGTAAACAAGCACACAGATCCATTGTATTTAAGGCCAAAAGGAACCATGAGATCTTTGAATCTGACCTTTCTACATTTCCCCGGCTGGCCAGAGCTTGGAGAGGGAGACTGGGGCAGCATGCCACTTCTACCTTCCCCCGGCCGGCTGGAGCACGGAGGAAGGATACTTCTGCAGTGCACCACTTCCTCCATGCTCCAGCCAGCCAGGGGAAGGTAGAAGCGGCATGCTGCCCCAGTCTCCCTCCCCAAGCCCTGGCCAGCTGGAGCACAGGGAAGGGAGGCTGGGGACTTTTGCAGACCCGCTGGAATTGGCCCCATGGCAGACCAGGAAGGATGGGGAGGGGGGTGATTGCACCCTTCACAGCACCCCTGTATACGGGCCTGGTCTTAGAAGAAAGAATGCTTCAGCTCTGTGGAGTATGAAGTTGTTCTGCATGGGCCCATTGGCCTAACTTCCCCATATATATTGTCACTGTCACAACAGGTTAATTTTAAGCTCTTTTTAGTCTGCCTCTTGCTGGCATTCATATGAAGAATCTTCCATCATTAGGAGACACATTAGTGTTGATCTAAAGTGAATAGGCTGGCAGAGGAAAAGTCACTAATTTGTTGTTATTCTATGTGGTTTAACTCTCAGGTTCACAGGAAACAGACATATTTAATTCCCTTTCTCTGCAAGGCATGTTTTACTGGTTAGAGTGCTTTTCTTTTTAGTCTGGGTGAGACTGCTGACATCTGGGAGAAAAGAAATAATCTGATTGTTCTTGGCATCTCTCACCTGAATAGGTCACATATAGGATAAAGGTAAAGTTTAGTGACAAGATTTTTATGGATTGCAATAAGCAAAGATTAATGTAATGTATGAATCATATTTGAATTCTCTGTGTCAAATTTATACCTGGCATAACTGCTCTGAAGTCAGTACCTAGATGCCACAATTATTGTACTATAAATACCACAGATAGAGTGAGTCATTCCAGGGATGAATTTGCCCTCTTCTCTGTTTCGTATACACACATGACAGAAGGCCCTTTCAGGAACATAATGACTAAGGCCTTGTTGGTATTGTACAGCCTTGTTTAAGGAAGAGTAAGTGAAATGACACATGCATAATATCGGGAATGTTAGGTAAGGTAGGTGCGGTCCTGAGTTTATCTATCGGAAGCCAAATATTTTGAATGCTATGATTGTTATTACCAGTAAAACTATGATTCATGGTTGCAAAGCATTTGCCATACAGGGTAAGATCACTGATTCATCAAATTGAGTATCCTGCCTCTGGCAGAAACCAAAACTCAATGCTTTAGGAGATGGCAACCCAATGTACTTTTTCCACTTGAGTAATGCTGAGCATGGCAGAAAAATATATCCCTGTAGTGATAAACATGTGCCCTCAAGCCTAAGTTTTGAGTATCCCTCTCCACCTTAATATGTAGAAATATAAATTGATTTATTGTACTCACATGTATAAAGCTTCTATCAGAAAATATTACAATAAATGTAACAAATTTCAGTTCAACCAGTTCTACTCACTACTAACATGATGATGAAAAAAACCCATAGGATTAAGAGCTAATTTGCGGGGTTAAGCCACTTATTGAGGGGTGCGTGTCCCAAACCAGCTCCAAGAGTGTAACGATGAACCTGAGTGTTCCATTATGCTACCTGGCTAACCTGGAGGCAATTAAAGATAAAACCCAGCTGGGGAAGGAGCTGATTGATGACTATGGAAAAAAGGAAGCAGAAATTAGGAGGAGTCTACAGGAAGAGAGGGAAAGAACTTGAAAGTGCCTCTCTGAGTAATAGAGTAGAACCTGGGGAGCTACATATAAGTCGTTGGGGTTGAGCACGCTTGGGTAGTGAATGCTGATAGAAGGGCAGGAGCTAGAAGGATTAAAAGATAGGAGTCTGAAGTTGTTTTCATCTTTGTTTCTGTTTCTCTTCTGAATTTGAGTAAAAGTTTCTAGGGAGAAGCCCTAGGGCCAGTACTATGACAGAGGACTGTAAAGGAAGGGGCATAAGATGTTAGATTGACAGCTAGAGTGATGTGGAACACTCTCCATTTTGTGATCCTTACCACATAAAGGGAAAGACTTTAAAGTGGCTGGAGATCTGAGAGGAGGCAGACCACTGCAGGGCCAGAGGAACTGTTGATGTATGGTGCTAGATGAGGAGAGCCTGCCCTGCAATGAGGGGGTGTGCCAGCAGCGAGTCCACTCTTCTATGCTGTGCTATAAGCTGGTCTGAATACATGTGGCCCTGATGGAAGATCATGGATGCATTTGTGCAGCAGGAAAGTGGCCACCTCTTCACCCTTAGGTTCCAGATATGCTGGTTGATGTAGTGAGGATAGAGCCCTTGCCCCATCCCTTTCCTTCCCACTACTCTCAGGCTTGTCTGTGGATTGTACCACCAGGAGTGGCATTTTCACACAGACCTTAAGTTCCTGGTGTACAGGAACAGCAATGGTGCCCAACCTCACAATTCTGCACCCATTTCTGTACAAGGGCAGAAGATGAGCCAGTTTTTTTGTGGTCAGTCCCTTACTTAGTGCTCAGCTCAATATAGGAAGGCTATTTGGACCTAAAATCAGAATGATAGAAATGAGAGTGCTCATAATTGTAATGCTGTATATCCTTAGTTGCCTTTTTAAAAAACGAATCTTACCTACAGACTAATTTGTTAGACTCCGATTCTCCTGTTCGAAGTAACAACTACATTCTCTCCCATCAGTACAAACCCAAGCCCCAGATTAAAATGAAGCTATAATCATATGTAATTAACATTTCCAACTGTTCTACTAATTAATTTTTAAAAAATCAACATCTGAAAACCTATTATCTCAGTGTAACAGACGTTGCTAAAGGAGACTAGCTGAACATTGAATTAAAGCAGGAGTATCCTATAGTTTATGCACTTGGTCTGTAGAAAAATATCCATTGATTTCATACACCACAAAATCAGAGATGCGGGCAGGGAATAGTTATCTGTACTGTCTTATAGTTAATATCATTTTAGGAAATACTCATAGGCTACGTCTAGACTGCCCCCTCTTGTGCAAGAAAATATGCAAATGAGGCGAAGTAGCCATATAGTGCTTAGCACCAGGCAGACATGGAGGAACTCATATAGCTAAATAAACTGCTGCTGTAAAGCAGGATTAATTTAACTCTCTGCCTTGACTCATGTCATAAGGAGAACTGTGCACAGTTATGAGGAAACCTGTTCTCTGGCATGTGTATAGCTTCTGCAGGATATGGTAACAGATTCAGGAATATGTCCACATGAAAAACAGGATGATATTCAAAACCTTGATGCCACTCTCATAAAACCACTATTGTTTTACACATCTATATATAGAGATAGACCGTGCCTAGCCTGGTGCCAGTGTGCTGGTGAGCATGGAGCTGTAGGAGTGTACTTAGCTGTACATATTAAGACCAGGCAGAATCTTGGACTTTGCACTCACAAATGCTGAGGACACTTGCATGCAGTGTTAGAGGAATAACACTTTGATGTAAAGCTGAGGATAAAAATATACCCTGGCTTGTGTTGAATAGCAAGTTCTTTACCCCTTTCAGCATCGAATCGGCCAAAAGAGTTTAGAAACTGTGTTCATCCCTTGCATGTTGCATAAGAAATAAAGGATAGCTAAGAATAAAAGCTTAAACAGAACAGAGGTTTATTAAGGAAAAGTTACAACCTGGGGTTCTAATAGGATTACTAACAAACAACAAATGAGTAGGTTCTAAGTGAGTATTAAACTTAGATCCTTAAAACCTTACCTTGGCCAGAATAATAAACAAAAATAAAAGGTAAATTGTCCAAAATGAGACTGTCTCTGACACAGGTCACTGGCAGATGATGAATGGAAACAGCTGCTAGATATTGATGGATCTGGTTCTTACTGCTTCAGCAGGAGATCAACAGACAAGCGTTAAAGTCCACACTTGCCCTTCAAATGAATTTCAGGAACTCGGAGCCTGGTAAATATACAAAGTCTCTTGGCCTGGTATTATAAGTGGATTGCTGTTGATGCTCTATCGCAGGGGTGGGCAATAATTTTGATGGGGGGGGGGACACTCCAAGATTTTGGTAAGTGGTCAAGGGCTGCACTTTTCTTTGGAAATGGTGTGGGGTTTGTGATGGAGTTTGGGTGCAGAAGGGAGCTCAGGGTAAGAGTGTGGGGTGCAGGAGAGGGTGTGGTGTCTGAGAGGGAGTTTTGGGTGAAGGAGGGGGATTGTGATCTGGAGTATTGGGGTGTAGGGTCCAGGATGGGGGCACAGGAGAGGTTTCTGGGGAGGGATATAGGAAGGGTTGCAGAGTCTGGGAGGGAATCATAGAATCATAGAGGTAGAAGAGACCTCAGGAGGTCATTGAGTCCAGCCCCCTGCCCAAAGTATGACCAACCCCAACTAAATCATCCCAGCCAGGGCTTTGTCAAGCTGCGACTTAAAAACCATTCCAGTGCTTCACCACCCTCCTAGTGAAATTGTTTTCCCCTAATATCCAACTTAGATTCCCTCACTATAACTTAAGACCATTGCTCCTTGTTCTGCCATCCGTCACTACTGAGAACAGCCTCTCTCTATCCTCTTTGGAACCTCCTGTGACAGCGTGTTGGGGTTTTCCCGTCTCCTGCACCCCCATAATGGCAAGGACAGACTCCACCAGCCAGTAGAATAGAGGGAGTTTATTGCTTCTCCAGGATACAGCACAGCACAGATGTCATCTGGTTACAGGTACTGGGGCTAAGAGACCTCAGTGCACCTCCTTGAGATGGGGGGTGGCTGGGCCCTACAATCCCAGCCCCCTCCCTAGCTCCTTCTCCCCTGCTTCCCAGACAGAAACTAACTCACTCTCTTCCAGCCCTGCCCCCCAGCCAGGGGCGGCATTCCACCTTTCTTTGTTTCTCTCCCTAAGGGGTAGCTGGTCAGACAGGTTGAGAGACCCTCTTTGCATAATGACTCACCCCCTGCCCTGCTGGGCCGTGCTACAGACAGCAGCCAGTGGAGGTCACCCACAGCCCACTGCCCAGCATAGCAACCAGCAAGGTACCCCCACTACGTCACACCTCCCTTCAGGAAGTTGAAGGCTGCTATCAAATCCCCTCTCACTCTTCTCTTCTGCACACTAAACAAACCCAAATCCCTCAGTCTCTCCTCATAGGTCATGTGCTACAGTCCCCTAATCATTTTGGTTTCCCTCCGCTCGACTCTCTCCAATGCAACCACATCCTTTCTGTAGTGGGGGCCCCAGAATTGGATGTAATATTCCAGATATGGCCTCACTAGAGCCGAATAAAGGGGAATAATCACTTCTCTAGATCTGCTGGAAATGCTCCTTCTAATGCACCCTAATATGCTGTTAGCCTTCTTGGCTACAAGGGCTCACTGTTGACTCATATCCAGCTTCTCATCCACTGTGATCCCCAGGTCCTTTTCTGCTGAACTGCTACTTAGCCAGTCAGTCCCCAGCCAGTAACAATGCTTGGGATTCTTCTGTCCCAAGTGCAGGATTCTGCACTTGTCCTTGCTGAACCTCATCATATTTCTTTTGGCTCAATCCTCTACTCTGTCTAGGTTACTCTGGACCCTTCTCCTTGCCCTCCAATGTATCTGCCTCTCCCCGTAGCTAAGTTGTGACCTGGGGTGGAGGGAAACAAGGGCAAAGAGTTTGGATGGTGACCAAGGGCAAGGAAATGGGTTGCAAGGTGGAGGAGGGGGTATGAATGTAGGTGAAGATTCTGGCCTGGGGAAGGAGGGTATGAGTCTGGGAGAGAGTTGTGACCTGGAGAAAGTGGTTTGCCGCTGTCGAAAAACCCCCTGTGTTCTTTCGACCTTCTGAGGATGTAAGTATAGTTTTTCCTGAAAAACAGCCATTTTCCCAGAAAAACTCTGCAATGTAGACATACCCTCAGAGTCATGACATCTGCCAACATTTCAACTAGAGAGATAAAAAAATAATGGTAATAGATTTCTGAAGCATCAGGCTGTTTAAAGAGTAATATGATTGGGACACTGAACATTCAAATTCTATAACATACATGATTGAATACACAGCTCTCATTTAAAAAGAAAAATGTAATCCTCTAGTTGCAACATAATTCCCACTGCAAAGCACTACAGTACCATCTTTTTAAGGCCCTGTCTACAATGAAGAAATCAGACAGTTGTAATATCGTTCAGCCAACTGAAATACAACTTATCTTAATGTTCAAAGGTGCTTAAACTGATTGAAGTAACTCTAACTTGTAGAACTGAACCCTCAAATAACTCATAATCAAGTTGTATCAGTGTGGATGGAACAGTCTGGCACTAATAGTCAATCAAATGAGTAGTTTTCCTGTGAAGAATTCTTTTTGTACACTGTTGTTGTACACAGGGATGGGCAATAATTTTTGATTGGGGGCCACACCAAGAATTTGGAAAGTGGACGAGGGCTTTCCAAGAATTTGGAAAGTGGACGAGGTATTAATGGAGGAGGTACAGAGTCTGGGATGGAGGTTAGGTGCAGAAGAGAGCTTGGGGTAAGGGAGGGAGTTGGGGTGAAGGAGGCGGTTGTGACTTGGGGCACTGGACTGGAATTCAGGGGGTTGGATTGTGACTTAGGGCAAGTAATTGGGGTACAGGAGGGAGTGCAGGAATTGAGGTGCAGGAGTTTGGGTTGTGAGCTAAGGCAGGAAGGGACTGTGATCTGGGATAGGGCATTTGGGTGCCAGATCTGGGAAGGGATATGGGTGCTGGAAGGGAGCAGATGATTTGGGTATGTGAAATAGGGGGCAGGAGTGGGGGCAGAGGGGCTGGGATGCCAGAGGCAGGCTCTGGCCAGGAGACTTACCAGCCAGCAGCCCAGCACTTTCCTGAAGCAGCCTCCCTGCCTGCTTCATCCCTGCACAGGCTACAGTTAGGTGCTCTGTGAATAACTAGTAGCCCATGAGTGGAGGGGGCGTGGTGTTTCTTGGCTGCCTATTATTGAAACAGGCAGCTCCTATTGTCCAGTTTCTGGCCAAAAAAATGGCCAATGGGATTGTGCTCGGGGCAGGAGCAGCTTCTGGTGTGTGTGTGGGGCGAGGCAAGTGGGGAGCCTGCATTGGGCTCCCTGCTACATCCATGGGCCAGATCTGGTAGCTTGGCGGACCGGATCCAGCCTGCAGGCCATATTTTGCCCAGGCTTGTCATACGCCCTTTAGTATTTCACCTCTCAAATTCACCTATCCATAAAAATGCCACTCCAGCCAGTGAGGACAGGGGCAGTTTGGCAACTGAACTAATATTAGGCAGTTTTTGTGTGGCTGCAAGAGCTTGTACCAATGTAGGATGGCAAGGGGATATCATGCATTCTATTGGTGATGGGATATTCTGTGCAAACCAATCAGCTGCTATACCACTAATTTACCTGTCTAGGGCAGACAGGACCTAAGGCCACATCTGTAGTATAAATTTATATTGGTATAATTACATTGCTCAGCTTGTGATAAATTCCTGTCCATGAGCAATGCTTTTATACTATCTGCCACGCCCCTTCATACTTTATGAAAATTGGTGTATTAATATGCATAACTCAAAGATGATTTATGCTAATCAGGTCATGTAACATTTTTAAAATTACAATCTGCTGAATCTGTATGTACTATTTTTGTGCATATATCATTATTGTATATGATGTTAGAAATATGAAGTGTGAATCTTGTTTTAATTCTAAATGTGGTAATGACGGCCATTAGTGATACTTTATTTATTAACTTACTGGCTCAGTACTCAAATCAACAATCCGGGAATGGCTTTATTTTTCCTATAATCCCAAACTGTGGTTGGTCCTAGAAAGACATGTGACCCTGCTACCTGGCACTGGAATCCATCTTGAATCTATGCATTTTTCCATGGGGATGGGGAGAGTGAGCAAAGGGCTCCTGCCCTGGGGGAAAAGTCTGTTTAATGAATGGCAAGCAATCTGGTCTTTGTCTTCAGATGGCCTCTGAAACTGCCTCTCCCACCCTAAGAGGGATACACATGAAGAAACCTGAAAACAAAGAACTCTAAAGAACTCTGAAAAGCTGTAGAGTAGATCCAACTCTGACTTGAAGCAATTTACCTGAGATAAGAACAAGTATTTACTGTAAGAATTTGCATGTAACAGGTTTAGAATTAGCTGGGAACTTTTGTTTAACTTAGGGTACATTTACACTTGCTCCCTAGTTCAAGCTAGGGATGCAAATGTGGGAAACCGAAATTGCTAATGAAGCAGGGATTTAAATATCTCGCGCTTCATTAGCATGATCTCGCTGGCACTTTACTCAGCTCAGCAGCTGATTCCAACCAGGAAGTGCACGCCAGGACGCGTTAGTTTGAACCAAACCCCTTGGTTTGAACTAACGTTACTCCTCAGAGTAACATTACTCCTCAAAGTAACATTAGTTTGAACCAAGGGGGTTTGGTTTGAACTAATGCGTCCTGGTGCGCACTTCTTGGTTGGGATCAGCTGCTGAGCAGAGTAACGCGCTGGCGAGATCATGCTAATGAAGCGCGGGATATTTAAATCCCCACTTCATTAGCAATTTCGGTCGCCCACATTTGCATCCCGAGCAAGTGTAAATGTACCTTTAGTAACATACTTTGATCTGTTTTTACTTACAATCACTTAAATCCTACTTTTTATACCCTTTTGTTTATTATCAAGTCCAGTGTAAATAATTGTTACCTGGGGGGAGTAACCAGGTTACACTGTGCATATCACTCTTTCATTAATAAAGGGAAAGAACATTTTAATGCATTTTCTCTGTTTAAAACTTTTACACAGCGTAAAACAGATTTATTTGGGGTTTTGGTCCCTTTTGGATGTTGGGTTCCTGAGTACTGTCAAAGACCTTAGAGCTGAATCCTCCCAGAACTGAGCTGGTATAGTGTCTGTGTTTTCTGTAGAGGGGGTAACCCCCACTCTATGATTTGGTTTGGGAGACCAGAGCTTCTGGCCCAGCAGGACAGGTTGTTGAGGAGCCCCATAGGGCAGGAAGGTGGGTGTCAGTGGTTTTATCAGCATATCAGGTGATAATCCCAGTGGGGTTTATATGATCCAACCTGTCACACTGGCCTAAACCTCTGTGTAGACAGCACTATGTCAACCGGAGAGCTTCTCCAATCAACATAGTCACCACCTTTCACAGAGATGGATTAACTAAGCTGATAGGAGAAGATATAACTCTGATATTGTAGTGTCTTCCCTGCAGCTGCCCCATCATAGTGTTTTAAGTGTATATCTGGTGAGAATCAGCAATGAGACAGGCTTTGTTCTCACTATAATTGCCAGCTATGTTTTAACACAAATACACAGGGGACAAACATTTTTTCTAGCTGTGTTTAATATGAACAAACAGCCCTTGAATGTTGCAGTTACTTCAGTCTCAATGTAGATAGGCTTGAGTAAGCCTCACAACATTCCTGTAGTATTTAAGTATCTATACAAGACTCTGATTCTGAAAAGACATATTCAGATTAAGCAAATGTTTGCAGAGCTGGGCTTGGATTACTTAATGTTTGTACATTGTATTAAATATGCAAAGTGTTACATAAAATGCTAGGTGTGGTCCTATTTGCAGGATCAGTGCCTATATTATACTTAACTTGGACTCTGAGATAAGAAATTCCATTGCCTGTGACCCCAACATTTCCAGTGCCCCTACTTAGAATTTAAACATACAATTCACTGGTTGCAAACAATATCTGCAATTCTTTTAGTAGAACTACTCGATGCAAATACCCAGCAGATAACCAATGCTGCTTCATTCACAGATAAGAATTTTGCAGAGCAGCTGAAGAATGCATTTGAATTCGATGAACAACAAAAGAACCATTTCATAAAACAGAGGAGACACTGTCCACTCAGCTCAAAACAAAAAAGTCAGTGACCATTTTCAATGCAGTAGTAAAATGAAAAATGTTTCCCTTTCAAAGAACATAGTCGTTTGCACAGAGTGACAATACACAGAGATTGATACATTCCAGTGCTTAAAATATCCCACCAGACTCATGCTTTGAAAAGTGTCTTATTCTGGCACCAATTAAATTGTGATGATGGGAGGAACTTAGTTTTTCTTTCCTATTTCTGATAACTTCAGAGTTGTTGAGGCCCAACCTTGCCTTCTTTGCGTACCCACAACAAAAGGAATGGAGAATCTGGCTCTTGGTTTGTAAACAGAAGCCATTCCCCTTACAGTCAGTCTGCTCCATTTATCAATGTCACCATGCAGCATTGGCAACATGACAGTCCAGTACCATAAAAGTAACATTGCTGATGTCACACTGTCAGCCTGGAGTCTTGACTCGCGCAGGAAAATGATGACTAAAGTCAATGGGAAAGACTGGGTCTATCCTCAGTGGTGCAGCACCTCTTGATAAACACTGGGCCCTCCACTTTCAATGGGCGATTTTCTGTAAACTTCAAAGGGAAAAGAACTCAACCAAGTGACTTCAGTGGGTGCTGGGCACCTTGCAGAATCACATTCTTTCATACCAGTCTCTGGATGAAGCTATGCTGCTCTGCACCCCTCTCCAGCACAGGGATGGAGGCAGTATTCTCTGCTGTGAGGCTATGGAAACTTTTCGCTGCTAAGGAGTCCCACCAGCTAAAGATGTTGAATCGGCTCACCCTTTCACCAGCCACCTTCGCTATGACTCTTTATAAGCCAGCGCAATCAAGAGTCCATGTCTACACTCCCACTTACACCAGCCAAATGTATGTCACTAAAGGGTGGGGGGGTTTCAGCCCCCTGCGTGACATACGTTTGGCTGGCATAAGTGGGAGTGTGCACAGAGCTGTGTCTTTCCTGCTGACATAGGATCTCTCCATGGCCTCTGCTCATTGAGGTGGTTTTATGATGTTGATGGGAGAGGTCTCCTGTCAGCACTCAGCAGCTCCACAAGGGATCATATGGTGGCGCAGGTGCATCAGTACAGCTGCTGCTCTAAGCTCACTCCTGTAGATATGGCTTGATTTGTTCTGTGCTGCCCCCAGTAATGCATGCAATTGAACAAAAGGTTACAGTTGCTTTCTACAGCTGAAGTTTGTTCCTCTGGCATATGCTTTGCTACCACCTGAGCCCTGTGCTGCCCACATACGCCTGGGCTGAATCAATGAGAAGCACAGAATGTAATAGTAGCACAGTAATTCTTAGCATTTTAAATGAAAAGGAGATGATTAGGGTAAAATACTGAGTGTCTGTTGTCTTCTAAAATTCATTCATTTCAGCAGTTTACCCGGGTCTTTTTCTCCTGTTATTTTATGTTGCTTTTAAATATTCTCTTAAGTCAGAAAGTAGCTCTTTATACAGCCTACATCCCCATTTGCATTTTGTACTTCAGGAAGCTCAATTCTGATGGTCCGGATATTTGCTTATATGAGAACTAGGGAAAGTAACTGCAATATATAATACTAGAAGATTTACCCGGAGTTGCTTGAGCCCTTAACTCAATTAATTTTTGTTTTCTTCATTTAAAACATTGCTGTGGGGTGGGGCTGAGGATGAGGGGGGAGGGGTGACAATATTTAGGCTGCCCCAGGGAGAAAGGACTACCCCAGCCTATTCTCACCATAGTAGCTTGGGGCCAGGTAAAAAGCATCTTTCCATGGCCACTGCAGTTCCAGCAGGCACAGCCTGAGGAGGGATGAATACCCTCCAGCTGGGGCAAATCCAGGTTTTTCTGCCCCCACTGTGCTCCCCAACCAGAGTGAAGAACAAAGCAAACTGTGTACTTTCCCCTCACTCTCCGATGAAGGGGAACAGCCAACAATGTTCCTGTATGAATGGGGTGGGGAACTGCAGCCCACTACCCTCCCTAAAGGGAGCCTGGGGGGTGGGAGGATCAGGCAGTCTGGGATGGGAGGATGCCTCCAGCCAGCCCCTTTCATCTGCCTGGTGATTCTGTCTCTGTTCTGTATGGTTTTATGTCTCCCCATGTGCACTGGGGTGGGGAGAGGGACTTCAACTGCCCTCCCTCCAACCCCTGCACAACCAAACCCTGACCTTGCTTTCAGTTATGATAAGAGAAAGCTGCATACCAAATTTGATGGTTCTAGCTCTTCAACTCTCTCAAATAAATAATAGACAAGCACAGTAGAATGGGCTCTTCTCATCTTTTTTTTAGGTCAGGGTGGGGAACCTTTTTTGGGTTGAGGGCCACTGAAAAACCAGTCAGGGGCTGCACAAAAGTGAGAAGCAGAAAATAAACACAAACCCTCCCTGACATTGCCCCTGAATAAGAAAGAGAAAAGCACTCCTCACATTCCCCTCACCCACTAGAGCCTAGGGGAGCCCAGGCTAGTAGATTTTGTGTTTTCCAGCCCTGTGGAAAGATGATGGGGGGCTGGAGCACCAGTGCAGGCTCCCCAGTGCTGGGGGGGGGGGGGACTGTGCCTTAGGTTCCCCACCCATTTTAGGCAAAAGCCCTGAACCTTCAAACAAAGAATTGCAAATCTAGACTATATAACTGAAGTAACTCCTTATTTCGCTTCTACCTCTTCATTTTTCTTCAATGTACCTTGTACCCAATGTACCTTGAACCCAATATACCAATGTACCAATATACCTAACTTGTACCTCAAAGCTATAAGATATGGTTAGATACCTTTGTCATTACATAGGATTTCAAAGGTTGATCAAGAATGGCTGTTAACTCTTCAGTGTGCAATGCCTGGGCTCCTGAAGACAGTTCAAAGGTTGGTTACCAATTTAGGGCCCAATCCAGTGGAAAATCAGTAGCTTAAATTACATATATCTCTCCCTCATGCTTCTGCATATAACTTGAACAGAGACTTCTGAGGATTCTGAATGTAATGACAGCTGAGAGTTTTGAACCTTTCTTCCATCGAGATATCAATACGGATGTGCAGATTGTATTAAGGATGTACCATCTGTTCTCTCTCCTCCTACAGTCTCATGTACTTAGTAGGTATAAAATATTCTAAAAGCTTATGTTTGAATGCCTCAATCGATAATGGAACTAGTTCACTGGTTCACAGTCAATGCAGGGCCAAGATCCTGCAATATGCTGATCTGCAATCTGATTTTGGTGGGATGTTGTGCAGGAGTCAAGAGTTTTCCCACACACATCATATTGTGGGAGCCCACAGATTCAAAGACCTTACAATCTGATCGTTTGTGCAGTTGCTTATGTTACATGAATTTCATGATCTCAATCCAGTTTCCACTAGTGGAAACTAGTGCCTACATCACAAAAAACCACCCTAAAGTTGGCACCAATTTGCAACCTCAGCAGAGAGGGCATTGGCTAAATGATGTTGGAAATCTTCTCACATCTATAGGTAGATTAGGTTGAGGCACCCTGGTTGGGCAATGCATGAGGAAGCTTGCAGTACCACTGGCACTATGCAGTCGAGGTGTCTTCCTCTACTCAGTCTGGGTGTCCTCCTTAGCAAAAAGAGTATTCCATAGGGGCCACTTCTACTGGCAGAAGGGATGGGGATATCAGACCACAGAGTATGGAGAGGGATTCTGTACCTCCTGTGTACCATGCCCCAAGTCAGCCTTAGGGATAGGGATACAATAAAGGAGGGAGAGTCTGCAGTATGTGGATTTACTGACCAAAATTTATCAAAAATTTGGTCAGGCTCAGTAAGGGTACATCTGTACAATGCTGCGTAGCTCAAAATGAGCTATGCAATTCAAGCTACACAAATTGCATAGCTTATTTCGAGATAGTCTATTTCAAATTTTTTTCAAAATTGACCACTATTCCAACAAGTCCCTTAATCCTCATGGAATGAGATTTACTGGAATGTCAGAATCGCAAGCCCGCTATTTAAAAAAAATGGGCTTGTTGCTAAGTGTGGCGGGGTACCACCCGCCTCCGCTCCCTTTCCCCTGGGGAACAAAGCGTTAACCCCCTGCCCGGGGGCCTAGTCCAGTACTCGCAGCAGGCCCAGCGGCCTAGTCCAGCACTGCGGGGTGGGGTAGGGGGGTCCGGGTCCTCCCTCTCCACCGGACCCCAACCCAGGGCCCTGATAGTGGTGGGTGGTTCCCACCACTGGCTCAGCGGGGGATCCTCCCCCAAAACATGCTAAGCCCACTGGGGGGGGGGTTTCCCGGCCCCTTGCCCTGGGTTGCTTCCTACCCCCAATCTGGCGGCCGACGGAGGTCCCACCTGGCGATGCTGGGTTGCCGGCAGCGTCTTCGTCCGACAGGCTTGTCCCTGGGGCAGCGGCACCGGGCGTTCTGCAGCGGGGCGGGTGGCCAACGGGCATCGGTGTTGAGGGCGGGCTCGCCCTGGGGCTGGTGGCAGAAGCAGCAGCGCCTCCTCCAGCTCTGGATCTGGATCTGGCGGCAGGTCCGGCGGCGGGCCTGTAGCTTGGGCCGGAGCTCCTGCCTCCCCAGCGTTCTGCCTCAACTGAGCAGCCCAGCAGTCTTTTATAGCGAGGCTGCACTTCGAGCATGCCCAGTAGGGCTGTGGGGGAGGGGCGTGTTCTGCCCAATAAATGGGCTCCCCTTCCTCCTGCTCAGTGTGGGGCAGGTTAGCCCCGTCACACTAAGACAGAAAATGCTATTTCAGGATGCTGGATGTATCTCAAAGTTGTGCTGCTGTCTAGATGTACCCTAGTATCCAGTATAGTTCATTAGCTTTAGCAGCAGGAGTGGAGAGGCCAAGCTAGTACTCCACAGCCTGAAAAGGAAAGATGGTATCTCCCCAATACCACTAGAGACCATCAAGCAAGGTTCAGGTTTTGTGCAAGCGCTCCAGAATTTGGGGTGCAAGGCAGGAAAGAAAGGAAAGTGGTGTAGCCACTTCTGGGGTGGAACTGATAGCTAACAGCACATAACAAAAGCTACACAATAGTTTAGGAAGGAAGAAAAATATGAGACCCAACATCAGCTGCAAGATCTACTTTTAATTAGGAGGAATATAGTCACTGAGCCTGGGGATTTTCATCATTTTTAACACTTATATGAGAAGCCCCCAGAAAACATTTAAACCAGAAAATTCCCTGGCGTGAAAATCTCACAAAGGGCACCCACTCAGCACAGCGAAGATAAATATAAAACATTTATCTTGCAGTTCAAAACTAGCATCTAATAAATTCCAAGTGTGTGCTGTGAGCATCTCAAGAGGCAGAGCTGACCGGGGGCTAGCTACCATTCCTGCCACAAATTTATTTGAATGAGCTGTAATTTGACACACAGTTTTTCTGCCCAGGAATAACTAACGGGCAACAGATAAAAATAAACTCACCGATAGTTCTTTCAAAAAGCCAGGGAACAGCGTTTGACAAGACAATTGTGTGATTAAAGCAACACTCTAACCTCTCCATTACAGCTGTATGTGAGTGGACAACACACCTCCATATAAATACCTGTAGCAGTAACTCTTTTGTGATTGAAAACTATAGAAGCATTGCCAAACTTAACATCTAACAATAGGTTTCTCATTGGTAGTGGGTTTTATACAGTGTAGTGGTCTCCAACCTTTTTAAGCACAAGATCACTTTATGAATTTAAATCAATCCTGGATCTTCCTCAAACCCAAATACTTACCCTGCCTCCTTCCCTGGCCTTTCTCTGAGGCCCCGCCCTGATCACTCTTTGGAGATGCGGTACAGGAGTGGAGGGTGGGGGACACCATAACTTCAGCACCCCCCTTCTTTACCTCCCCCACCCTGCAGAGCAAGCAGGAGGCCCCCGGGGGTCAGCTCCAAGGCAGAGGGCACAAACAGGATGGCAGTGGTGCAATGACAGCCTTTCAGCCAAAACCATCAGGATCACCTGTCAGAGGTTCCAGCATATACCAGTAAATCCCGATCTCCTGGTTGGTGACCACAGTGTGTCCATTTTGTATTATTCTCTATTTCTAATTGTCTACAGTATCTGATATTTTCAAGGAGCTGGGAAAACTGTCCTGACTTTCTCCTCTTTGTTTATCAGTTTAAAAAAACCACTAAAGAAATTCAGACTAATTTGTTGGACACAAACTACTTTCTGAATCTACTGGAACTGCCCTGTACTAACAATAGATTTCAACGGTTCTCTAAGGGTCTCCCTCTTTACTAAAGGTTCTGATCACTCCTACGATAGACTTCAAAGTCTATTATTTCTTCAACTCTTCCTTGTTCTTCTTTGACTATGGAAACTGCATCAGACATCCCTCCCCTAACTACTGCTCATGACCTCTGACACCCCTATGACAAAATTTCTGCCAGGAGCTAGTTCCATATGTTTAACTGTACAACGTGACATTTTCACACTGATCCTTTTGAGCTCTTGGGCAACCATTCCAGTTAATGTACCATTTACCTCCCACCACACA
The DNA here is from genome assembly GCF_049634645.1 of Pelodiscus sinensis. NCBI lineage: Eukaryota > Metazoa > Chordata > Testudines > Trionychidae > Pelodiscus > Pelodiscus sinensis. The sequence goes on along the minus strand of NC_134720.1, from coordinate 28,113,301 downwards.
CACCCCAGAAGTCTTTCTCCCCCCCTTCTTCAGTTTAATGTTTTTGATAAAATGCTATTCTAGTTTTCAGCTCTTCTAAAAAGACTTGCAGAAGGCAATGACAGGTTGCAATTTTAAATCCACTTAGGTTCCCCCTCCCCTTTTCTTTTGAAAAATCCTGTTTGACAGGCTTCCTCCTCCCTTCCTCCCTCCCCCCCCCCCCCCACACGCCATTAAGCATGGCTACAGCTCAGACTGAGCGAAAAGTAGATTAATTGTAATGATTTAGGGATACAAATGCTTTGCTTAAGAGAGATTTGGTCCAGTCCTTCCTGGAAAGAAAGGAAACAAAACTAGAGTACATGTGCTAGCTAGTAGGAGTTTGATTAATTATCTACTATCAGCATTTATCAATTCATTTTGAGTTCATGTTCAGATATTATTTTAATCTCTTGGTAAAACAGAACATGGGGTCATTATACTATGTCTGATACAGGCCCAGCAATTACAATGAATGTGGATAAAAGCATTTGTTCTGTAATTTTCTTCCTATGGCCCTTAATAATGAACCATTAAAGAATTTGAATGTTTTTCAGCTAATGCTTTATGCTAATCTTTTCCAGCAGCCAGGATTATGCAATCTAATCAGCTACTAAATGGTAGGATTTTTCATCTTTATCTTTTTATTTTAAATAGCAAAGTTTTATTCCAGTCTAAAGGGAATAAAAAGCTGAAAAAACTGAATGGATAGAAATTTAACACAGTTATCTGTCTAATCTTGCTATGATTCAGTAGTAGAGCAGGATTCTGGCAGTCAGAACTCCAGCATTCTATTCGCTTTGCCACTAACTTGTTCCGTGCCTCAATTTCCTCACCTCACGAGTAATACACGTGTCACAGTGAGAATCTCTCAGGAGTTATGTGAGAATGAATAGGCCACACCTAGTAAAGCCAGATATCTAGAAGACAGGGAGGAACATGTGGTACAGAAAAGGAAGATGTACATTCAAGTGGGTGGCATCTGTATTTTGCAACTTAACTGGTAGCTTAACAGGTAGCAACTTAACAGGTAGCTTCTGACTGCAGTTGGGCAGGATTAACTACTTTGGTTCAAAGTGGCCATTGTGCACTAGAATTAGAGAGAGGGACAGGATCAGACACAGTGAAGTCTATCCACAGCCATCCTCTTTCTCCACTGATGTACACTGGCATTTGACTAGAGTGATACAAGCTTGGGCACACTTTGGACATCTGTGCATGATACTATATATTTTATTAATCTCTAGGGTGCCACAGAACTTCTTGTTATTTTTAAAATCACAGACTTAACACAGCTACTCCTTTGAGACCACCTGGAAGTGATCTAAGTGCCACTACATGGGACAGTGAACCACAACCAGGGGAAGGTGTGTAGGTTACAATTACACTACTTAGCAACTTGCCACCATATCAGGAATGGCCATTACTGGAAAATGGCCAGAGGAGATCAGGCCCTAAATACCATGTGTCACCTTGTCCTCCAGGGTACATGACCTTGACAGATACCCTGAGAGTCAATGCCCTCAGGTATGTCTGCACTACATCATTTACACTGTAGCACTTCTGCTAAAGATGCTCTAAGGTGACAGGAGAGCTAAGTAAGTAACTTATGCCTCCAAGAGAAGTGGTAGTTACGTTGACAGGCAGGGCTGCCAACATGGTTGTCGGGGCCCTGGGCAAGGTGTTGGGGCTCAGCTTTGGGACCCTGTTGGGTTGCTGGCTGGGAGCCGCCTAAAGGTAAGGGTATGTCTACACTACTGTCATTCATGTTAAAATTCGACACTCTCCGGGAAGGAATGAACAAATACGCAAACTATCTTACCCATTACCAAGATAGCTTTCCCAATTATCACCTCTAATACCATTAGCTCACAGATGTCCCACTCTCCCCACCTCTAATATCATCAATTCACAGACACTTACCTTCCTCCCCTCCCCCCCCCCGCATCCCCCTCCTGTTCTGAAATGTGATTTGTCCTTTTCATATGTGTTCATTTTTTTTAATTGTATCCTTTGGTATATATGGTTGTGACTATTTTCTTCCACTATTTGATCTGAGGAAGTGGGTCTGGCCCACGAAAGCTCATCATCTAATAAACCATCTTGTTAGTCTTTAAAGTGCTACATTGTCCTGCATTTTGCTTCTGCTTTTCTGGAGGCATCTCATTCCAACTTCCCACTCTGGATGTGAGGCTCTTTGGAAGCTCTGTTGCTCCTCAGAGGATGGAATTTAGGCATGCTTAGAGCATGCACCAAGAACACACTGCTGAGGATGAGAACAAGCATACTTGGCACATATCAGAAAGATCCCAGCACAGGGGAGATGGGAAGGAAATACCCATTAACTGACATGAATGGAGGAGTATATTGTTTCAGGCTGTATTCCTCTCTTTTTGAGGTGAAATCTCATTGAAGTGAAGGGACCACTTAACACCTTTTTGAGCTTGCAACTTTGAAGTTTGAAACCACCCTCCACAGAAATAACACAGGGGGAAACTGCCAGGTAGGTTTTGTTTGTTTGTTTTTAAGAGTGGAAGAAGAGAGAGAAAAATGTAATTTGAGTTTGTATAGTAGACATGGGTGGTGGGTGAACCTAGGATTAAGGGAGGCAAGGCCCCAGCCCTGCCCCTGCTATCCGAGAACCCATGGAGCCAACTCCCCCCACCATTGTAGGGGCAGCCCCCTGCAGCACTGGCAGCCTGAGGCCCCAGCTTTCCTTGGACCCTCCGCCCCTCCGCCTACTCCTCAAGCATTGGGAGGGCAGGTAGGCTGGTGGGTGGGCAGCAGGAGGAATGGCAGCATGCACAGCCGCTTTTCCCTGAGGCTATTCCCTGCCACTCCCATAGCAGCATGGGGGTGGATCAATGGAATGGCGCAGGCCACAGAGCCAGTGTGCCCCTGGCAGCAGAGTGGCAGATAAGCCTCACACCCAGAATCTGCAGCGCCCTCCCTGGCACAGCAAAAACTTCAATCTGGCATACTTTGTTTCCCAGGGATGTCAGGTTAAAGAGGTTCAAGTGTATATAAAAGCTAGACCTTTTATTACCGAGACAGGGAAACTTATCAACCTAGGTGAGAATTACAGCTGTCTAAATAACCATTAACTTCTACCAAACAGTTCTCTGTTTAAAAGCAGGCAGAAAGTTTAATGGCAAAACATTTTGTTAACACTGAGGTAAGGGGCCCAGTGATTGCTTGTGCCCTTCCAGAACACCCAGTTCAGCAAAACACAACATTCTGAAAAGCAGCAGATACAGAGTTAAAATCAGGGCCTGCTCAGCTTAACTCTGCCCTCTTTGAGCAATGCCCTATAACACACATGCTCACTCTGCCTTTTCACTGTAATGGACAGGTCCTACCGGCACTTTTCCTATCTTCAAATACTGAGCCTACTCCCCCAACAGAATACCACACTGGTACGCTTTAACAAACGCTTCATACCCTTTTACAACCTCTTCACACTTGCACAAAGGATACCATCTAAACCTTTCCTTTCCCCAGTCCTTCACTGACTCCAGGGCAAAGAGAACACAGAGCCCTACTCAGTACACAGTCTGCACAATTCTGAATGGAAATGGTGCAGGTTGAAACCCCAAACACATATGCATCTCTTTCCTTTGTGGAGGAGCCAGACCCAGATCTCTCCACCACTATCACAGTCCTTATCTTCCAAGGGCTTCCCAGTTACTCCCCACAGCTACACTTAACACAGTGAATGCAGCTGCCTGCATGGAGAACATTCCTGCTGGCTGCTGCCAGCTCCTGGGACTCAGAATTAACGCTGGATGGGTGTTCACTGTACCACTGTATTTCCTGGTTTTCAGCACTTTGAGTTTTGAAGGGTCAGAGCTTTTATCTCTGGGCAACTTTAACTTTGCAGTAAAAAAGGGTTGTTGGTTTTTTTTTTGCCATTTAATTACAATAGTGTCCAGAGACCTCACTCAGGGCACGCTTGACTTTATGCAGACATGTAGCACAAGACTATCCCTCTAGACTGATTTCAGTGAAGTTTACACTTGATATTATACAACCCAGTGTCTGGCTATACTGGTATATTGATCCTGTGTTCTGGCCATACGCCAGCGGAGTTACTGAATTGCATTCAATCTGTTTAAAACACCCCTGCGTTTTTCATCTGGACAAGGTACTCTTCATTACTTCCTACTTTCAATGGTGAATTAACATACAGGCCTATGGGGCCTGGGCCCAAAGACTCTGGCTAATGTGGGGACCCCAGGAGTGCCAGAACCTGTGTAGAAAGGAGCCACACCCCTACTCCTCCTCTTCTCATCTCCCCTCCCTCTCTCCGCAGCCTTGCCGCTTGGCCAACTTAGAAGCCAAAGCTGGCCAAAAGAGCCTCCAACCCTCCACTTACCCTGGACGGGGAAACAGGATACCTGAGAGCAGCTCCCAACCCATGTCACTGTCCCGCATCACCCAGGACAGCTGGATGTCCAGGGGCTCCTCATCGTGACCTTGGCTACCTTGGTGACTCTTTGGATTTGGGTGGGGGGAGGGAAGCAAGTAGCATGGCCTCGTGGTGAACAGGTGCTATGGTCCACCTCATTTCTCTCCTCACCAGGAAGAGGCTGGAGCCACCAGCAGGAGCCGTACTTTGCAGTATGCCCCACTGCGAAGCACAGTTCCTGCCACTGTTAGTCTGCAGCTGCCCGAGGTGATGCATGGAGGGTCATGTGGGGTCACCAAGGAAAAAATTTAGTGGGTGCCCAGCTCCTCTCCTGTCCCTCCACAGCATCTCCTCCCTGCTGGTGACCCTGCTAATTAACTTCTCCTCCTTCTTCCCAGCATCTCCTGCCCACCATGATCAGCTGTGACGGGGAAGGGAACTGGGCAAGAAAGGGTAGAACAGTGGTAGAGGCTGGGGAGGGGTGGGAGTGAGAAGAGGCAGAAGCGAGGGGGGTCATTTGGGGCAGGGCCTGGAGGATGCTGGTGCCAGTGGTTGGGCTGGAGGCACAGGAATCATGGAACTTCAGCAGTAGGGAAAGGATGAAGGCCCATATGGTGGGTTCCCAGGGAGATGAGGCTCAGGGGACTGCTCCTGCATTAGCCAGCACTTAGCACAATAGGGTCTTGGTCCAAGAGACTGAGGCTCCCAGAGACCTTGCTGCTTCCTCCGTCCCTGGGTTGCATGGACCCACTGAGAGCACCGTTAGGGAGAATGCTGCCTCCTCACACCTCCTCCTCCTCCTTCTCCTCCTCCAAGAGAGATATCCAAGAAATCTAGAGGGAGCATATGCTTCCACCCCACTAGCTACCCCACCTGTTGCCTGTGGTAAAATGTGGGTGGCTATGCCTCTCCCACATTAAATGTGTGTGTGTGTGTGTGTGGGGGGGGTTATCCCCCTTCCTCAGTTCCAGAGTCCCTGACCCCCTGGGTATGGGGCATCCAAATGTTCTTTGTGCCCACTGGGCTCCAAGAAATCTTAATCTGCCACTGCCTACTTTACAGCACTACGTTATTACAGAGGGCTGCTGACTGCCAGTTATCTCTGAGTGGGGAAGGTTACAGCACTGCTTCTTGTATATGTTCTGAGCACAGTCAGCAAGATTATCGCGTGCTGCACAAGCAACAATTAGGAATTTTGCCTTACTGAGGAAAACAGTATCAGGCCCCTAGTTTGTGACTGTAGATCCTGAAAGAAATAAAATACAGCAGATTCTAATGAAACAGAGAACTGTTGTGTGGGCTGTGATTTATTTATTTCTTATTATTTACAACACACAGTGACTCCATTAAGTGAGCACCTATCCTTAAAAAAACACAGCTGAGTAGTTATTTTTAATATGCTGGCAACTGTCTTTGTGCTAAAGCTGTTTAAAATCCCACTGAATTTATTATTCTCTAATTAGTACATATTTTTGCCCAGGTATTTTGATGAGCATGTAACACTTAAGATAGCAAACCAGCTAATCATTTTATACTGGAAGTCCTGGAAAATACATTCATTTTATATTTTTATTGGTTAAATTTAAAGGGTTTGGTTGCTTTTACACTGCCTCTAGGAGCAAAACACATGGATATTTTACAAAGTTAATGGAAATGCTATTTTAAAAACAACTGCAAACACAACACATAATTAACCACTTTTCAGGACTATTTACTTCACAGATTATAGTCCAATGGTCAGCACATCCAATAAATACACAATGATGTGTTTGTTATGCAAGGAGAAGAAAACAAATTAAAAGCAACATCCTATTGCAACTTAACTGCTCATTTCCAATTTATGTCCACATTGCTTTAACAGGATAGATAAATGGATGAGACATTTTCTGTGTTCCATTAAAGAGACGGCTCTTTAATTACAACAGGAACAAACTCAGAAATTTCATTTGGACAAATAATCCAAAGGAAATATTATTTCTTCAGCAAATAATACATGCAGATGACTTCTATCCACTGAACATATGAAAGCTCTCAAGTCACACTTCTGCTAAGTATATATGGCATTAAGTGACTCTATGCTTATAAGTCTTCTGCTGGACAGATGGTTTTTACTCATGTTCTCTAAACTAGGGGTTAATAGCTAAGTGGATAAAAGCATTGGCCTTTCACCTAAGGTGCAACTTTGGGGTTAGTAATTGCATTGGTCTCGTGTTTGTCAACAGTTCTCATGATTGATTGCCTATGGAGGTACACTCATGGTCTGTTATTTATATTTCAAGTGTACTATTTGCTCTTTTAATTTCATGTAGCATTCTTAATGGGTTCTTTAAATGCCTCAGAGTTGTTTAAGAAGCAAAATATTGTGGAATGTGGTCTTCCAATATTCCAATTTCTGAATGTGCAAATATCACAAACAGTACAAATATCAATCACATCATTGTGGCCTCACAAATGCCTTCCTGGGGCTTTAAAAAAAGACATTGAATAACATAATTGCAAATACTAGGAGTTTCAGCTTTACCTACACCCTGTATTCTGCACACATTAATAACTAGGATGACCATCGTGACACCATGCCCCCATATTTTTATGTAAATATGTTTTTTAATATTAAAATGCATAACTCAAATACTCTTTATGCAAAATGGGGCAAGTAACCTATCATTCAAGAGCTTGAAATTCCCTGCATGTGTATATTCTATTTGTCTACATGTATCTTTTTTGTATGCGAAGTTAGAAATATGAAGTGTAAACCTGCTTATTAATCCATGTCTTCTAGTGCAAACCATTAGTGGTACTTAAGGAACTTAATGGACCAGTGCTCAAGGCAATGATAGATTTTGTTTTTTTCGTAAGCCCAAACTGTGTTTGGTCCTATGAAGACATGTGACGATGCTGGGATCCATCTTGAATTTGGTATTCAACCAGAATGGAACAAAGAAATCCTTGCTCTTGGGAAATTGTATTTAAGGGATGGGAAGCAAACAATGATTGTCTTTAGCTGGCTTCACAGACCTTTCCCCTCCCTCCCCCCACAAGAGAACACATGGAAGGACCTGGAAAGAAAAGAACTCTAACAAGGGCTGAAGTTTAGGTTGGACATTAGGAAAAACTTCCTGTCAAGGTGGTTAAACACTGGAATAAGTTGGCTAGGGAGGCTGTGGAATCTCCATCTCTGGAGATATTTAAGAGCAGGTTAGACAGACATCTATCAGGGCTGGTCTAGGGGGTGTTTGGTCCTGCCATGAGGGCAGGGGATTGGACTCGATGACTTCTTGAGGTCCCTTCCAGTGTTCTATGATTCTAAGGGATGAAGCTGTTAGACCCAGTTCAGAGAAAAGATTAATTCTGGATTGAAGAACTTTACCTGAAATAAGGACTAGGTGAGAAATGATTTGCAACCATTTCTCTTTTTGTATTAGACTTAGCTGAAGTGTTTTGTTTATTTCAGTTTAGTAACTTACTTTGATCTGTCATCACTTGCAACTACTTAAATCCTACTTTTTATACTTAATGAAATAACTTTGGTTTATCATCAAACTCACTGCAAATATTGTTCCCAGGGGTAGCGGGACAACAGCTGTGCATTTCTCTTTTTTACTGATAGTGAAAGTGAACTTTATGAACTTTCTCTGTGTACAATTTTTATGCAGAGTAAGATGGATTTATTTGGTTTTGGTTCCTTTGGGGGCTGGATGCCTGGGTGCTACCAACTCCCTGTAACTGAACCCTCCCAGAGTTGAGCTGTTATCAGTGTCTGTGTTACTCTCCTGGGGGGCTGCCACCCCAGATATATGCCTTTTCTAGGGGAGACCAAAGCTTCTGGCCCAGCTGGACAGGGCGATGGGGTATTCCAAAGGGTAGGTAGGTGGGCTCAGTGGTATGATCAACACATCAGGTGACAGTCTAAAGGGGATATCTCTGATCCAACCTGTCCCAACCATATTTCACAAAGAGAAAACAGGACACTCTCAGCTACCCACCTAAGGGCCTTCCCATTTTGTTGCTTATCACCAGAACCTTGTTTAGGCCCCACATCCTGGAATGCTGCTTCCCCTCCAGTCCTGCCTCTTCAGAATGGGAGGCTGGCATCTCCAACTGCCCCCTCTGCAAGTGGCCATTTGTCCTGTTTGCTATTGCCAGGTGACCAAGTCAGCAAGAAAAAATGGGACAAAAGCCTCCTTTTGGGGGGAAAAAAAGTCAGGACGGTAGGGACAGTGCTTGAGAAAGGGATTGTCCCGGCCAAAACAGGCCATATGGTCATCCTAACTGTAACAGTACCTACCACAGTCGGATGATACCTGTGTCACATGACTCAGATGGGTATGTAGTTTTTTTAAACCTTGACCCAGGACTGGGCGCAGTATCTTACTGGGTGTCTATCCCTTTAAGAAACCCAATTCACTGCTCCATTTCTGGGGCAGGCTTTAGTGGGAACACAAGGCCTCCACCAGGGTTCACAAAGGACATGAAACATAGGACAAAATACAACTGAGTAACTGTGAAGACAATTACAATATGTTACAAAAGTGTGCAGCACAAAGGAGCTAGTGGTTTGCATGCAGTAAAAGCAACCATTTTCAAAAATGAGTTATTTTAAGTACAAATCACAATCACCAAATCTCATTCAAACATTTCATGATCTTTGATGCTTCTGACACTTGATATCTTATTATCTCTTGGCTTCTATGCTCCCCTGGGCTATATCTTACTACTCTGGTTGTTCCTTTCATACAATCTCCCCCCCACACACTTCTCATCTCTGAAGATCACCCAGATTTCTTTTCCTGACCACTCTTCTCTCTACATTTTTTGCTTGTGGAATCTCATCTACTTACAAGACTCTCACTCTCATCTCTATGCTGATGATTCCGAAAGCTAACTCTTCTCCTGACTGGTCTTTCTCCATCCAGTTCCACACATCAACCAATCTCTGACATCCCTGTCCCGATGTCTTGCCATCAACTCAAACGTAACATGGCCAAAACTGGTCTCTTTATCTAACTTCCTGACTTTTCTCCCTTCCTTTTTTCCTCTGTTGCAAACACAATACCACCCTGCACTTTCTCTCTGTCTCCCACTACATGCATTCACAGTTTGTCTTCCTCTCTCTCTTCCCCCAACATCATTTAACTACAATCTGAGGCAAGACTGCAACACGGGTAGACATGCCTGAACAAGCATCACTAAAAACAGCAGTGTAAATGCAGCTGCACAGATTTCAATGCAGGTAAGTAATGAGAGCACGTGCTTATGTGCAGCCCACCACACTGCTGTGTCTACATTGCTATTTTTGCCATGTTAGTGTTGGTATGTCTATCATGCATGGGTGGCCAATATGCTGGGCAGGGAAAGGCTTTGCCTTCCCAAACAACCAGCCTGGCCTACCCGCACTCCACCCCCAGAACATCTGCTGTAGGCATTCTGGGGTGGAGTGCTGCTGTCCCCAGCACCCGTCCTCCCATGCTCCGAGCCAGGGAGGCTGAAGTCGTGCGCCACCTGCCCTCCCTGTGTTCCGAGGATGAGGAGATTGGGGCCACGAGCTGCCCGCCCTCCCAGTGCTCCAGGCCAAGGAGGTTGGGACACCCACCCTTCCTCCTTCCACTTGGGGAAGGAGGGGGGTAGGGAGGCAGCTTGGCTCCCGTGAGGGGCAGGGCCTCAGCTGAAGGGGCGGGGCTAGGTGTGGAGCTGGGGGTTTCCCTACCTTCACCAACCGCCCATGCTACCATGCCTCTGACTGCAGTGTGTTGTCAGCCCGTCTGCTCAGCCCTTACATGTTCCCTATTTATGTTTTTTCCAGATTATCATTGTACTTTCTGCCATGCTAAACATGGAACACACAGTCTGTATCTGTCCACCTTCTCCTTGCTCCAACCCTCCCTTCACATCCACTCCTAAAGAAAATTAACCAATGATACTGGCTCAGTGGAAGGCAGACATGGTAATGTCACAATCATTTGTACAGAATCTTTGTCCCTCTGTCCACCTTTCCTTTGTCTCTTGTCTTTTCAAGTGTGAGGTCTTAAAAGGGTGTGCCTGTCTCTCACTCTGTGTTTCTATGGCCTGGCACAGTGGGTGCTACCATGACATAAACAACAACAATGGTCAGGAAGAGGCCATACACTTGGGGGGAAGTTGTCACATGGCAGTAATGAGTAAAAATGAGTGAGAAATTGATGGGAGAGGGGCCAAGAATTCAAGGTGGAGAGCAAGCGTAAGGCCAGAAGAGGTAGGCATTGTGCCACTCTCCCTTCTGTGCTGATACTGCAGTGACACTGCCTTCAGAGCTGGGTGCCCAGCCAACAGTTGCCACTCTTCCCTCTCCAGCTGCCCAGTTCTGAAGGTAGCACAGAAGTAAGGGTGGAAGTACTGAAACCCCCGACAAGGGCCAGAAATGGTTTGGGATGCATTTTTCATGGCTGTGAATTTGGTAGGGCCCTATTTATAAAGCTAGACCATACCTACTGAAAACGAGAACATTCTTTCTGGGAGAGCATCAAGCAAGCAGAAGAAAATAGTCTTCAGTAAGTCTGCTCTTGCCAGAAAACAAAATGGGAACTACAGAAATGCAAGATTTGGCTGTCTTCAGCAGCTTGTCCAAAGAATAAAACTCCGCAGCCATAGAACTGAGAAATTAACAGGCCCTTAGCTAAAATGGACCACTTCTTAGTAAAAAGCCTTAAGCACCAGCAGGGAGGCTTGAACAAGCTTTTGTTACAGTTCCATGCTTATACAATATTTGACCTGAAGATAAAGAGGTTTTAGCTCCCCAAGTGCAGTTGGAGGACTATGTCACATAAGCACAGAAAAACCAACAGTCCTCAAAACACAGATTAAATTGCTACTAGTGTTTATAAAAACTCCCTGGATATGAGTACAAAATGCTACTCCACTCAACCTGTAGTGCAGTATTTTCTCATTATTAGGTTAGAAACTGAAGTGAGTAGGAGTCAGATTGGGTTGGCTTTGTCTGTACTCTACCTACTAGCTTAATGCAGTTATGAACACACACTGTATTTCATATTAATACATAATTGTGACAAATGTAGACAAACCTGAAAGCATGCATTTTGTTAACACTAAATTCATGCCAAGTGCCAGACATGTCTACAAAAGGAAACTTGAGAGGGCACTGGATGTGGCAGTCCAAATTCACTAAAAATGTTAGTGTTAAATGATTATTTTAATATTTCTGAGTTAATGCATCGAGGACAGAATGTCCGAGGTCCATATGTTTGACAGTTATTTGGAAATTGTAATAGTACAAATACAATTTCTAGGGAGGGGGGAACGATGCTGAGCTGGTGTAGCAGGTAGGTTGCAGGCACCAAGACATTCTTCCAATATCTGGAAAACATCCACAGTGCTAAAACCTAGAAGAATGTCAACCCAACTGATTTGCTATTTTGTTGGTTCTCTGCCTTGTATTTGTGTTCTAAATTTCATTCTCCAGAGCCTAAGTGAACAGAATATGTAAAAAGCAAGATTACACGATAGCTCAAAAATACAAAAATACAAACAAACAAACAAACAAAAAAGCCAATTACTCCATCCCGTCAACACTACAAATTTCATCATTATTTTTCCTGCTGTCTTGGAGATGTCCTCTCCTAGCCCCCCAAAGGCTATCATAGATGAATCGGCACTATATTGTGGTTCTATCTCTGGGAGTTATCATCCCCTCTGCAGATAATAATTAAGGAACCATTCACCTCATTGCCTTAGAAAAGAACCATCCCAATTGCCCTCCTCACCAGAAGATAGCAAAGATAAGGGCGGAGATAGGATGCTTTCATAGCGCAAAACTATTTCTATTGACCCTCAAAGTGAATCAGCAGGGGCTGATTCAGCACAAGTCCCTTTATGTCCCTTTTGGGGTTTGATTCATGTAACCTCCATGAACCTGATCTATCAGGGTTATTTTAACCTTACAAATGTGAATCTGCAGTAGCCAGCAAAAGGATAAGTCATAATAAGTTTCACCCTTCGATTTGACTGGGGAAGGGAGATAAATGAACCAAAGATACGGATAAAAGAAAATGCTTACTTTTCTATTTCTAAATGTAACACACAACAGTCAGCATTTTAGCTATCTGCCCTTGACAATGTTTGTTTTCCTATTGTCTTGGATTCCTGACAGGTCTTTCTTGGGGTGCTCAGTGATGTGGAACCAAATTTTATTTTAATGGAAAGGCTAGCCTCAGTAAATAGACTTTTCATAAAGCTCACACTTAGTTTTCTAACTGGACAGATTCTGCACAGATCTGCCCTGTGTGGTCCCATCTACTTCAATGGGCTTTCACAGAATATAAGTCACCAGACAACCTGGTTCAATGATTAGCAGAAAATCACATGTACAATTTGAGCCCCACAGATACTTTACAATTCTCTGCACTTAAAACTTACTTTTTTTAAAGTAGCAAAACTCCCTGAACTTTTGTCCAACTAGGCTGCATCCTTTTTCTTCCCGGTGTCAAAGCTATAGATGGTTTACCAGGATGACTTGCGAGGCAACCACCCAACTCTCCCACTTTATCCAGACTTGGGACAAACCCTTTAAATAATCTAACTCAGTGGCATGAGTTAGAAGATCCTGAGATGTTGTCTTGCACCAATTGAGAACACCGCAACTGCCATGGTGGGGTCAAGATCAATATGCAGAAGAAGGTACGTTTTTACAGAAGGTTTATAAAGCAGAGATTGGAGCATGAGGCCAACCACAAATGAGGTTGAAAGGTGCCAATTTAAAAAGGTGATAGGATTTAAGAAGCCTAGCCTCTTGCTGAAGGAAGAAGCCTTGCTAGATACTGTTCAAAATGGAATCCATTCTATGCACCAGTTTGGCTACATCATAGCCAAGCGAATCACAGATAAGGATGTGGTTGAGATATCAGACTGATGGTTGATAGCCTCTGTCTCAAACATGACAAAACAACAAATGGCCCTGCAGCACCTTTGAGACTAACAAAACACATAATCCCTAAGGTGCTGCAGGACCATTAGTTATTTTTTAGTTTTTTTCAGTTACAGACTAACACGGCTACCCCTCTGAGACTTTCAAACATGACAGGTACTTGAAGTGGGAAGAAGTAATTGTGTGTGAGTTTCAATAGTGCTGCTTATTTAGTTTCATGCCCGCTTCTGAATCATACCCCTTTTGTTTCCCCCTCCACACTAATATCTCTACAATGAGTTGGAATGAGATCCACTCACCCACAATACATAAAATCTTATGGATATTTCTTTCAAATGTAGGGATCACCTTCAAATATTTGTAGTTTCTAAGCTATGCTCAAGATGTATATTCTGTTTTAATGTACATAACAAAGGCTGCGCATAAACACTAAGCCTCCAAATAAACCTTCCCCAGCATACACATCTTCAGAACAAAGCTAAGCAAACTATCCTAATCACTTAAAGGAGTATGGCCAAATGAAGTCTGAGGTTTTACATCTTTAAACAAAAGTGGCACTGCTCCCCTTGAGGGGTTGAAACAGAAACCTTTGGAACCATGTCTGACAAGTGCAGATGAAATTCAATACTATCCACTCCCCAACAATGATAGAACAATGGGGACAGTGAGGGTCAAGACAACATATCTGAAAGGTTTCAAGCACTATTTGCCTGTTTTAAATACCGTTCATTTAACCAAACAAAGTGACAAAGAAAATCGGAGTAACTAAAAGGATTAATCATTTGGTAAGGGTTTTTAAACAGTTTGTTCAAACAAAATTAACAATGTTAAACATTCTCACTGGAGCACTTGGTAAGAGGTGAGTACATGCTCTATCTAAACAACTAGTATAGTTATAGGGATTTAACAGAAGCCTCCCATGCATTTTAATGGAAACAAGATTGAGCCAGTACTTTAATAGGATAATTGAATGTAAATATCTGATCACAGAGTCAAAGGTGTTAGTTGAAATTAAGAGGGACCTGGATAATCTGATGAGGAATAGTATCACTTGTTGCAGGTGGTAGACATATGTGCAATTAAATTACCTACTTCAGTATGTATATCAGGAGGTCATGAAAGAAGTTGTCCCTTCTAGTACAGCATTGCATCATTGTAGATGTGCACTGTTTTTCATTAGTGCTACATTTTATACTATAAACACAGAGCAGTTTAACAATAGTTGATAAAACTTTGCTGGGTAAAACACTTGAACTAGCTGGTCAGCTAGTGTGAACTCCTATGACTGCATTGACTTCAATTGAGGTACAACAATTTACATCATTGGCTACCAGAACTTTATTCAACTTTACAAAAAAAAAGAAAAAAGGGGAGGGGGCAGCTATGTAACAGTAATTTGTTTTCATTTCTCTGGACAGAACCAAACTGTTCTAACATAACTACATTTAACAGATTTTTTTTAAAGTACACTTTTTTGGGACACAGGCTGTGTCTTCCTCTGTGTTTGGAATGTGCATAGCACATTTTGGTTTCTACAGCAATGTAAGTAAATAAATAATAGGACCACATACTTCTCATTTTGCTCACACAAGTATTTTTCTGCTTTTAATCAGAGTCAAGGAAGCATGATTCTTGACCAGAGTGTGCACGGGACCAAAAGAATCAGGCAGACACTATCCTGGGAGCAGGATCCAGAACATGACAGCTCATTGATCCAACTCAATATGCCAAATCCTGTGTGGCTCTATTCCTCTACCTTTCTAAGGGTATGTCTACACTACCCCCCTAGTTCGAAGTAGGGGGGGTAATGTAGTCATACGGAGTTGCAAATGAAGCCCGGGATTTGAATTTCCCGGGCTTCATTTGCATAAAGCCGGCCGGCGCCATTTTTAAATGCCGGCTAGTTCGGACCCCGTGCCGCACGGCTACACGCGGCACGGATTAGCTAGTTCGGATTAGGCTTCCTAATCCGAACTAGCTGTATGCCTCCAGTCACAGACGGTCTCACACCACATTTCACCAGCTCCAAAGCAGTCTCTGCCCTGTATATCAGAAAAACGTACATCACAGAAATATCCAAATTCTAGCTTAAGTCTAAGTGATAAATGTTTGCAGAATTACTCTCATATGAAAACAAAAGCTTGGTCTACACTGGAAAATTACATTAGCATACCTTAGTTGGTGAGCAGGTGTATACATCCATTACTGTGATAGATGCCATCAAGGGTACGTCTAGACTACATGCCTCTGGCGACAGAGGCATGTAGATTAGGCTACCCGACAGAGTAAAATGAAGCGGCGATTTAAATAATCGCCGCTTCATTTAAATTTACATGGCTGCCGCGTTGAGCCGACAAACAGCTGATCAGCTGTTTGTCGGCTCAGCGCGATAGTCTGGACGCTCCCCTGCCGACATCAAAGGGAGTTGTTGACAACCCAGGTATGCCTCCTGGGATGAGGCATACCTGGGTTGTCGACAACTCCCTTTGATGTCGGCAGGGGAGCGTCCAGACTATCGCGCTGAGCCGACAAACAGCTGATCAGCTGTTTGTCGGCTCAACGCAGCAGCCATGTAAATTTAAATGAAACGGCGATTATTTAAATCGCCGCTTCATTTTACTCTGTCGGGTAGCCTAATCTACATGCCTCTGTCGCCAGAGGCATGTAGTCTAGACGTACACCAAGTGCCAGCAATGCCCCTCTGCCATGTGTATTTGCCCAACACAACAGTCTTTACACCAAAGGATAAATGGACACAAATAAGACATCGGGAATGGTAACATATATAAGCTTTTAGGAGAACACTTTAACCTCCCTGGGACATTCAACAATGGATTTAAAAGTAGCTATCCTTCTACAAAAGTATTTTATCACCTGATCACAGACGGAGACATCTGAACTGGAGTTCATTTACAAGTTCAATGCTATCAACTCAGGCTTGAATAAAGATCTTTACTGGTTAATGCACGACGAAGGCAATTCTCTCACCTTTCCATAAAACATGCTATGAATGAGACACATGCTGCCTCAATTAGCTTCATTAATATGGGTCCAACACGGATCCTACAATTGACAGGTAACTTATTTTGCTGTTATATATACCCTGGATTCTGTAATTTCCACTCTAACTCTGATGAAGTGGGGTTTACACACAAAAGCTCATGACATAATACTGTACATTTGTTAATCTCCAAGATGCCACAGGACTGCACATTGTTTTTAAAATTACAAACTAACACGGCTACCCCACCCCCTTTGAGACTTTGCAGAATTATGAGTACGTTAAGTATAAGCAACTGGTTCATACTGGGCACTTTGTCCATAAGGCTTGGATTAACAGAGAAGAGTTGAAGGATTGCTGGGATCATGCTTTCTTGCAAAACTCAGATACATGGTACATACAGGCAGTCCCCGGGTTATGTACAAGATAGGGACTGTAGGTTTGTTCTTAAGTTGAATCTGTATGTAAGTCGGAACTGGTGTCAGCCGCTGCTGAAACTGATCAGTTTCAACCGCGGCTGAATCTGGATGCCAGTTCTGACTTACATACAGATTCAACTTAAGAAACCCAGGCATCCCCAAGTCAGCTGCTGCTGAAACTGATCAGCGGCTGATTCCAGGAAGCCTGGGGCAGAGCAACTCTGCCTCGGGCTTCCTGTAGTCAGCCGCTGGTCAGTTTCAGCAGCGGCTGACTTGGGGACGCCTGGGGCAGAGCAGCTGGGGTGCTGCTGGGTTGCTCCAGTAGCGTGGCTCCTCGGCACTACTGGAGCAACCCAGCAGCACCCAAGCTGCTCTGCCCCATGCGTCCTGATTCAGCCGCTGCTGAAACTGACCAGCAGCGGCTGAATCAGGAATCCTGGGGCAGAGCAGCTGGGGTGCTGCCGGGTTGGTCCGGAGCGGTGCTGCGGGACCAACCCGGCAGCCCCCAGCTGCTCTATCCCAGGGGTAGGCAAGAAAATCCTGGTCTTCTGGGGGGGGCACTAGCTGCACCCCCCCCGCCCCAGCAGACCAGGGAGACGGGGAGCAAAGCCTTGGAGCACGCCCGCAGCAGGACAGCCCAGGCACGCCCGGGCTGTCCCGCTGCGGGTGTGCTCCGCGGCTTTGCTCCTGTCCCCCTGTTCTGCTGGGGGGGTCCAGCAAAGCCGCTGGACCCCCCCCCAGCAGACCAGGGAGACCGGGAGAAGCTTTTCTCGCCCCGGAGGACACCGGTGGCGATCCGCCGCCCGTGAGCTCCGGGGCGAGAAAAGCACCGTTCATAAGTGCGGATCCGACATAAGTCAGATCTGCGTAAGTCGGGGACTGCCTGTATGTAACACTTAATGATGACAGCTCTTTAGAGAGTTCCAAACTCACATGCTAAGGACATGTGTATCCAACAGGTATGTCTCTGTGCAGACATTCTACTTGAGATATAGCTCCTAGTAGACAATCTATTTTATTTATAATTTAAACTGCAAAATGCTGACAATATCAGTGGTTTTTCCTTAGAATTTGTTAGGATTTTTTTCTTAAGTCTGAAATGAACTATTCACACATATGTTGAATTTTCCCAATTTCATACTTATACAGTCTGCAAAACTGAGAAGAGACAAAAATACCCAAGTCAGGAATTATCATGGTATATGTTGTGAAAGGCCTGATGAATTTTTAACTTTAATGAAATCCTTTAAATATCGCATCTTTCTGCTAAAACACTTTCCCCATTCCATATATAATCTAGATGTTCTACATTTGAGAACAAATGCAGAGACAACCCAGTACATTTTCAACCTGACTATATGAATCTGTTAGTAATTTTGACTGATGATTGTATTCTTGGACACGTACCATGAAGTGGCTGAAATGTTTTGAATAACATGCAAATATGCTGCTTTTGGGCAATTATCCAGGAACAAATGAAACCTCATGTATTCAACTGTACTTAAGATATCCCCAAGGACAGAATGAATTGCACTAGAAGC